>NW_003852399.1:27361601-27470378 GCF_000181295.1 Otolemur garnettii | reverse complement strand
CTTCAGAGAAGTTTCTCTTCAAGTCCCTTGCCCACCCCAAGATGCGATCACTTGTTCTTTTCTTGCTAATACGTTTGAATTCTCTGTGGATTCTGGTTGTTAAACCTTTGTTGGAGACATAACCTGAAAATATCTTCTCCCATTCTGAGGACTGTCTGCTTGCTTTACTTACTGTGTTTTTGGCTATGCAGAAGCTTTGTAGTTTGATCAGATCCCAGTAATGTGTTTTTGGTGTTGCTTCAGTTGCCCGGGGGGTCTTCCTCATAAACTTTTTGCCCAGGCTGATTTCTTCAAGTGTTTTCCCTTACCTTTCTTCTAATATTTTTATAGTTTCATGTCTTAAGTTTAAATCTTTAATCCAGTGAGAGTCTTTCTTAGTTAATGGTGTGGGTCCAGTTTCAGTCTTCTACAGGTCATCAGCTAGTTCACCCAGCACAATTTGTTATATAGGGAATCTTTTCCCCACTGAATGATTTTAATTGGCTTATTGAATATCAAATAAGGCAAGTAGCTGGGTTCATCTCTTGGTTCTCTCTTCTGTTCCATACATCTTCCTCTCTGTTTTTGTGCCATACAGTTTTGATCACTATCAATTTATAGTATAATCTGAGGTCTGGTTGCATGATTCCTCCTGCTTTGTTTTTATTTCTGAGTAATGCCTTTGGGTATTTGAGGTTTTTTTTTTTTTTTGATTCCATGTAAAACAAAGTATTATTTTTTCAAAATCTTTAAAGAATGACAGTGAAACTTTAATATGGATTACATTAAAATTGTATATTATTTTGGATAATATGGACATTTTAACAATGTTGATTCTTCCCAGCCTTGAGTATGGTCTGTTTTTCCATTTGTTAACATTTTCAGCTATTTCATTTCTTAGAGTTTCATAGTTCTCTTTATAGAGATCTTTCACGTCCTCTGTTAGGTAAACTCCCAAATATATCATCTTCTTTGGCACTACAGTGAAAGGAATAGAGTCCTTGACTATTTTTTCAGCTTGACTATTGTTGGTATATATAAAGGCTACAAATTTATGAGTGTTGATTTTGTAGCCTGAGACGCTGCTGTATTCCTTGATCACTTCTAAAAGTTTTGTAGTAGAATCCCTGGCATTTTCCAGATATACAATCATGTCATCTGCAAAGAGGGAAAGTTTCATCTCCTCTGACCCTATATGGATACCCTTGATCGCCTTTTCTTGCCTAATTTTGATGGCTAAAACTTCCATTACAATGTTGAAAAGCAGTGGAGACAATGGGCAACCTTGCCTGGTTCCTGATCTGAGTGGAAATGATTTCAGCTTTACTCCATTCAATACAATATTGGCTGTGGGTTTGCTGTAGATGGCCTCTATCAATTTAAGAAATGTCCTTTCTATACCAGTTTTCTTAAGTGTTCTGATCATGAAAGGATGCTGGATATTATCAAAAGCTTTTTCTGTATCAATTGAGAGAATTGTATGTTTTTTGCTTTTTAATTTGTTTATGTGATGAATTATATTTATAGATTTACGTATATTGAACAAACCTTGAGACCCTGGGTTAAAGCCCACTTGGTCATGGTGTATAATTTGTTTGATGTGTTGCTGGATTCTGTTTGCTAGGATCTTGTTGAATATTTTTGCATCAATAGTTATTAGTGATATTGGTCTATAATTTTCTTTTCTTGTTGGGTCTTTTCTTGGTTTAGGGATCAAGGTGATGTTTGCTTCATAGAATGTGTTGGGTAGTATCCTTTTTCTATATTTTGGAAAAGGTTAACTAATATAGGTACTAGTTCTTTTTTAAAGGTTTGGTAGAATCCTGATTTGAAGCCATCTTGTCCCGGGCTTTTCTTTTTAGGGAGATTTTCTATAGTTGATGCTATTTCAGAACTGGATATGGGCCTGTTCAACATTTCCACTTCATTCTGGCTAAGTCTAGGAAGGTGGTGTGCTTCCAAGTATTGGTCAATTTCTTTCAAATTTTCGTGTTTCTTCAAATTTTTTTAATATCTGAGGAGTCTATTGTTATTTCATCTTTGCCATTTCTGATTGATGAAATTAGAGACTTTACTCTTTTTTTTCTTGTTTAGGATAGCCAAAGACATATCTATTTTATTGATCTTTTCAGAAAACCAACTCTTTGATTTATTGATCTGTTGTATAATCCTTTTGTTTTCAATTTTATTTAATTCTTCTCTAATTTTGGTTCTTTTCTTCTGCTGGGTTTGGGATTGGAATATTCTTCCTTTTCCAGTTGCTTGAGATGTCCCATTAAGTTGTTAACTTTCTCTCTTTCTGTTCTCTTAAGAAAGGCTTGCATTTCTGTCCCAGTTATATTCCCCTACAGGACAGGTGCAGTTTCAGTTTACTGAAACTATGACTCATCCCCACCTTGTGCCGCTGCCATTGCCTCAGTTCTTACAGAGTTGGCGTCTCTGTCTCTGCAGCACTCTGTGTTGGGGCAGGCATAGTTAGAGATTATACTCAGCTCTCAGTTCCTTCCTCTCCCTGGGCTGGTGCTTTTGCCCCACCTGCTTTTGTCCCAGCTATGTTCCCCTGTTAAAGCAGCACTTCTGACTCAGCCCTGCCCTGGGAGTATTATAGTCTCCATCCCTGCCATGCCGCGTACCTGCCCGCCTGGGCAGGTACTGTGTCAGGCATACCCTTTAGTCATGGTGCCTGTGTTTCTGTCCCAGATCTGTTTGCTGGTGGCTGCCACTGGAGTAGAGGCTTGGCTTTCTTGGGTTGTGAATAGAGGCGAGAAGTATCTCTCCAAAATATCCCCTGGGATGTGAGCCCTATTGTTTCTGCCAGTGCCAGTGCTGCTCTGTGCCCTGGGGGACTGCTTTTCCCTCTCCCATATGGCTCCCTCGGTCCACAGTTGTCTCTTTACCCCTGTGCTACAGAATCAGCACAGACCTACAACAGCCCACCACTTGTCCACATCTCTTGAGAAAGTGCTCAAGAATCTGGACTCCCATGGGGGACAGGCTTCCAGACCTCCGAGTGAGAGTGGAAGGGAGTTCTTGGAGTTCAGAGTTGCAGGTAGAGAATATATACAGTTTTATGTCTGGTGGGAGAGTGCCATGACACACTAGTGGGTCCTCTCTGGGGAAGGAGTTCTGGCTTAGAGGGTCTCTTTCATGGGATAAAATAGGAGGAGATTTGAACGCTGCTTGCTTGTTTGTATAAAGTACACTACGAGCTGTTCTCAAGTGGAGGGGACTCCCATCCACTTGGCAATGGATTTTGTACCTATTGTTTGTTTCTTTGGGGTCACAGCTTGCTTCAGCAGGGGTCATGTGAGTTCTTCAACCTTCTCTCTTGGCTCAGTTCCAAACCATCAGCTTACTTGCTAAACTTATGTCCTTTAACTCTTCTTGTGGACAGGAGCCTCTATGGAAAGATCACTCCAGTTGGCCATCTTCCCTTCATGCCTCTGCTGGTTAAATTTTAAACTGTAATTGAATTTCATTAAATGTTTTTCTGTACTGTGATCCAAACCAGGATACCACATTACATTTAGAATAATACATTTTAAAATAATTTAAATTATTTAATAATTATTTTGATACTTATGAATAATATAATCTGCAGCATAGCAAGAATTTTTTTTTTCCCAAGTCAGTATTTAGATTCGTATAAGCATGCCTTGGAGGTATTGTGAGTTTGATTCTGTTGTACAATGAGTAGTACAATAAAATGAGTTACACACATTTTTATTTTCTTTCTTTCTTTTTCTTTTTTAGAGACAGATCTCATGCTGTTGCCCTCGGTAGAGTGCCGTGGTGTCAGAGCTCACAGCAGCCTCCAGCTCTTGGGCTGGGTGATTCTCTTGCCTCAGCCTCTCAAGTAGCTTGGGCCATAGGTGCCTGCCACAATGCCCGGCTATTTTTTTGTTGCAGTTTGGCTGGGGCTGGGTTTGAACCCACCACCCTCAGTATATGGGGCTGGCACCCTATACACTGAGCCACAGGTGCCACACCATTTTTATTTTCTTAATGAATTTAAAATTATGTTTACAGTATCTTGTGGTTTGTTAAGTGTATAATGATATTATGTCTAAAAAATGTATATACCTAAATTAATAAGTACTTTAGTGCTAAAAAATGCTAATGATTATCTGAACTGTTAGGAAGTCTTAATCTTTTTGCTGATGGAGGGTCTTGTCTTGTCATTGTTGATGGGTGATGACTGTTAGAGGTGGTAGTTGCTTAAGGCTGGGGCTGCTGTGAGAATCTTTTAAACTACGACAGCAACAACAATGAAAATAAAATAAAATATGACAACACTGTAATCCTAGCATTCTGGGAGGCCGTGGTAGGTGGATTATTTGAACCCATGAGTTCCAGACCAGCCTGAGCAAGAGTGAGACCCCGTCTCTAAAAATTAGCTGGGAATTGTGGCGGGCACCTATAATACCTGCTACTTGGAATCCTGAGGCAAAAGGATTTCTTGAGTGCAAGAGTTTGAGGTTGCTATGAGCTATGATGCGATGGCACTCTATAGAGGGCAACTCATTGAGACTATCTCAAAAAAAAAAAAAAAGACAACAGTGAAGTTTCCTGCATCAATTGCCTCCTCTTTTCACAAAAGATTTCTTTATAACATCAGATGGTATTCAATAGCATTTTACCCAGTAGAACGCCTATCAGAATTGGAATACATCCTCTCAAACCCCCTCCTGCTGTTTTATCAATTAAGTTTATGGAATATTCTAAATCTTTTGTTGTCCTTTGAACAATGTTCATAACGTCTTCACTGGGAGTAGATTACATTGTGAAAAATCACTTTCTCTGTTCATTCATAATAAGAAATTCCTCATTTGTTCAAGTTTTATGATGAAGTTTGTAGCAATTCATTTACATCCTCAGGCTGTACTTCTAAATCTAGTTCTCTTGCTATTTCCTTTATATCTACAGTTACTTCTTCCACTAAAGTGTTGATCCCTTCAAAGGCATCCATGAGGGTTAGAATGAACTTCTTTCATTCTGCTGTTAATGTGGATATTTTTACCTCCTCCCATGAATCACACACGTTTTTAAGTGTCATCTAGAATGGTGAATCCTTTCCCGAAGGTTTACTCTTCCCACGTGCATCAGAAGAATCACTATGACAGCTATAATCTTATGAAATGTATTTATTTAGATTAATAAAACTTGAAAGTCAAAATCGCTCCATCTCTGGGCTACAAAATCAATGTTGTATTTAGCAGGCATGAAAACAACATTGATCTCCTTATATATTTCTATCAGACTTTGGGTGTCCAAGTGCACTGTCAATGAGCACTATTATTTCAAGAGATATATTCTGAGCAGTAGATCTTCACAATGAGCTTAAAATATTCAGTATATCTTGGCGTAAACAAATGTGCTATCATCCAGGCTTTGTTCCCATTTCTAGAGCTCAAGTAGAGTAGATTTAGCATAATTTTTATGGGCACTAGGATTTATGGGTGCATAATGGTAATTGCATTAACCAATAACCAACCAGGCATTGATGTCTTACTAGGCATGAAAGTCCCTAGATGGCATCTTTTTCCACTGGAATTTTCTTTGTTCTACATTGCAAATCTGATGTATAGCATAACCATTTATCTTTGTTAGTGATCTTATTAAGATCTGATGGATAACTTGCTACAGATTCATAATAGCATTTGCTGATTCAATTTGTACTTTCATGTTATGGGGACAACTTCTTCCCTTAAACCTCATGAACCAATCTCTGCTAGTGTCAGTCTTGTCTTCTACACCAGCTGTCTTAACTCTGTCAGCCTTAGTAGAATCGAAAACTTTATCCATACTAGCAATAGGCTGTTTTGCTTTCTTATCATTCCTCTGTTTACTGGAGTACCACTTTTAATTTCCTTCAAGAGCTTTTCCTTTGCATTTACAACTTGGCTAGCTGTTTAACACAAGAGGCCTAGGTTTTGGTCCTTCTCAACTTTTGCATACCTGTCTCACTAAGTGTAATTATTTCTAGCTTTTGATTGAAAGAGATCTTCCACTCTTCCTTTAAGTTAATACTTAGAGGCTATTGTAGAGTTATTAATTGGCCTAATTTCAATACTGTTGTGTCTTAGGGAATAGGGAGGTCTCAGGAGAAGGGAGAGAGACGGGAATGGCCAAATGGTGGCAGTCAGAACACACACATTTATCAGTTAAATTCTCTATCTTATATGGGCATGGTTCATGGTACTCCAAACAATTTCGGTAGTAACATCAACTGTTACTATTAACAATCACCGTGGGAGATATTAATAGTAATAAAATTTTATAGATATTAGAAAATTACCAGATTTTATCCAGAGACATGAAGTGAGGACATATTGGGAAAACAGTGCCAATAAATTAATGCAGGGTTTTTACAGACAGAGCTTCACTGTGTAAAAAAGAGCAAACAGCAAGATCTGCAAAGTGTAGTATAGCAAAATGGAATAAAATAAGGTACGTTATCTAGCCAGCAGTCAATAAGTATTTGTTGATTGAGTGAATTAGGCTATTAGGGTAGGAGATATACTTTGAAAATGAACAGTGGTAATTATACCTTTCTTATAGGAACTTGAATTTTGTTCAGTTTATTTGCATTTATTCACAACTTTCTTTTTTATTAGAAATAGTGAGAAATCTTGGAAATGATTGAAACAAACATATGGTAGTAAATGTAAAATGAATTGCCATTATAAGATGCAAGTTTTGGGGAGAATATATGAACAGTTTATGAGTATTGGACTGTTACTCACACATAGCTTTTACTTTTTAAAGCAGTATTAGGAAGGAATTAGAAAAATACTACTTAATTTTCTAACTTTAGCATATTGAACCTTTATACCATGGATAATCTGTTACAGCTGTTTTTGTTGCACCTGTTTTCCTGCTTAATAATTAAATTTCCTGAATCTTAAAATTGGCTTGTTTTCATTAATTCTTCATAATATAATGACCGTTTATTTCCATTTAACACTAATTTTGATTTACTTAATATTTTTATATTTCTTAGCTCACAGAAATGCAAGCTGAGAGTAGTTATTATAGCCCACAAAAAGTAAAATCTAAAGAAATACTATGTTGGGAACAAGAAGGAACTACAGTTGAGGTAATCTTTTGACACTGAATGTATTTTTTTAAAGTCTTTGGTTCTTTAAGTTCATATTTTATAAATGTAGGTTTGTTATAAATAATATATTTCAAAATATTTGTTTATATTTCTATCTTCATATTCATGGTATTATTTAAAATATTTCTTTAACAAAGATTTTGCTGTAATGTGCAATCTTTCATTTTCATTTTTTCATTTAACTTATATGTGCTTTTGTATATTTGTGGGTATGTATGTACATATTAGTGTTTATGAAATGTGGGTTTCATAGAGAGACAAATAACATGTTTCTCATTTTAATAGAGTTTTTATTCTAAGGACAATAAATTTGGAAAGGCCATGGCCCTAAAAATGTTTGACTAATTTAGAAATTCTACAAGCGAAGTTTCTAGTATTTTTATTCAAGGTCTTAGTTCTGATGTTTTTCTTCTCATAGGCCCTTATGATGGGAGAGCCTTTCTTTGATTGCCAGATTGGGTTTGTAGGTTGCAGAGCTATGTGCCTTAAAGGAATTATGGGTGTTAAAGATTTTGAAGAGAATATGAATAGAAGTGAAGCAGTAAGTAAAAATCTCCCATTTTTTTCCCCTTTTTGGATAGGATGCAGGGATAATGAAGTACTTATTGAAGTGTTTAACTATGTAAAATCTGTTAGGCTGCATATATCTCTGGCTTGAGAGAGGAGCTTTACTGTTTCCTCCTGCATTTCCCTTGTAAGAAATTATAGAGCTCAGGGGAATTTAGAAAGTTGGTAGCACTTAACACCTGGAAAATAGTTCCAACTACTTTCTAATCCGTAAATATTTCTTCTTTTTTGTTTATAGGAGCTACTTGGAGTTCCTTTTTGGTTTGTTAAAATGTTCTTTACCAAAATAGGCAATGAAAAGGAAGACAGCTTTCTTTATCTTTTTATAGGACTTAAGGTTTTATTGATTTCTATTGACTAGTGAATGGATGTTATAAAATCAAGGCTTTCTTTAACAGTCTAATGATTTTTCCTGCTGTTCATAAATTTTGGCTTTTGTCTTCAGGAGGCCTGTTTCTTCATCTGTGGTGAAAACTTGAGTACAAAAGGTTCAACATACCTTACAAATTCATTGTTTGATTACCGAAGCCCAGAAAATAATGGTACTCGTGCAGAATTTATCTTGGATGCAGCTCATCATAAGGTCAGAGAATATATATTTGAGCCAAATTCTGGGCTGTGTTTGGGTGGGCACATTGTATGAATACTTGTGTTTGCCTCCTCTCAAATGGTATCTTCTGAATGCTAATTGTTTATTAAAACATTTAGAATATTTTTGTCCATCTTGTACATCTAGAAAAGTTTGAGGAGTACCCAGTGGCCACTACTTTTATGTATGTAATCATATTTTGTTTGTCCATATGCTACTTTAAAAAATATTTATGTAGGGCGGTGCCTATAGCTCAGTGGGTAGGGCGCTGGCCACATACACCAATGCTGGTGGGTTTGAACCCAGCCCGGGCCAGCTACAACAATGACAACTGCAGCAAAAAAAATAGCTGGGTGTTGTAGCAGGAGCCTGTAGTCTCAGCTTCCTGGGAGGCTGAAGCTAAGAGAATTGCTTTAGCCTAGGAGTTTGAGGTTGCTGTGAGCTGTGACACCATGGCACTCTACTTAGGGTGACAGCTTGAGACTATGTCTCAAAAAAAAAAAAAATTCATGTAGGAAACATGTCAAATTAGCTCTGTTAATTATTTCTTTTAGAATGTGGGATTGATGGGAAGAAATGGGGAATTCAGCCTTTTATTATGTATACTTTTTAGTATTGTTTAGATTTTTCATGTAAGATTATATTAATATATTTATGGAACATTAATATATTTATGGAATAAGTTAAATTCAAAAGAGTTACCTGAAGATTAATGTAATAGAATAAATTATTCTATTTTAATTATTCTCATTTTTACTTTCATAATTAAAAGAATTTAATGTTGACCTGAATTAAATTTTTAAACTTATGAAATCCTGTATTTATAAAATATCTTTAGTGTTTGAACTGTTTCATGTAAGTGTTCAAGTATTAACTCTATTTGAGACTATACAGTATAGGACAGTTTTGTTATAGTGGTAAAGGTAAGAAATGTACTATCTTCTACATTATAGCTATTCATTAACTAAACATTATTGATAAAGTGGTCTAGTAGAATTATAGATGTCCTATTTTTGTGGTCTATGAGAGGGGGAACATGTTTCTTAGAAGTGAATTCTTTGGACAACTGCTGTTCTTTTGGTAATCCTTTTTGTTGATAAACATTCTATGTAAGGGTATGTGTCTGACCTATCAGATTTTAACTCAGGATGTTTCTTTTATGCAAGTTTGTTCTGTTTGCATTGCTTTGTTGGCAGGAGACATACACTGAGATTGCTGGAATGCAAAGGTTTGGGGCTTTTTACATGGATTACCTCTATACAATGGAGAATACTAGCGTCAAAGGTATTGGCTTCTTTCCTTTATATTTGCCTTTCCTTGAGCAACTGAAACAAAAGCTTCTTTAGAATCAGTTGATCTTTGGTTGTACTCTGTTATATATTATTTACCTTTTAGTACCTTGGGGAATGATTTAATTTTAATGCTATGTTAGAATTTTCTTAGATTTTTGCCATTTTTAGTCCTTTTTTAAATACAACTAGTTGAACATATTTTGTAGAACCAAATAAAATTAGTTCTTATATGTGTGAAATATTAAAATTTTGATACATCATATTTTGTTACATTTTCAAAAAGAATTACCATTCCTTTTATATATTAAATATATTTTAAAGGTTATATAAATCCTTTTCTGAACAATGTTTGTTTGAGAGATTGAAGACTTCACAAAGTGGCTGATCTTGAAATAAGTTTTTTAAGGAAGAGAGAAAGAGTATTAATTTTCCACTTTCTTCTTTTGTAGTAGTTTCTAAATGTTGGTATTCTCATTGGTCAGTCTCCAATTTTTCCCCCCAAACTCTCTCTTGAAGTCATCTCATTCTTTTCCATGGAATTAAGTCCTGCCTATCTATTGTTGATGCCCAAATTTGTATTTCTAGTCCAAACTTATTGAAGGTTCAGAATTAAATATCCAGGGCATACTTTACATTTTAATTTCTGTGTCTCACAGATACCTGAAAACTAAATGTGTCCAAAATTGAATTATTAATATGCCCATGACCATCTACTACTTGTGTTCCTCCTCTTATTTTCATTCCCCTCTTCTTGGAAAATTGTACTGTCATCTTCTATAGTTGCTCAAGCCAGAAACCTGAGATTCATCATGGCACACTATTTCCTTCTCTCTTAGCATCCTATTTATCATCACATTTATCATAAGTTTCTACCTCCAAAACTTATGTGGAATCCATGCAGTCCTTGTCACCTTCACTCTTATCACTCTTATCCAATCTACCATCATTTCTAGGTTCTAATAGCTTTCTTACTGGTCTTCCTTCTTCCACTTTTGTTCTCCCATAATTTATACTGCAATCAGATTGGTTTTCTTACTTAAATCCTCACAGGCTTCACGTTGTTCTATATTAAAACAAAATTTAAATAGTTTACCAAATTTTGGTCTTGAGTTACTCGGTAGACAGTGATAACTATTAAGAATGCTAGAGATAAGTAAAGAAAATTTTTGGAGGAAAAGATGAATTTTGAGATACCAGTGGACATTAAAGTGTAAATGTTCCTTAGCCAATAAGATATATGAAGTGCAACTGAGAAATCTATATTCTAAGGCCTTTGCAAATTGTTGTAGTGTCCAGTTGCAAACTTGTGGTTTCTTCTGGTTTAGGATAATGTGTTATGCATGTGCTGTTGGTTCAGTGTCTTGGGAGCAGATAGAGTCATCTTTCAAGCAAAGGAAATCCAGTGCTGAAAATTTTTATTTGTATATATGCTTCTTCTTCAGTTTTTAAAAGATGGAAACATGATTTATATTTGCTAGAAGTCTATATATTTCTTTCAGAGAAGTTTGTAGTTTGTGAACTTTTGAATTTTTCATTTTTTTTATTTCTGTGATAGTATACAATATTGTAGATATTTTATTTCTTTTCTTTTTAAACAAAATGTTGGAGTAAAACATAGATGCTGAAAAGTTCTATAAATTTATGTACTGAATAGCAAAGAATTCTAAAATTAACATCTATCTCCACACACTCCACAAAATAGGACATTGCTAGCATCTAATAAGTCTCCTATGTGTTTCTTTTCTACCTTCATTGAAGGAGGAGACTGTTACTCTGAGATTTATGGGAATCACTTTCTTGCTTTCAGTTTATCACTTATTCGTCTACTTTCTTAATTGTGCCAGCTGATTTAGTTTTGAGAAAGTAATAAAATTCCACTGTTAAATTGACGTGTGAATGTCACATGCTTTAAAAATGTGTTATTAGTTCACTTAATAATGTGTTTATTTCTTGTTTGCTTTTAGGTAATTGTGTTTTTTGTTTGTGTTTCTCATTGGAAATCTATATTCATATACAATAGCGATTACAGTGATGATGATGGTGGTAATAATAGATAATATTTTTAAATTCAAGGCTCCATTCTAAGTGTTTTACACATGTGAGCTTATTTAATTCTCTTAATAGCCTGGTAAGGTAAATAACATTATCCTCATTTTATAGATGAGCAAACAGCTAGCCCTATACATGGGTCATTATGAAAGTTTTGAGATACACAAAAACTAAGAAACATAAAATCTCCATGGACAGAAACAAATGAAGCCTTCCAAGCAACACCAATAAGCCAAACAAGTTGAAATTTGCATGGGTGAATTAGAAAGGATACTGTGGACTGTCCTTTTTCTTGGAAGTGAAATAATGGACCATAACTGTCTCAGAACTTTTGTAGTGACCCACATATGTAATAGTTAAGCAGCCTACCCAAGATCACACAAATAGTATGGAGAGTTTCAACCCAACCATCCTAACCCTAGAGCCTGCATTCGTAACTACTCTGTTGGAATTTCCTTCTTTGTTAGATTACTTGAATAAAGAAATTTGTAGCACTTTTGGTATTTATTAATAGGAAAACTATTGAGTTCCTATGAGAGGATAACTTTAAATACTTAAAAAATCACTTTATTGGGTGGCACCGGTGGCTAAAAGGATTGGGGTGCTGGCCCCATATAACAGAGGTAGTGGGTTCGAACCCAGTCTTGGCCAAAAACTGCCAAAAAAAAAAATCACTTTATCTAAAATTATTATTTTGTTGTGACTGACATTTACTTGTTTCTATAGTGTATGTTATCAAAAAATGCTCTATATTTCATCTACATGAATGTCTAAGCACATGTTGAATCAATAATTTCACAAAGTTAGTAGTGAATCCTGAAAATTTAAGAGCAGATTTGATACTGTATGTTTTAAGTTCATGATATTCTAATTAACATAAGAAACTAGTAAATACAGTAACAAAAGAGCTTGTACTATTATTTATTTTTGTCGTGATAAGTAGTACTTTGCCCATAATATATGTTGACATATAAGTAAAAATTCAATCAGTAAGTTTCCTATGCTGTTATTTGATATTGATGATAAGTATCTTCTGGCATTTATTTTGTTTTTATTATAGTATTTAAGAGTGAACAATGTTTTAAAAACTAAAGTGAAACATTTCTTATTAATATGACTTTTAAAATATTTAGTAAACTTTGTATCTACTACTTTTCTAGTCTTTTCTATTTAGGGGGTTATTACTAATGTTATGGACCTAAAGTACATATCTGAAACTGTGATCTACAACAAGAAGGTTTTAGAGATAATCAGTTTTAGAGGCACAGTGAGAAATAAATTTAAAACAATTATGTTATTGAAGGTCAGGGTTCAGAGGCATGATAGTTCATTGCTATTTTGAATCTGGATGACTTGAGAAGGTGTTGGTATTAATTCAAGAGTTCATTGGGTAGAAGGGTTCTTGATTCCTACAATCCTATTTAAGGATTAATTTTCTGGTTCCAGGGCTAGAGCTAAGATAGACTCTTTTTTTTCTTTAAAAGTATGGATCTTATACAGAGACTCAGATTCATAAGGTATAAGTTAAATGTAGGCAACCTTTAATGAGAATTGGTGGAGTTAAAAAAGCTGGTAAATCTTTTGTAAAAGAGAACAATTAAAGATACATAATTTTTCATCAATGAAAGTAGGATTCCTTGCACACTGACAGCACAAATGGTCAGTAGAGTTGTTTTGGTAGCTAGCGTATTCCCAAGAAAACTAAGTTCTTCTTCAGGTAGGAAAGAAGATGAGTTTTCTATTGAGAGATATGAAAATATAGTTGAATGGGGATGAGGACAGTGTAGCCTCTGGCTGTCCTGTAGAGATTTAAAAGTCCTTTTTCTTTTAATTAGGCTAGCTAGCTAATGTCTTGATGCTTAATAAAAATAGCCAAATATTTAGGGAGTTGGAGTAACTAAACACATTGAAGGTGGGCACAAGTAAAGTAAATGAAAATACATAGCTTAAAACCAGTTGCACTTTTACATTTCAAACAAGCTACTAGCATCTAAATTTAAACTGCATTATATTTAATTTCTAATATTTGGGGGCATGTATATAGTCTATTGGTTTCTACTATTTTAGACACAACTTGATGTCTAAAAGAAGAGTCTATTTTTGTAAAGTGGCTATTGTTTAGAGAGCCTAATTGCTGCATAGGATTTTCATTTGTAACCAAAGTTCTTCTGATTATCTTCAAGTCACTTCATTCTGTAATATGTAACCTTGGAAATGTAATAGTTTTAGGTATGAAAAGTAATGGATTTTGATGTGAACAGTGTGTTATTTATACCTAAGTTTTAATGTGAGTCAATGTTAATGCATGTCATAAAATACATATAAGAATAACTTTGTGTGTTTTATTTGATGCGACATTTAAGTCTGTGTGTGAGTTTATACATTTTTTACTTGTATTATATAGTTAAAAATTTTGCCTACTGGATGATCTGGTTAAAATATATGAATAATTATTTTTGGTCCATCTACTGAGACTGAAGAGTGAACTGTACTACCTTGTATGAAATTGTGAATAAGTATATTTGTAAAAATTGTTGAAGGTAAAGATAAAGAATTTTTTTTTGTTTAATTAGGTCTTTCTAGGTTCTAAAGATGATTAAATGCTAGAAAATCTTACCCTCTTTTTATTTAAATAAATAAAATAGGTTAAGAATTAAAAATTATCTTTTGTTATCACTTATTATGGATCTGTGTATTAAATCCAAATCCCCAATATAAGAAGTATGCATATTAGATAATGAGAAATATCTGTAGGTAGAAGCAAAATTTTCTTAGAAAACAGTTTTGGTTCCTCTTTAGTATATGAACAGATACAGATGTAGGAACTATGATTCTGTCCTATGAAACATAGCTATGATAATTTTATTCTTTAAAAAGTTCACAGCAGGTATTATCTGTGGTTCATTTCTGTGGTCATTATAAAACTCCTTTTTTTGGAGATAGAGTCTTACTTTGTCACCCTCAGTAGAGTGCTGTAGTGTTATAGCTCACAGGAGCCTCAAACTCTAGAGTTCAAGAGATTTCCTCCCCCCCTTTTTTTTGAGACAGTCTCACTATGTTGCCCTCAGTAGAGTGCTGTAGTGTCACAGCTCACAGCAACATCTAACTCTTGAGCTTAAGTGATTCTCTTGCCTCAGCCTCCCAGGTAGCTGGGACTATGGTGCCTGCCACAACACCTAGCTATTTTTCTGTTGTAGTTGTCATTGTTGTTTAGCAGGCCCAGGCTAAGTTCGAACCTGCCAGCCCTGGTGTATGTGGCTGACACCCTAACCACTGAGCTACAGGTGCTGAACCTCAAGTGATCCTCTTCTCTGCCTCCTGAATACCTGGGACTACAGGTGCCTGCCACAATGCCTGGCAGGGCATTAGAGATGGGGTCTCTCTCTAGCTCAGGCAGTTCACCCACCTCAGCTTCCTAGAGTGGTAGGATTACAGGCATTAGCCACAGCATCTGGCCCATTAAGGCACCCTGTGAATATGTTGTTTTTCTAATTTTCAATGAACTTCTAGAAAAATTAGTAAAATGCAACTTTCTCCAAAGTCCCCTTTCCCAGTCAATGTAATAATATTGTGTATAAAATTACTGGATATGAATGAATTAGGTTTTCTAGGAATGATGGTTTGGGGCCAGGTACTCTGGGAGGTGAAAGCAGAAGGATTGCTTGAGCTGAGGAGTTTGAGATCAGCCTGAGCAAGAGCAAGATCTTGTCTCTATCAAAAATAGAAAAAGTTACCTGGGCACGGTGGCATGCTTCTGTAATCCCAGTTACTTGGCATACTGAGGCAGGAGCCTAGGAGTTTGAGATTGCAACAAGCTATGATGATACCACTGTACTCTAGCCAGAGTGACAGAGCAAGACTTGGTTTCAAAAAAAAAAAAAAAAAAAAAACAGAGGGCAGTGCCTGTGGCTCAAAGGAGTAGGGCGCCGGCCCCGTATGCTGAAGGTGGCAGCTTCAAAACCAGCCACAGCCCAAAAAAAAAACAACTCAGAGAGAATAATAGTTTGTATTTTACATAACTTGTTGTAATATTAAATAGATTATAGGAATATTGCAATTATTTTTTAAAATCATTTCCTTTTGTCAATAACATCTTATCTGCATAGACAAAAATGTAGCAGAGTTGTCTATATGAAGCTGATTAAGAATTTGTTTTAAGGCATTAAGTTACAAGTTGAAAAAGTGAGAGAAGAGTAATGTTAGAATATATACTTAGAATATCTTACTGATGTTTAAAATAGTACTATAAAATTTTATTTCTTATAGGTTCTATAAATCAACAAGACTTCTCTGCAGGAAAAAGTGAAGATTTGGGTACAGTCCAGGAGAAGTCTACCAAAAGCCTTGTCATAGGTCCTCTTGATTTTCGCTTGGATAGTAGTGCAGTACATAGGATTTTGAAAATGGTTGCTTGTGCTTTGGAGCATGAATATGAACCATACAGCAGGCTGAAATCAGGTTTGTTTTTGGATTAATTCTCAATCTGTTGGCAGTTGATTTGAATGATTACATAATCCAGTTTGTTCTGTTTGCTGACTTTTCTTTTTCAGCATATTTTGCCTGTCTGCAAGGACTTTTATATATATATATTCACTTGTTAATTTAATGAATGAACTTGTATATGGAAGTTGTAGGAAAGGTCAAGAATTGGAAATAATTTTAGGAGTACTTTATTTGCCATTAATTGTCAGTGTTTTATTGTCAGACTTTTGGGATAATCTTTCTAGTGTATACTTTTAAAATATGACCATTTTTCATGTTCATTGATTCTAAGGAGCTAGAAAAAGTTAGTCTTTAAACAACAAGTTTAATACTGTGGAAAACTTAGGTACTTCTGGTAAAAAACAATTTGCTGTGCAATTAGTGTTTTCTACATGGTATGATGATAAGGCTATTATAATTTCATAAAATAAAAATTCCTTTTTTTTTTTTTTATTGAGGCAGAGTCTTATTATGTTACCCTCAGTAGAGTGCTATGGCGTCACAGCTCACAGCAACCTCAGACTCTTGGGCTTAAGTGATTCTCTTGCCTCAGCCTTCTGAGTAGCTGGGACTACAGGCACCTGCTATAACACCCAGCTATTTTTTGGTTGGAGTTGTCATTGTTGTTTACCAGGCCTGGGCCTGGCTTGAACCTGCCAGCCTGGGTGTATGTGGCTGGCACCCTACTCACTGAGCTACGGGTGTCGAGCTGGTGTAGTTAAACTGTAGTTTGGAAATCTGACCTTCTGCTTATTGTATTTAAGAAATTTAATAAACATCTTCCGTTCTCTATTTCTATAATGAGTTATTGTGATAGATTTGGCTTATTGTTTTTCCACTATCCTACTCTTTTTTTTTTTTTATAGCAAGAAAAATTTAATCTTAGAAATAAAGACTAGGTGAAGTAATGATTAGGTTTTGGCTATAGGAGTGGAAGCAGAACTTCCTGTGAAGTTTGGGGCCATGACTTTAAAGGGAAAAGAACATTCCTTTTTCCCTTCCCCTGCCCTTTGGATGGAAAGTAAATATAATGACTGGGGCTAAAGTTGTCATCTTAGACCCTGAAATTACAGCTGTATGCTGAGGATGACTGAGCAGCAAGGTAAAAAGAATGTAGGTTCTCGGTACTATGGAAGCACCGTGTCAGTCTGGATCATTTAAGTCTCAGATTGTTGTGTGAAAGGGAGTAAACTTCAGCTTTTGTTGAAGTTTCTATTGTTTTACTTTTGTCGTAGCAACTATAGTGTGTCCTTTGTCTTAAAGGGTACACTAATAGGACCTACTTCTAAAGGTAGTTATTGGCACTGAGTGAGGTACTACGTATAAAAACGTTTTAACACAATGCTACTGCATAGCGAGCACTAGACATGTTCTTGTGTTCATTTGTTGCATCTTACTTGTAATGCCAGATACTCTTCTAAAGTGCTAGGATAGCATGGCAAGGAAGATGTACAGTGTTTGAGCTTATCTTTGTGGGGTAGATGAATAGTGAACAAGTAAAAATATTATTTCAGTTATTGATAAATGCTATGAGAAAAAACTAAAAGCAGGTGTTTATAAGAGTGCTAGAGATAGGAGGAGAGGAGAGCTGTTTTTGTAGGGAGGTTAGGGCAGTCATTTCTGGAAAAAAAAATAGTAATTAGCCAGATACAGTGCGTGCACCTGTAGTCCTAGCTACCTGGGAGGCTGAGGCAGGAGGATTGCGTGAGCTCGGGTGTTCAAGATTGCAGTGCATTAGGATCGCACTACTATAATCCAGGCTGGGTGGTACTTCACTTCTAGTGTTATTACTTTTTGTTTCTTTGCTGTACTTTTATGTTTGATCATCACTGCTGTGTTTAGATTATTGATTTTTGTAAAGTGTTATGTGGGATTATTAGTGATAAATAAGGAGGCAACACTACATGTTTTGCTGTCTGTGCATGAGCTAAATAACAGCATTGACCAGTCTCCAAACATGACAGAATTTGAAAAAAGTGACAATGATTGGTTGTCAGCCATCATGCCCATCTATTATTTACCTAATTATTTGTGGAGGTATCTCTTTTGTGTGTATGCTCTCTCCTCCCTCTCTCTCTGTGTCTCTGTTTCAGAAATATTTTCTCCCAATCTATGTCTTACCTTTATATTATCTCAGTGGTATTTGGATGACCAGAAGCTGTTATTCTTTTAAAGAAAAAAATTGGGATTTTATTAAAGATATTTTAAAATAAAAAATTTTTATCTGGCAAAGTAATTTTTGTCTGGCAAAGACATACATTTACAGTTTAGAGTAGTATGATTTATATTTTTTAATGGTAACTTATTAGTTTACAACTGCTTTATTGTTGAAAAGACAACAGAATTTGACCTTAGTACTTGGGGAACTAATTAATTCATTTTTTGGTTTAAGAAAATTAACAGTTTAAATAAAGACTTCATTAAATTGTTATCATTTTCATTTTAGATATTAAGCATGAAAGTGAAACACTACTGAATCCTGAAGAAGTGGCTTCTATGGAGGAGTATATTCCTACTCGACATACGAGTGTTACTCTCCTCAAATGTACCTGCACGATTTTCATGGCTGAATTCAACTTGTTAGACCATTTGCTACCTGTCATTATGGGAGAAAAGGTATATTTTGTGATTCACTATGTTTTTCCTTTCATGCATCCATTTTTTTGTCATTTAAGAAATGAATATTTGCTCTTATAGTTATCCATGATGAAGTAAAATTGTTCTTAAAAAGCAATTTAAAGATATACATTTTAATAAAATAAACTTAAGCTTAAGGATATATAAAGAAATGTTGAAGCACATGGACCTGGAAGTTAGACCATGTATTAGCTATTATGCCTTAGGCAGTTGTTTTTATATCTCTAAACTTTATTTTCCTTTTCTTAAAAACAAAGAAAATTATATTTTTCAACCCAGTTCACGGATTTAGCCAATATAGAAACAATAAGACCAGGTAGATTCAGACAGTTTATTACTCACATAGAGAGCAAATGATTTCCAGCATGTGTGGTGGGGTACCCTGTTGGCAAGAATTTATTCTCACATGGCAGCTAAGCAGTTTTGTATAGCCTGTTACTGATAAATGGAAAACCCTGTGTCTTGCTTGTATGAGGAATGTTGATAAGAAACTGTTTCATGACAGCTTCCCTCAAGGTGGGAAAGTGAATGAGAAATGGTCTTTTGGCAGTTTCTCACAAGGCCACCTGTCTTTCCCTGTTTTTAGAGTATTCTAGGAGATTCTATGACAGGTTAGGTATGTTTATGGTAGAACCTTGACTTCGTGGCATAGGTTTGTGTAACATTGTGAGGGTCCTGGCTCAGAATGACTTCCCTATAGTACCTGGTTCCTAGGATTATTTTGAAGGTTCACATCAGAATTGAGCAAAGAGTATAGTGATTTACCATATACTTCCTGTCCCCTCCCACATGCATAGCTTCCTTATCAACATACCTCAGTAAAGTGGGATGTATGTTTGTTATAATTGATGAACCTACCTTGACAGATCAATATCATTCAAAGTCCATAGTATACATTACGGTTCACTCTTGGTGTTTTGTGTTCTATGGGTTTTTACAAATGTATAATGACACGTATCTGCCATAACAGTATTACAGAGTAGTTTCAATGCCCTAATAATCTTCCGTGCTCCTCCTATTCATCCTTCTCTTCCCTCTAATCCCTGGCAACCACTAACCATTAATCTTCCTTCTGTCTCCATTGTTCTGCCTTTCCCTGAATGTCATGTAGTTGGAATCATACAATATATAGCCTTTTGACACATAGCTTCTTTCACTCAGTAATATTCATTTAAGGTTCTTCCATGTTTTTTCTTGGCTTGATAGTTCATTTCTTTTTAGGACTGACTAATGTTCCCTGTGGGTACATTGTTCCCTTTTGAGTTCTTTGAGGATACTTCCTTCCAAAAAGGTTGTTTTAGTTTATAGTCCCACCAGTAGTGTAAAATTCCCTTCTTTCCACATCCACGCCAGCATCTGCAGCTTTGAGATTTTGTGATATTGGGCATCCTGGTTGTGGTTAGGTGATATCTCAGAGTGGTTTTGATTTGCGTTTCTCTGATGATTAGGAATGATGAGCATTTTTTCATATGTTAGCCATTTGTCTGTCTTCTTTAGAGAAGATTCTATTCATGTCTCTTGCCCATTGATATAAGGGATTGTTGGCTCTTTGTATGTTGCTTAATTTGCTTAGTTATCAAGTTCTTGGTCTGATTCATAATATGCAAATATCTTTTCCCATTCTGATGGTTGTCTCTTTGCTTTGATGGTTGTTTCCTTTTAGCTGTAGAGAAGCTATTCAGTTTAATTAAGTCCCATTTGTTTATTTTTCTTGTTGCCATTGCCACTGGAGTCTTCTTCATAAAGTCTTTCCCCAGGCTGATACCCTCAAGTGTTTTTCCCCTTTCTTGGGGAAAACAAGACTTTCCACACTTTCTTTGAGGATTTTTATTGTCTTCTTCATAAAGTCTTTCCCCAGGCTGATACCGTCAAGTGTTTTTCCCCTTTCTTGGGGAAAACAAAACTTTCCACACTTTCTTTGAGGATTTTTATTGTTTCGTGCCTTAGATTTAGATCTTTTATCCATCTTGAATCAATTTTAGTAAGTAGAGAAAGGTGTGTGTCCATTTTTGGTCTTTTACATGTAGCTATCCAGTTTAACTAGGTCGTTTGTTTTCTCATTCGCTTGACAGTGTATTTTGCCGAGCATAGTTTCAAAATTTTAATGAAGTCTAGCATATCAATTCTTTCTTTATGGATTGTGTCTTTGATATTGAATCTAAAAATCATCACCATATCCAACGTCGTCTGCTTGTATCTTTTAAGAAATTCGCACATTTCATCTAGGTTATCAGATTTGTGAGCATTGAATTTCATAGTATTTATTTTTTATTTAAATTGAGGGAAGAAAACAAACACTGTATTTCCTTATTATCCTTTTTGGGTCCATGGGCCTTGTAGTGGTATTCCTCTTTGATTTCTGATGTTAATAATTTATTAATTATTAATATTAAATATCCTTTCTTTTTTCTTGAGTTAGCCTGACTAGAAGCTTATTGATTTTTGTTGATTTTTTTAAAAGAAGTAGCTTTTGGTTTTGTTGATTTTTCTATTGATTTCCTGTTTTCAATCTCATTGATTGCTGTTTCAATTTTTATTTAATTTAATGTTTAATTTTTATAATAATTTTATTTACTTCTTTTTTTCTGCTTATTTTGGATTTAATTTTCTCTTCTTTTTCTTGTTTCTCCTAAGGTGGAAGGCTAGGTGATTGATTTTAGATTTTTCTCTTTCCTTGTATAGGTATTCAGTGCTGTATATTTCCCTCTAATTACTGCTTTCATTGCAGCCCACAAATTTTTATAAGTTGTATTTTCACTTTCACTTGATTCAAATTATTTTTAATTTTTCATGAGATGTTTTCTTTGACCTGTGTACTGTTTGGAAATATGTTGTTTAACCTCCAAATATTTTGAGATTTTCAGTTATATTTCTATTGTTGATGTCTAGTTTAGTTATATTGTGGACTGAGAGCAAATGTTGGATGATTTCTATTCTTTTAAATTTGTTTAGGTATGTTTTATGGCCTAGAATATGGTCTATCTTGGTAAATATTCCATGCAAACTTTGACAGAATTCTGCTATTGCTGAATGAGATAGTTCATTGATGTCCATTATATCCAGCTGACTGTGATAACTTTAAGTTCAACTATGTCCTTATTGATTTTTTTGTGTTGGATCTGTTTATTTCTGATAGGGGTTGAAGTCTCTTAACTAAAATAGTGGATTCATGTATTTTGTTCTTGAAGTTCTAGCAATTTTTCTTCATATACTTTTACACTAAGTCTTTGGGCACATACATGTTAAGAATTGTTAATGTCTTCTTGCAGAATTGACCTCTTTATTAATATTTAATCCCTTTATCCTGGATAACTTTCTTAAATCTGAATTCTGTTCTGTCTGAATTTAACATGGCTACTGCCATTTTTTTTTTTTTTGATTAGCATTAGTGTGGTATATACAAGGTCTGACAATTAAGTCCCCAAACTCATCCTTGAAAAAGTGCTAAATGCCTTATTGCTGAATATAACTACAGTCATCCACTTGTGAATATAGGCACTGACACCAGTACTTAGTCAATACTTCAAGAGAATTTTAGAACTCTTTTTGTGGAATGGCCATGAGAGCTATCATCATATGGAACGCAAAAGCGTGCAACAAAAATAATGAATGCCACTCAGGAAGACTCTGTCACATGTTGCATAAACACAGCTGTGAAACACTGATATCAAGGAAACCATAGTGAATTGTTTTTACAGTGCTGCCAGTGTAAGCAGATAATGGCAAGTTCAAGAAGTTAATTGTCAGACCTTGTATGACCATAGCTCTTATGATCATTCTAAAAAAATAGTTGCTTTGAAGGGTGTACTAGGTACTGGTGTCAGTGCATAACTTCTTTTTTTTTTTTTTTTTATTAAATCATAGCTGTGTACATTAATGCAATTATGGGTACAATGTGCTGGTTTTATATACAATTTGAAATACTTTTGTCAAACTGGTTAACATAGCCTTCACCGCATTTTCTTAGTTATTATGTTAAGACATTTATATTCTACACTTAGTAGATTTAACATGTACCCTCGAAGGGAAATACCTCAGAGGTGACCATAGTGATATTTAGCAGTGATGTATATAGCACTTTTTCTAGGGTGAGCTCACAAACTTAATTGTCAGAACTTGTACAGAACTTGTACTTCTCCATTTAATCTGTATGTGTTCTTATATTTAGAGTGAGTTTCTTACAGACAGTGTATTGTTGGTTCATTTTGATTTGCTCGCTCTCTCTTTTAATTGGTACATTAAGGTTATTGATATAATTGGGTTTGTATCAGCCATATGTGTTACTATTTTCTATTTGTTGCCCTTGTTCTTTGTTTCTGTTTTGTTCTAATCTTTTTTTGCCTTTTTGTGATTTTAATTGAGCATTTATGAGTCTTTTTTTTAACGTATCTGCTATACCTCTTTTTAAAATCTTGTTAGTATTTGTCCTATAGTTTGCATGATATATTTACAACTAACTCAAATGCACTTTCAAATAACAATATACCATTTTATAGGTAGTGTGAATTCTTTACAAAAAGCAGTGAAATTTAATTCCACCTTCCTGGCCTTTGTATGTTTGCTATGACTCATTTTTCTTACACATAAATTTGCATAAACCTGTATATGTACACACATACATAAGCATAAAAAATTGAATATATTGTTGCTACTATTATCTTAAATAAACTTATGTTTTATATCAATTAAGAATAAGAAAAATTAAGGGCAGTGCCTGTGGCTCAAAGGAGTAGGGCGCTGACCCCATATACTGGAGGTGGTGGGTTCAAACCCGGCCCCAGCCAAAAACTGCAAAAAAAAAAAAAAAAAAAAGAATAAGAGAAATTAAAAGTTTTTATTTTACCTTACTAGTTATATAAAGGTAGCTGTGAGATTTTGATTTTGTCATTTTCTTTTTTGTATAAAGAATTTCTTTTAACATTTCTTATAAAGTGAGCCTACTGGCAACAAATTTTCTTAATTTTTATTTGTCTGAGGAAGTCTTTTTCTTTCACCTTCATTTATGAAATAGAATAGCATGGGGTTTCAGAATTCCAGGTTGATTTTTTATTTTTCCCTCCAAACATTTTAAACACTTTATTTTACTCTCTTCTTGTGTGCATGTTTTTGAGTGTAGGTCAGATGTAATTCAGTCATTGTTCCTCAATAGGTAAACTGAATTTTTCCTATGGCTTTTTTTTTTTTTTAGGAATTTATTTTTGATTTTCTATAGTTTTAAGATTTGCCTAAGTGTAATTTTTTTTTGGCATTTATCCTGCTTGGTGTTCTCTCAGCTTCCTGGATATGTGGTTTGGTCTCTGAAATTACTTTGCAGAAACTCTTAGTTATTATTGCTTTAGATGTTTCTTGTTTCTTTTTTTCTTCTCCTGGAATTTCTATTATGTGTATGTTAATGTCTTTTGTGGTTGTCCTTGGATATTCTGTTTTTTTAGTTTGCTTTTCAATTTTTGCAGTTTTTTTTTTTTTTTTGAGATACCCTCAAACTCAGAGATTTTTTCTTCAGCCATGTCATGTTGTCCAATATGCTCATCATAAAGAAAAATACTAGTGAGGAGATCTCATTGAGAGGACAGCCCCCAAATCTTCATGTAATTTCCTTTATACTGTTGGCTAACTATTAAGCTGCCCAGACTCAATGCAAGACTCTAGAATACACAGAAGAAAATACAGTTTAAACAGCAAAGTAGAAATCTGTACAATGCTAACTATCAGCAATTACAGTTTAGGCCCTGCCATTTCAGCACCTGAGAAACCTCCTTTGAAACCTTGTAAGAGCCATACCATAAGAGTAAGAGCAAATTAAAATAGATTAGTTCTCTGAAAGCCTAATTTCAGTCCTGGATTGGACTATGATGATATGCTTGTATTCTATCTACTAGAGAACTGATATTTAACTTATTTTGGAGAAGATTATATTATCAAGAGCCTCTATAATTTTTTATCCAATGAAGTCAGCTCCTTAATAAGAAATTATGGGGTATACTAAAAAGATAGAATCAATTGAATTAAATATAATGAAAAAAATTAAAAATAGAGATAGACATGATTAAGATATTGAAGTTTTTAAATATGGACTTTAACTATGGTAAGTTCAAGGAAAATAACAAAGAGGCGGAATATTTCAAAATATTTCAAAAAAGAACCAAGTTAAATGTCAAATAGGAATGTACTAGGATAGAGGTTAGGAGAAAAAGTATAGAAACAAACATATCATTTAAATGCTACCTAAGAAAAAGATAGCATGGTTATTTTAGTACCAGAAAAGGTAGATATTAAGGTAAGAAATATGATTAGAGATAAAGAGAGCCAGTTATAGTGCTGAAAATGTTAAATGTGGACTCAAAAAATAAAAAAACATAGATAATTCTCACAAATGTTACATTGCCTAAAAGAATGTATACTGTGCAGGTGTCCTCAAACTACGGCCTGCGGGCTACATGTGGCCCGCCTAGGACATTTATCTGGCCCACTGGGTGTTTTTTCTGCCGCTGCCTGTCCTGCTTAGCAGCTGACTCATCCGGGGCCTGCAGTGTGGCCCTCCAACAGTCTGAGGGACAGTGAACTGGCCCTCTGTTTAAAAAGTTGAGGACCCCTGCATGGTATCATTTATACAGAGTTCAAGAGTGAAAACTAATTTATGGTGACTGAAGTGAGAATATTGGCTGTCTCTGTTGGGAATTGATATTGCCTTGAATGGGACATAGGACACCTTCTGGGGTGCTTTAGCTAGGTAATAAAGATATAAAAATTCATGAGCTCTACACTTTGGATTTATGTAGTTTATATACTTCTTAATAATCTAAAATAAAATCATTAAAAAATAAGGTAATTGTTGCATAAGTTGTGGTTTTAAAATTATTAATGAGTAAACAGCAGGATTATATGTTCAACTTCGTCAATTTTAGGCACAGTATTTCTCAGTAATGGTAGTATTAACTTTTTGATTAGAGAATATTATGCAGCATTTATCATCTTTGGGCAATGCTAGGTAAAGGCCAGTATAGTATTGTAACAATGAAAGACAAAATAATGAAACTGTTCTTCTCACTTGTTTTCACATTCCTCTGGATAGAAAGTCATTGAGAATCACAGGTAAGGCATTTTAAAAGAGTAAGTGAGTTCTTGGACAGGAAGAGATTACTTGCCAATAAGGGTATATACTCCAGAAATCTTGTAACTTATCTGCATTTATTTGTAAGCTCAGAAAGATTCTGTAACACTGAAAATACCGAACTCTCAAGATTCTGCAAGCCTTTAACATATGTATTATTAGTAGATATGAAATAAATCAGAACTTTTTACATCCTATAAACATTGTTTACTGTATTTTTGATACTGTATGGTGTAGTCCATTTAGTTTTTTAGTCATCTAAATGGGAATAAAGGGAAAGAAAATAAAAGATAGTTGACTCTTGGATGTTCAGACCATTTTTTGGAATGATTGAGCTTAAGAATATACCTTTCTCACAGTGAGGCATATAGTTGATTGAAAAAGCTATGATAATTGTGCAAAAAATATGCATTCTTCTATCTATCTACCTACCTACCTATCTATCTGACATTTTTATTTGGTTATTTCAAGAGAGTTTTGTAGAAAGGCATCATTCCTATATTGATATGATATCATTGCAAAATGTGTAGGTCTGAATCTTACGTAGGGGAAATTGCAACTTATTCATTACTCCTAAAATATAAAGTGAAATTATTATTTTCTAGAACTCAAGTACCTTCATGAATACTACAAACTTCCAGTCTCTTCGGCCTTTGCCATCCATTCAGATATTGGTGGATAAAATTAATCTTGAACATTCTGTGCCGATGTATGCTGAACAGTTGGTGCGTGTGGTCAGCAGCCTTACTCAGCCTTCTGATAATTTGCTTCATTATTGTTACGTACACTGCTATCTTAAGGTATGAAAAGTGAATTTTCTTGTTTATTAATATCTATTTGGCTTTGGGGTCATGAAATAACTTTTTTTTTTTTTAAATTTCAGATTAATATAAGGGTACATGCGATTAGATTATGTTGTTTGTGTTTGTTAGGAAAAGTCTGAGTTGTTTTTGAGTCCTTCACTCAGGAGGTATGCCATATACTTCTACATTGTACCCATTAGGTGGGAGCTTACTGAGCCCCTTTCCTTTCATGTGGGCCTAGAGTTGTTCACCTACTAGTTTCAAATTAGTATTGAGTACATGGGATGCTTATTTTTCCATTCTTGAGATATTTTACTAAGGAGAATGTTTTTCAACTCCATCCATGTAAATACAAAAGATGTAAAGTCTCTATCTTTTTTTTTTTTTATGGGTGAATAGTATTCATAGTATACATATACCGCAGTTCATTAATCTATTAATGGATTGATGGGCATGTAGGTTGTTTCTACATCTTTGTGATTATGAATTGAGCTGCTGTAAACATTTGAGTGCAAATGTCTGTATGGTAAAATTATTTTTTTTTTCTTCTGGGTAGATATAGTTTTTTTTTTTTCTTGGAGTTGTAATTTAACAGAACTAGTATTCCATAAGATTAGATTTAAATAAAATATAGATTTATTTATTATTTAATAATACACATTACCAGGGAAGCTCTAGTAGAGCCAACCATTAATAAAATAGATGATTTAAAGTATATTTATTTAAAAGATTTTTCTTCAATTGTTTGAAATTAGTGGCTTGATGTTTGTAAGTGAATGGTAATTATAACTTTTGAAAATTTTGTCATTGATGATTTTTATAAGCAGTGTGAAAAAATGCATAGTTTAATATGGATGCTTTAAATGAATCATGATTTCTTTGAAGGGAACATTTATATGAGACATAATGTAGTATAAAGAATATTTAACATATTTGTTCTTTAGTCATTTTTTTCTCCTCCTCTTCTTCCTGGGCTAGTAAAGGAAGGTCCATTATACTGTGAAGATAGGCAAGCCAAATCTAAGAATAATTTCTTTTAAGTAGCCATTTGGAAACTTTAGAGGCCTTTTCAAATCTGGTAGAAAAGGCTTCTACCTACCCAGAGATAGTATCTACAAAAACTGGCAGGTATTGCTAGCCCTGGCATGAAGGTTCCTGGGTGAAATTAATTTCCAGTCATCTCTTCAGGTGGTTCTGGGATGTTGAATTT
The DNA here is from genome assembly GCF_000181295.1 of Otolemur garnettii. Taxonomy (NCBI): domain Eukaryota; kingdom Metazoa; phylum Chordata; class Mammalia; order Primates; family Galagidae; genus Otolemur; species Otolemur garnettii. The sequence continues at coordinate 27,442,539 of NW_003852399.1, read as the reverse complement.
GTTCTAGCAGGAAGGTGATTTTATACCTTCAGTAGGGTTATTTAGGCCACAGAGTGAGCAAGTCTAAGTTATATTTTTAAAGGTGTTAGTAATTTTGTCACCTCTAAGTAGGTGATAGGTTAGAGAAATCATAGCATTCCTCTTCATTTGAGTGGAACCATTCAGGGCCCTGGGGAGTATAGCATATACTGCCTTCCGAATGCAGTCCAGCATGAAGTTGCTGTCATGTGTATACCATTCTTCATCTGGGTTGTCCAAGTAGGCATCTCTTAAGTCTGGTTTGCTAGTATACTTGTTCTATTTGCTCTATATAGGAATGTGTTAAGTTGGTGAGAGGTGGCCAAATTTGTGGTTTGGCACACCTTGAGACTGATTTCTGGGGAATACAACAGGATAGCCTGGGATTTGGTAAGGAATCCTCCTGCCAATGGTGACCTTTTGTTTCTAAGACCTTTTGCATCTGGTAGGGAGTTCTAACCTCTAATGATGACCCCCCCTCTAATGAGGTCAACTTAGTGGCCTCTTTAACCAAGAGAAGAGGCTGCTCTTAAATATCCACACCATCCATTCACTGAACACTGAGTTCAGTTGCTTAGAGAAGTAGGCTATGGGTAGAAGTTCTTGCCTCAGAGATTGGGTGAGCACACCTAGAGTGATCCCCTGTCTTCTCTTTATTGAGATCAGGGATTTTCCAAGGCTGGAGATGTTGAGGACTTTTTAATGTCTTGGAAGTTATTTTGTTGCTCCGTTCCCCAATTTAAGGGCTCAATGTCAGGTCCTTTTTAAGTTTAATATGGGGATTTCTAAGGCTGGTGCTAATGTCTTGGAAGGTCTTTTGTTATTCTGTCTCTCAATTTAAGGGCTCAGTGTTGAGTCCTTTAAAGTTTTATGACACCAAAGCTGGGAACCTAAATTCTGCAAAATCCAGCCATTCTCCAAAATGTCCTAAGTTGTTTTCAGACTTATCGAGGGCCATGTTGTGAAATGGCCTCTTTTCTTATTGTGGGTAGGAAGCACTTTCCTGGAGTTAAAATGTATCCCAAGTATTTAACCTGTTGTAAGGATTTTGTTTTAGAGACCCTGTATCTTCTGTTGCCCCAAAAGTTAAAAACCTGGATAATGCTGCTATCCAATAACTGTCTGGTGGGACTACAGATAAGAATATCATCTACATATTAAAAAATAGCCCCTTGTGGAAGGGACAACTCTATTAATTCTTCAGCTAGGGTGTTTACAAAAATATGAGGACTATTTGTGAACCCTTGGGGAGAGAACTGTCTAGGTATACTGTTATAAGAATCCATTATCTGGATCAGTTCACTTGAAAGCAAAAAAATAAAAAATAAGAAACAAACAAACAAAAAAACTAGGTATAGTTTTACATCTAGTAAAACTAGATGTAGAGGGATAAAAAAGGCTTTCAGGTCCATGATGGTAAACCACTTAGATTGTCCTGGAACATGACTTAAAATAGAATATGGATTTGCAACTATAGGATGGATTAACACAATAGTCTCAATGATTTTAGGGCTTGGACTAGGCAGGACTCTTCATTAGGTTTTAAGATAGGTAACATGGGATTATTACAGGGGGACTAGCAGGGTAATAATAGCCCACAGGTTAAAAATTTTTGTATCTAGGGCTTAAGTCCCCTTTGCACTCTTTTTAGAGGATACTATTTTTTTTGAAGATAGGATGAGGGATTTTTAAAGATGACTTTAGAGTTGTCTTGGAATCCCTTTATTCCAGACTTGGAAATCTACTTGCTCTAGGATCTCCAGGGTGATATTGAGATTGGATTTAGGGTTAATGAGGCCATAAAAATGTCTTTGGCTTCCAGAAGGTTTATGGCAGCCCCAAAAGCTGAAAGCAAGTCTCTTCTTAATAAAAGGGTACAGGCATAACCAAGAACTTGTGAGTAATTAAATGGCTTTCCCATTGGCAAGAGAGCTGTGGGCTAAAGGCCCAAAATAGGGACTCCATTAACCCCCAAACTGAGCATTTTTTTAGAGAGATAGGCACAGAGTGAGAGGTTAAGACAGAATAGATAGCTCCTGTGTCTATCTAAAACTTTATAGGCTTACTCAGCATGTCAAGAATCTCTTATGGTTCCTCCCCTGTGATAGTGATAGTCTTGTTGGGAGCTGCTCAGACTGTTGGGGAGGAAGCAGGGACCATCCCCTTCCCCACTAATGGCTGTTGCTAGCTATGGCCCTGCTTCCTTCAAACCAGGGGACAGTTTCTCTTCCAATGTCCCTTCTTTTTACATAGGGAACATAGTTTGGAAGGAGGATAAGAGTTGGGCTGCATAGGGTTGGGGCATTCCTTGTGCCAGTGGCCCTTCTTACTGTAGCGGAAACATTTCTCATTGAATGGCAGCCTTCTGGGATGGTCTGGGTGGCCCTGTGATGGCTAGGGTCTGCCTGTGATGGCTGCCAAATGATTGGCTTGCCTCTCATCACACTGTTCTTGCCGCCTCCTGCACTGTCATATCTCAGTTGTTGAACACACCAAAAGCCACATCCAGGCAAACATTGTGGGGAGCCTAGGGCCCCAAGGCCAATATTTGGAGTTTTCTTTTTGTGTCTGGGGCCAAATGACTGAATCAATGAGTTTCCAATACTATACTTCCTTCAAGGGTTGCTAGGCCTACATTAATCTACTTGAGGATGGTATCAAATAGTTGACCCTCAAAAAGGGCTGGATTTTCATCAGGGTTTTGTGTCATCTCTCTCTCCTTATCATAGTTCACAGGCGTAATAATGTACCTTTTATTCCCTCTGTGAGACACATAGTCACGTATTCTCTCAGTCTTACTTCCTGCTGTCTTCTTTGGTAGTTCCAGTGGGGATTGTGAAAGAAGACAGCTGTCATTTCCAGTGTATTGGAGAGGATCCGAAGCATTTAAAGTGTCTGTAAAAGCTTGTGCTTGGGCCCAAATGTGCATTTTCCTCCTCACCTAGCAAGGAAGACCCTTACCCTAGTGGTTGGGGCCCTAGAGGAGGTCCTGTTCCTGCCCCAACATTGTGAGCCTGGGGCTTCTGGTGAGGAATTTTCCAGGGGCTTGAGGTAGGGACCGTGTCTAATTACTAGTGGTCTTGTGTTGGGGTATATTTAGAACTGGCATCTCTCAGGCTTTGAGACCCCTATAAATTCCACTATCCTCTCTACAGATCTAATGGACCATTTATACTCCCAAGAAGGTGATTAAAGGGAGTAGAGCTTTCTGAGTCTGGAAGACTCCTCTTCTACTCTGTATGAAACATTTATTTATTTATTTATTTATGTTTTCCCCAATGTGCATTGTTTTCTGCTTTGTTCATGATGACTTGGTTCTAGGTGGATGGTTTCATATCTGGGTTCTCTGTTCTTTTTTTTTTTTTTTTATTAAATCATAAACATATAGATCATGTGTACATTAATGCATTTATGGGGTACAATGTGCTGATTTCATATAGAATTAGGAACACTTACATCACAGTGGTTAATATATACCTCATCTCGTTTACTTAATTATTGTGTTAAGACATTTATACTCTATACTAATGGATCTGACGGGTACCCTTGCATTATGTACCATAAGTGTGATCCCACCATTCATTCTCCCTCCATCAGAACTCCCACCTTCCCTTCCAACCCCCACTCCTTCCTCCTTCATCCTAGGCCATAGTTGTGATCTATTTTTCCTATGAAAGTATGAGTGATTGTAAACTGGTTTCATAATAGTACTGAGTACTTTGGATATTTTTTCTTCCATTTTTGAGATACTTTACTAAGTATAATATATTCCAGCTCCATTTATGTAAACGTAAAAGAGGTAAAGTCTCCATCTTTTTTAGGGCTGCATAATATTCCATGGTATACATATACCACAATTTATTAATCCATTCATGTTGATGGGCACTTGGGCTTCTTCCACAACGTGGCTATTATGAATTGAGCTGCAATGAACAATCTGGTACAAATATCTTTGTTGTAAAGTGATTTTTGGTGTTTTGGATATACACTTAATAGGGGAATAACAGTATCAAATGGCAAGTCTACTTTTAGATCCTTGAGTATTGTCCATACTTCTTTCCAAAAGGGACATATTAGCTTGCATTCCCACTAGCAGTGCAGAAGTGTTCCCTTTTCTCCACATCCATGCCAACATCTGTAGTTTTGGGATTTTGTTATGTGAGCCACTCTTACAGGAGTTAGAGGATATCTCAAAGTGGTTTTGATTTGCATTTCTCTGATGATTAAAGATGAGCATTTTTTCATGTGTCTGTAGGCCATGTGCCTGTCATCTTCAGAGAAGCTTCTGTTCAAGTCCCTTGCCCACAAAGAAATGGGATTACTTGTTATTTTCTTATTAATAAGTTTGAGTTCTCTGTGGATTTTGGTTATCAAACCTTTGTCAGATGCATAACCTGCAAATATCCTCTCCCATTCTGAGGGCTGTCTTCTTGCTTTACTTACTGTGTTTTTGGCTGTGCGGAAGCTTTTTAGTTTGATCAGATCCCAGTAATGTATTTTTGGTGTTGCTTCAATTGCCTGGGGGGAGTCCTCCTCATAAAGTATTCTCCCAGGCCAATTTGTTCAAGTGTTTCTCCTGCATTCTAAGAATCTTTATAGTTTCATGTCTTAAGTTTAAATCTTTTATCCAGTGAGAGTCCATTTTTGTTAGAGGAGAAAGTTGTGGGTCCAGTTTTAGTCTTCTAAAAGTCACCAGCCAATTCTCCCAACACCATTTGTTAAATAGGGAATCTTTCCCCCAATTTATATTTTTGATGGGCTTATCAAAAATCAAATGACGATAAGTGTCTGGGTTCATCTATTGGTTGTCAATTATGTTCCATACATCTACCTCTCTATTTTTGTGCCAATACCATGCTGTTTTGATCACTATCAATTTATAGTATAGTTTGAAGTCTAGTAGCATGATTCCTCCTGATTTTTTTTTATTTCTGAGTAATGTCTTGGCTATTCAAGGTTTTTTCTGGTTCCAAATAAAACGAAATACTGTTTTTTTCCAGATCATTAAAGTATGACAGTGGTTGCTTTGGCATTCGAGTGAATGCCATAGAGTACAAGTCCTTTGAGATATCTATGAAACACTTGATATCATCCAGTTTTCCTCCTGTAAATGTAGAGCTGACCTCCATAGGAATTCTGTTATCTCAAAGGACCTCTGTGGCATTCACTCAAGCATCTGATCAAGCAGAGCCATAGTCCAAATTCCCTTTCTCTCAGTCACCTTCCGCAAAAACCTAGTACAAACGGGCGGCACTTGTGGCTCAAAGGAGTAGGGCACGAGCCCTGTATACTGGAGGTGGTGGGTTCAAATCCAGCCCTGGCCAAAAACTGCGAACAAAACAAAAAACAAACCTAGTACAAACAGCAAACTCAGGGAGTTTGCAAAGCAGCAGGTTAAATCACAGGCATCTTGCTCCCAGATGTGGGGAAGCAGTATAGAGAAATAAAAATGAAGTCTAATAGCAGAAGCTAGGCATGGAATTGCCATGGCTTAGTGAGTTTTGGGCTCCTATAGCCTCAGGGAAGTCCCTTGTCACCTTCCTAGGTTGGTGTCACCCAGTGTCTGATGATCATTTGAATCTGCATAGCCTGAGGAGTGACCTTCTGCCATCCTAGTCAGGGGAACCATGGTAAGTGGAGTGAGATTGTATACCTGTAACTCACCAAGAAACTAGAAGTGCTGAGACACGAGAATATGCTTACCTTAAAGTTTGGTCTGAGAGTCAAGGCTTACATGACATCTCCTGAATGGCTTGCCACAAAGGTGATACCAGACTCTGAAGGGAGATTTCTCCAAGTTCTTGGTAGTTGTAGGGAAAAGAATTTCAGGATATACTACATAAGCCAAACAAGTGACAGTTTTTATTGAAAGTGAAAGTATACTCTTGGGAAAGATAGTGAACAACTGAAAAGAGAGCAGCTGAACCAGGAGGAGTGGTTTTAGCTCTTTTGTGGTTTTAATAATTTAGGGGAGGAATATTCAAGGTAAAGGTGTTGGCTTTTACTAAGAATTTGAGTAATAATTGGGTTCCCTATGATTTTCATACTTTATGTGGTTATTTTGGAGTTGTTACAGCAATTTCAAAGGTGGAGAAATTTTAAACCACAATGTAAATGATACTGTAATTAGCCAAAGTTCATGTGAGGTGGCAAAGATAGCTGATAAGCTGGTTGAAGCCAGTTCTTGTCTGCAGTTACCACCTGCTCTAGAAACCTTCTGCTTAAGTGTTTTGTAACACCTGCACCCAATGCATGCAAGCCCATGCATCCAGTCTCAGCCCTTTTTCTTAGTTTCCTGCTCTAACAAAAGTGGTTTCTTGAGTTGGAATCTATTCCCGGTGAAGATACTGTGAACATTTTTGAAGGGACAATAAAGGATTTAATTCTAAATCCTTTCCATAAACTTAATTCCATAAACTTGGTTGATAAAGCCCCAGTAGGGGGCTTGAAAGAATTGACTTCAATTTTAATAGATGTTTTAATGGGGTAAAATGATATCAGATAGAATCCCATGCCATAGACAAATCATTTTTGAAAAGAAGAGTTAGTTGATGTGGCAAATTTCATTTTTATCTTAATTTAGGAGATTGCCACAGGTGCTCCAGCCTTCAGCAACCACCACCTTAGTCAGTCATTAGCCATCAACATTGATGAGGCAGCGAAGACTCCACTAGCAAAACAATTACAACTTACTGGAAGTCTATATGAGTGTTAGAATTTTTTAGCAATAAAATGCTTTTTAGTTTGGGTATATACGTATTTTAGACATAATGTTATTATACATTTAACAGACGACAGGATAGTTTCCAGAAAGTATGTGAGACTAGCTTTGTTGTGATATTCCATTTATCACAGAGGTCTAGAACCAAACCTGTAATATCTCCCGGGTATGTTTGTACAGGTATGCAAAGTGAATTTGGAAGTTTTGCTCAGCTCTTCCTTTTATTTTTCCATTTCAGTACAGGTATATACAGACAATAAATGCAAATGTTGAATAACATTTTTGCTAAGCAAACAGATGGGTGGTTTAAGTAGAGATAATACATACCTAAACAAATTCTGTTTTATGAATCAAAGGAAACCATTAAAAGTTGAAGTCATGCTTTTCATATAATGTATTAAAAGATGAGACCCCTGACTTTATTGGTTCCTGCTTTGTAGTTTGGTATTTTGAAGTTTTTATGTATTTGTATATTGTAAAGAGAAAACAATTTAAACAGACCAGTTTTAGATCACCTATGTGTGTACTTAAGTTTAAGACATTAAAATTAAACTGTTTTCAAACTATATAAAATAGTATATCATGTTTTTCTAGATATCTTTGCAAAGCCCTTTTCAAGAAGGTGGCTCCTGGCTGGGTGCAGTGGCTCATGCCTGTAGTTCTAGCACTCTGGGAAGCCAAGGCAGGACGATCACTTGAGGCCAGGAGTACAAGACCAACATGAGCAACATAATGAGACTTTGTCTCTATAAAAAATATTGAAATTAGTGAGAGGATTGGTGGAGCTCAGGAGTTTGGGACCAACTTGAGGAAAATGAAATCCCCCCCATCTCCACTAAAAAGAAAAATTTGCTGGATACTATGGTGGTTACCTATAGTCCCAGCTACTTGGGAGGCTGAGGCAGGAGGGTCACTTGAAGCTAGGAGTTTGAGGTTTCTGTGAGATAGACTGTTGCCATGGCACTCTAGCCTGGGGAGCAGAGTGAGACTCTATCTCAAGGAGAAAATAAAAAGATGGTTTCTTTGGTGGAAGAGCAACATTATTACATTCCAAAAGGATGTGAACATAGGGAAGTGTGCCTCATTAGGGCAGTTATTATAATGATATACCACAGTATCATATGTCATGTAAGTGAATAGTGTAAAGTGTTTTAGAAAACTAGATATGCAGAGACTATTTTATATTTGTGCTTTCTAATTCATTGTCACAATTAATATAGAGAGGTACACGATTTTTTAAAATATTGGTACAGCCCAAATGTCCATCAGTCCATGAATGGATTAACAAATTGTGGTATATGTATACAATGGAATACTATGCAGCCATAAAAATGCTGGAGCCTTTACAACTTCTATGTTTACCTGGATGGAACTGAAACATTCTTTTTAGTAAAGTATCTCAAGAATGAAAAAGAAAGTATCCAATGAACTCAATACTATTATGAAACCAAAATATTATCACCTACACATTCATATGAATGATAAAACATAACTATAGTCCAGAAGGAAGGAGGGGAGAAAAAAAAGAGGGGAAGGGAGAGAAGGTGTTTGGTGGGACCTCACTTATTGTGTGCAATACAATGGTACATTTCAAAACTACTAAGAGAATAGTATAAATGTCTTACAACAACAAATAAGTGAGATGATGGCTATGTTAATCAGTTTGATTTAAGTATTCCACATTGTATATCAAATAATCACATTGTTCTTCATAATTGTACACAGTTATGATTTAATAAAAAAAGTATATGTACTGAAAAAAAATGGTACAAGTTGAATGTCAGATTATAGTGTTAAGAATGTTTGCCTTGTTTTTTCATTTTAATAATGTATTTTATTGGCTTGACGCCTGTGGCTCAAGTGGCTAAGGCGCCAGCCACATACACCTAAGGTGGTGGGTTCGAATCCAGCCCTGCCCACCAAACAACAATGACGGCTGCAACCAAAAAAATAGCCGGGGCATTGTGGCAGGTGCCTGTGGTCCCAGCTACTTGGGAGGCTGAGGCAGGAGACTCGCTTGAGCCCAGGAGTGGAGGTTGCTGTGAGCTGTGATGCCATAGCACTCTACCCAGGGGGACAGCTTGAGGCTCTGTCAAAAACAACAAAAAAAATAATGTATTTTATTTAATCTATTTAATATTTTATTATATCTAAAATATTAACATTTACTATATAATCAATATAAAATTGATATTTTACATTTTCTTTTTGTACCAAGTCTTCTAAATCTATTATGTATTTTATACTTAACAGTATATCTTTTTTTTTTTTTTTTTGAGACAAAGTCTCACTCTGTGCCTTAGCCTAGAGTTCCATGGTATCATAGTTCACAGCAGCCTCAAAACTCTTGCCTCAGCCTCCCAAGTAGCTGGGATTATAAGCACTGGCCACACGCCCTGCTAGTTTTTCTATTTTTGGTAGAGACAGGGTTTCACTCTTGCTCAGGTTGGTCTCAGCCTGATACTCCTGAACTCAAACAATCTACCTGCCTCTGTCTCTCAAAGTGCTAGGATTACAGACTGAGCCACCGCACTTGACCCATGTATTAGTTATGACTAGTCACGTTTCAAATGTCTGTTGGCCATATGTGCCAAGAGGATAGTGTATTTGACAGTGTACATCTAGATCTTTCTCAAAATCCTGTGTCATAAGTTCAGAAACATACATCCATACTCCCACACTTATGTATGTTAAAGTAAAACCTTCAGCTAGATGCTATGGTTCATACTTGTAGTCCCAGAACTTTGGAATTCCAAGGAAACAGGATTGCTGAGGCCAGGAGTTTGAAACCAGCCTGGGAAACAAAGACTCTGTTTCTAAAAAAAAAATAGAAAATAAAATTATTTCTACCCAAGCATGGCGGTCCATGCCTTGTAGTCCCAGCTATTTATGAGGCTAAGGCAGGAGGATTATCTAAGCCCAAGAGTTTGAGGCTGCAGTTGGCTGTAATTGTGCCACTTGCACTGTACCTTGGACAATAGAGTAAGACCTTGTCTTCAAAAACAAAGCGAAAAGTTTAATATCATTAATTAAATGAATAAAAAATGAAATACTCTAATTAGTTGATCCTTACAGTTCACCTATAGTTTTTTTTTCATAATACATATCTATCCTCTTTACTTTTCCTGTTTACATATCATTTAGCAAAAATACTCTTTAGACTTAATTTTTGTGGTATTTTCTCCCATTTATTATTTACTGTCTTATTCCTGTGCACTCCTTCCAGGAAACCTGAAAGAGAGGAAAGTGTCTCCAAATGCCTTACCCTAATTTGCCTAGATTCAATTTGATCTCACAATCCCAGAAATTATGTTCTTCCTTATTACTCTTCCGCAGCACTTTCAATATTAAGACTTTCATTGTTTAGGGTCAGAATACTTAATCCTTATTTCAGACAACCTTTCAAGCAGATACTGTGTTGCTTTTCCTCATTTTTTGGCTTCCAAGAGTATATTATCTTTCAACTATTATTTGTTCTTCTATTCTTGAAAGTAATTTTGATTAAATTGGTAAACTTGAACATGAGAATGTAGGTCATATGCAAAACTAATCACACTAATATGTAAAAATTATAACTACTGAGGAAAATTCTTAATTTTTGCATGCATTTATTTGTTTAGACATTGCCTTGTTTTTTTGAAGTAGATCTAATTTTAGGCATTTCACGAATCTTTTCAAGATATTCAGTGTAGGATTCATTCATTTGGCAAATATTAGGTTCTTCCTGTATTGCAGACCTTTAGCAATAGATAAATATATAAGATAAATAAGGTATGTCTCTGTCCTTAAGGGAAATGATCAGTGAAGTCATTTGTTATCAGTATAGTCATCATTCACGCTAACGTAAGAATTGGAATAGTTGTTTACCATTTCTACTTGGCAGTATTTTAAAGCTCTCTTAAATTTCCAGTGTAATGTAAAAGTTAGTTAGAGTGTTGCCTAGATGTAGTTGTATTTTGGGAAAAGGGCTTTTTTTCCCCTTTGTGTACACATTTAGTTTTATTGTAACAAAGCAACTTGTACACTTATAACGTTTAAAACTGAGCATCATCTTTCCTTTCCATTGAAACAAAAAGAAAATTTAAAAATAAACAGAACAAAATTACAATAGACAATGTCAATTCCAAATAAGATCCTACAGGTTCTGCTGATTCTCCCATTTGAGTGACAGGGCTCAAGTCATCATTAGGAGAGAATTTATTTTAAAAGTGTCATCTTAAACTGCAAGGATGTCTATTAAATATCACAATTAAACATGCCAAAGGAGAAGCCATGTTTTCAAAATGCCCACTTAACCCACCCAAACATCTCAAACCCACCCTCTGCTGACCTTCTATACCCTATTTTTTTTTAAGTTTTTTTTTTCTTTTTTTAAACAAGAGAAAGTAGACAGATACATGTTGGTAAATGTTAACCGTCCATATTCACATAGAGACACAGTGTACTCTCTGAGCCCAATATACAGAGAAAGGAGTAAAAAAGCTAGAATTCTATGCACTACTACACAGGGGCCTAGCACCCTCCAGCTTCCAGCAGAGCGAAGGGAGCAGGTTTGTCTTTTTTCCCACAGAGCTTGGTGGTGTTGATTCCATACAGTTTTTGTTGAGACAGGAAGGGATAAAAATAAATTTGGAACAGAAAAGGGTAGAGATTCTTTCCCCATTGTATTCTGTTCAAGGTATTTCCCCCCAAAATAAGTTGAGAATCATGGTGTAGAAAAAAGAGACCTCAAGAACAGGGCGACTGAGCACAAAAGGAAAAACAAAAAAGACTGCAACTTGCTCCCAGGGACTGGAGAAAATTTTAAAAACAGTTGGAATCCATCAGTGTTCTGTTAGTCGTCTTCTCCTTCATCCTCCTCTCCTTCTTCCCCTTCATCATCATCTTCATCTTCTTCACCTTCATCCTCATCCCCTTCCTCATCAATATCTTCCAAACCTTCTTCTTCTTCATCGTCATCATCATCTTCTTCTCCTTCTCCTTCTTCATCATCCATATCAGGAACCTTAAAAAACCAAGGGTTACCTTACCAATGATTATTAAACAACAAACATCACCTTGAATAAGTGAACATTTTCAACTCACCAAGTAGTACTGTAATGGATTTGGCCAAATATCATCTTTGATGACCTCTCCTAATTCATCTGCATTTGCGTCAGAATGGTCAGTAAACCAGGTAAAGAAGCTCTCTGGTTCCTCATGCTGCCTCTTCCTGCTGGCTTTATTCTGTGTTTGACTGGAACATTTCATCAAATCCTTGCCAGATTTCCATTTGATTTCAGTGGACTTTGAAGATGGCTTACCTGTCTTGTTCAGATGAAATACTTTGGAGAGAACTTTTATTTTCAAAGTAAGGGTTTTCATCAAAGTAAAAATCTATTCTGTAACCTGATTTAATGTCTTCAAATTCTGTCACTTCAACTCTGGCCAAATAATGCAGTGCCTCTTCATCCTCCTCCCCAAGCAGCGCAGACACATGTGGATGCTTGACCAATGTTGTTTACCAAAAATTTGGGATTTTGGCAATCAATTCTGACTTCTCCTGAAAAAATGGTTGGCGGCGTTTGTTATATTTCTGTTCTCCTTTCAAAATCTCCTCACTGGCTTGTTCATTAAGTCTGTCTATTTCATTTTGTACTTCATCAATATGTTCAATTGCTTCCTACTGTTCTTTTTCTTTTTTTTTTTTGGCAATCCCTGAGAGCCTGAGGTGTCCTCCGGTCTGGGAGCACTAGGCAGTCTTGGCTTCTTCTTCTGAGGTGGGAGTGGAGACTGGCGTTTGGGGGCCATGCTGCCAGGAAACTCTGAGAACCTAACCATAGGTCTCCTAGCTCAGCAGAAAGAATCTCTGAAAACTCGGAAAAGGGCTTTTGCCACTCATTCAGCCTAGTTGTCTTTTATATTTTGGTCAGTTTGACTACAAGTATAATGGATAAGTTTTATGTCCCAGGAAATAAGATGTTGGGCAGAGTAGGAATTATATACTATATATAGAAAAACTATTCGTTGGTGTTAAGAATACTGAATACTTTAAAAAATAAAGCCTTGAGCCTTGTTGTGAATATTTTGTTTCATTTTTTGATACTTCTTCTGTGGCATAGCATATTTTAATACTTTCAGGATTCTGGAGATAGTTTTTGTTTATATAGCTATTTGGATTGACTTGATTTACTGATTTGCTATTGAGTTTGTTGCAGTTCATATTACATGGGATAATTTCAGAACTTTTGAGGAAGTTTTCAAAAATTTACTTTTGATGTTACAGTATTGTAATGTTACAGTAGAGGAGTTAAATATTTCATGTGTGTTTGGCATTATGAAACTTAAGTGATTTTTAATTAAATACTCAAATGCTTGAATGTTAATTTTGTATAGTTAACTATATTGATGAAATGATTTATTGTTTACCTACTGTATATAATGAAATTTAATTATTAGCAGAGTTGGCATGAGGGTGTGTAGAAAACATGCAGATGAAAATTTTTAATTGCCATGGAAATTTACATGTATTGTGTACAACATAATGTTTTAAAATATGTATATGTTATGGAATTGCTCAAACTAGCTAATTAACATATATCATACCTTATTAATTTAACATGTTTTTCTGGAGAGATCACTTAAAATCTGCTCTCTTATCAATTTCTAAGATATAATGAATTATTATTTATTGTTATTGTGTTGTATATCTCTTGAATTTATTCTTCTATTTAACTCAAGTTTTATATCTTTGCCCAACATCTCTTCAACCTTTCCTAATCCCTAGAGATGAAACTTATTATGTCTTATCTCTTTATTTAGTTATCCATCTTTTGATTTTGTGTGGCATTGAATACCTAAGATATTGCAAGGAATCTGATATATGAAATATATGTGTGTGTGTATACATATATATATATAAATGTAAATGTACTCTATCAATTGTAGAATATACACTGTGTATCTGATTGCTATAAATTAGAATTTTTTTTTAAATAGTTGTTTTTGATTTGATAGATAACAAGATAATATGACTCTTTATAATAATTTGGCAAGTTATTTATTTATCCACTAGGCCATCTTTCATTGTAATTTTTACCTGCTTGAATTTTCCTTAGAAGTATCACTGGACAATATGAAAATATAATAAAAATTAAAAAAAAATTGTATTTGTAAAATAGTATGCAGTTTCCCTCAGGCCCTTGCAGTTCTACCCGGAACCAGCAGGGGATCTCCTCTGCACCCAGTTTCCTTCTGAGCATGGTTAAAGATAGTATCTGAGATTATACTGTTGGGGCGTTCAAAAGAAAATCAGAAAGTGGCTTTGTAAGCGTTTTTAGTTGAACACAGATAATATGATATGATAAAATAACTACCCTAATTCATAACATTAGAAATATTTGGAGAGTAGGTGTTGTTTTAATAGTTGTGTTTTACATTGTCATATTAATAATTGTAAATTTCAGAGCCCTTTGAATATAGACCTTTATGAGAAAAATATGAAATGTTGAAATTATACATTTCCCACCACAGTTTTTTGCATAGATTATTGCTCAGAAGAGGTCTTCAAAAAGAATGAATGTGAAAAACCTTAATTTTAAAATTATAATTAAAAAATAATTTTAGTATTTTAAACATGCCTTTTTCTTTTCTTCTCAATTCTGTACTTGTCAATTGTTTAATAGCAGGACCTACAGGAATTAATGGGTGCATCATTTTTATTTTCCTTCATAGTAATTAGGTACATAGATCCTTTGGAATACTGTTTTTTCTGAAAATATAATTCTTAATACTGTCTTATTTCAAAAACATTATTTTGTTCACTGAAAAATGATTTTAGAAGAAAGAATTTAACATTGTTAGTTGGATGAATGTTAGGGACATAACAGATTTTGAAAGTATTTGGAAATATATTAATACTTTTAAAGAAAATGATCGTTATTTTTTGTTCATTGAATAGTTTGTTTTGAAAATTAGTTATGAAGATCCTTTAAACATAGTTTAGTTTAGAATTTAACAGTTAATCCTTAGTAATCCCAGAGATAAGTCAATTTCATAAACTCAAGGAATGAAAAATAATAACTAAAGATAAATGTTTGAATTAAGAGGCTTTTTCATATAACTGGAAAACAATAACTTTCTTTTGTATCCCTGTGTGTCAGTGTTTCCAGTGTGAAAATGTTTATCTTTTATTATATTTGAAATAATTTGAGCAGAATACCATCAGTTCCCTATAATGTTTTATGTAAAATGTGATATTATGTTGTTTCTTTCTATTAAGACAAATATAGTGTCCAGGAATTCATTAACCAGGGATTGGTTATAAAAATATTTTAGTATGAACTGTTCACTTCAAATGTAACCATGAAAAGAATAGTTTATGCCATGTACTAAATTACCTGGGGTATAAAACCTCAACTCTGCAATTATTTTCACAAAAGAAAGGGAAAATAAGCAACATTTTAGGATATTTTTGCATATGCTTTTTGTGTGTGCATAAGGAAGTTAAAGGCAAAATACATTTTTAGGATTGTTCTTCTGTAGTTAATGTCAATTTTAGTCATATAACATTAACACTAATCTATTGAATTTATACTATACAATGTAGAAAACATAACCAGTTGTTTATATTTGTGGAAAAGATGTACCTATATTGGATAATAAAACAACTACATGAGGATTATGTACAGAAATAGAATGTGAAGTTTAAAAAATTCATCAAAAATATGAAATAAACATTCCATATTTAGATGTCTTGATTTTAACTTAATGTCATTGAATAAATGAAAATGTTGATTGGAAAGTGGAAAAAAGACTTTGGAGCATGTTTAGTGTACAGCTGTTGTACAGCAAATTGAAATTGACATGTTTCATCCATGCTTATTAAAACTTTGTGAACATTTGGACCTATTCTTTTTCTTTCAGATATTTGGTCTCCAGGCAGGACTTACATCTTTGGATTGTAGTGGGTGTTACTGCTTACCTGTACCAATTATTCCTTCTTTCAGCACTGCTCTTTATGGTAAACTTCTGAAACTCCCCACTTGCTGGTAAGTTTTATGTGTTAACATGTGATTTATGTTAATTTTCATTTATTAATGTGTATATATTATTCCCATATATTAATTTTATCTAAAGCCTTATAAAAGTATTTGAAGTTGTATTGTCTTTTACTGAGACACTAAAAATCTCCTTTAAATGTCTTTAATATGTTTGTTTATGCTATCTTTTGTGATAGTAGCAACTGTTGTTGGCATAATAATTGTTAATTCATGTTGGAAATATAATTAAATATTGCTGCCTCAGACTGTAATATGAATTTACAAGGGAAAGCGTTTTTTTTTTTTAGAGAGAAGATATAAAAGTTTTTCAGAAAGAGTTGCAAATTGATATCAAGGCCAAGGCACTTATCGATTAAATATTAATTTTGTATGTAATTATAGGCACTGATAAAAGTATACCCATTACATAGAATATATTTGGCATGTCTAGCAGCTGTATTTTGGAAGAAATTGATTTTAGCCTATCATTTTAATTTAGGATCAGGTTGTTTCATTTGGAAGTAACATTTCCTTAAATTCAAAGAGATTCATAGAAAGAAAATAAGTAGTTGCTGATCACATATTTTTAGTTGAAAGTAATACATTCAACATAAGTATTAAAGAAAAAGTTATATAAAATAGTGTTTAAATATATGAAATAATTTTTGATGAAATGTTTCTACAGTTTATATTTGAATTATTTGGAATGTGTCTTCTGCGTTTTCATCCTAATTAGTAAGCTTATTTCATAGGGTGTGTTGTCTATTAGTTTGTTATTAAAAGTGATAAAACTTACAGAAAATAGAATTAATTTCTTTGTCTAAAATATTTCAGTTGCTGAAAATTTTTTCTTTAATACTTTATAACTTTTAGAATGAAATTAGTAAAGTAAATGCTAATAGTTTCAAGGGAATTTGCATATTGATACAGAAAATTAGAAAAAAAAGTTATGCTTATGTCTTGGAACTAATTCTACTAAATTAAACCATTATTAAATGATTATTCTTAATTATCTCTTTATACATTTTATTTTGTCCTTATCCATATTTGTTATATGTTATTTATTATATAGAGATGGATTTAACTTATTTGCATAAAAAATATGAATATATATTGCATTTGAGCCAAGCTTTATATTCTAATACATTAAGAATTACCATGGGGTATGTCACACTTGGTATGTCCATATTAATTTTAGTAGGTGTTTGTGAGAAGTATTATCTTAGTTATGTGCTAATTTATTTATCATTCAGAAGATCAAAATAATTTTTTATAACAGTTTACTATTTACTATAAAAAATTCTTAGTTTCTTTAATAAAAGCCCAAATTTTCCAAACAATAGACTTCATATGAAATGAATCAAATATGTGAATAAGTAAGATTCATTTTAAAGATATGTAGGGCTTACTACAAATATTGTCAGATGGGAATTAAGATATGTCTTCAGACATCTGAAAAAAAATTTCAATTAAACACTGAAAGCATAAGGTCATATAATATTAATATTTGTTTGGATGCATTTTGCTTTTTTATAGGTAAGAGTGCTTCTGCATTATTCCAGAAATATTTTTGTTGCATTTTACAGAAGTGTAATAGTTTCTTGAAATCATTTTTTCTAATCTTTACAGATTTGAAATAGTTTCTTGAAATCATTTTTTAAATAAATAGAAAATGAATTATCTTTAATATAATTCATATGTTCTTAGCAACTCTAATTTGAAAATAACAAAGAAAAAAGTCAATAAATTGAGATATTACTTATTTAAATGCAGTTTAAAGTCAATAAAATACCAGATAAAGTACTTCTTACAGTGATTTAAATTAATTCAAAGTCAGCTTGAAGACAGAGAGCTTTTTAGCTTGTGCAGTCGGAGAAGATTATTTTAGTAAGACATCCTGGTTGAATCATTGAATATCAACTAGGTTTCCACTTTCCTCAAGTTATACATGCTGTTTCATTTGGATTTTAAAATGTCTCATTTCAGAGTTTCTTGAAGCACGTTTATGATTCTCTGTAAATATTTCATTCAGTAGTAAGAACATTTTTACTACGGGCCACAGCTTTTGAAACAAAGGCAATTATATAGCCACTGTAAAAAATATTTTTAGTATGTTTTTGAAAATCTTGTGTTTATGTAAATTAGCAAAATGGTTTATACTTTTATTTAAAAATATTTCTAAATTGAACTGTTTTTTTTTGCAGTTTTTGGTCTGGGCTGGGTTTGAACCTGCCACCTGCAGCATATGGGGCCAGCGCTCTACCCCTTTGAAACACAGGCATTACCCTAAATTGAACTGTTTTTTAATGACATTTCAAACTAATGAAGTTTACTTTAGTCAGGTTTGCTAATTTTTAAAAATATGTGATTAGAGTGAAAAATTATTTTTCTCCCATTTAAAATTTCCTAGGAATGTATTAAGCTTCAGTGAGTAAACTTACACAAGTTTCTTGGAACTTGTTTAAAAATTTTTTGGATTATATTTTATCTTTCATCTACACTACATAATTTCTAAACATATAAAAATAAACTTAAAAATTTTTTTGCTTCCTGTTAAATGTCAGGTTAATATTTAGTTGTTAGCTTCTTAAAAGAGGATTGAAATGAGGTTATGGTAGAGAAGACACAGTAACCAATTATATTTAATGACAGAAATTTTGGCATTTAATTTAAATTCACATTTGTCTCTTTTTCAAATATTAGGGTGTTGAAAGGTCAATGAAGAATTAGTTATGGACAGTAAATTATCATAACCTTGTTGCCACTAGTAGAATTAAGCCTTAGTTTGTTTAAGATTACTATCTAACACTATTTCTATAGTGTTTCCAGATACTTTCCTGGACTTAACTTTTTTTTTTTTTTTTTGGCCTGGGCAACAATACATTTCTAACTATATTTAAAAATTTAATTGGAGTAATGTTTATAGAAAAGTACATATATTATGAGTATATAGCTTGAGATAATTTGTAAGTGAACTGAACCTTTGGAGTCTGCTCAAAAATGAAGAAACAGAACATTATCAGTATCCTAAAGCCTCTCTATTTCTGCTTCCTTTAAGATTAATCACTATTCTTCTTTCTTTCTTTCTTTTTTTTTCTTTGGAGCAGAGTCTCACTATGTTGCCCTTGGTAGAGTGCTATGGCATCATAGCTCACAGCCATGACATCATAGCTCACAGCAACTTCAAACTCTTGGGCTCAAGTGATTCTTTTGCCTCAGCCTCCCAAGTAGCTGGGACCACAGGCACCTGTCACAATGACCATCTATTTTTTTTGTTGTTGCAGTTGTCATTGTTTTTTAGCTGACCTGGGCTGGGTTTGAACCCACCAGCTTCGGTGTATAGGGCAGGCGCTGTAACCATTATGCTACAGGCGCTGAGTCACTATTCTTTTTTCTTAAGACACAGATTAGTTTCATCTACTCTTTCTTTTTTTTTTTTTTTTTTGGCTGTGTTCCAACAATACTTTACTTACAAAAACAGCAAGCTGGGTTTGGCCTGTGGTTGGAAGACCCTTGTTCTTGACTATTTCTTTTAAAAATTTTTTTTTTAATGTTTGGGATTTATAGAGGGTACAAAGAATTAGGGTACACTGATTGCATTTGATAGATAAAGTCCCTCTTATAATTGTGTCCTACCCCAAGAAGTGTGCCATTCATGATCCCACATCCCCTTCCCTGCTCCGTTCTCCCCAGTTGGTCATTCTTCTTCTTGTTGCTCATCTGCTGCCTTCATATTAGAATAGAGTACATTGGATTCTTGCTTCTCCATTCTTGTGATGCTTTACTAAGAAGAATGTGATCCACCTCCATTCAGGATAATACAAATGATGTCAAGTTACCATCTTTTTTGTGGCTGAATAGCATTCCATGGTGTACATATACCACAGCTTATTAATTCATTCCTGGGTTGGTGGGCATTTAGGCTGTTTCCACATTTTGGCAATTGTAAATTGAGCTGTAATAAACAATCTAGTGTAAATGTCCTTCTGATAAAAGGATTTTTTTTTTCTTCTGGGTAGATGCCAAGTAATGGGATTGCAGTGTCAAATGGGAAGTCTAACTTGAGTTCTTTGAAGATTCTCCATAATTCCTTCCAAAAAGGTTGTATTAGTTTGCAGGCCCACCAGCAGCATAAAAATGTTGCCTTCTCTCTACATCCACGCCAATATCTGCAGCTTTGAGACTTTGTGATGTAGGCCATTCTCACTGGGGTTAGGTAATATCTCAGGGTAGTTTTAATTTGTGTTTTTCTGATGATTAGAGATGATGTGCCTTTTTTCATGTTTGTTAGCCATTTGTCTGTCTTTTTTAGAGAAGGTTCTATTCATGTCTCTTACCCAGTGAGATGTGGGATTGTTTGGTCTTTTTTTTGTTGATTCATTTGAGTTCTCTATAGATCCTAGTTACTAAGTTTTTGAATTCATAATATGTAAGTATCTTTTCCCATTCTGAGGCTTATCTGTTTGCTTTGGTTGTTGTTTCCTTAGCTGTACAGAAGCTTTTCAGTACAATTAAGTCCCATTTGTTTATTTTTGTTACTGTTGCAGTTGCCACAAAAGTCTTCTTTATAAAATCTTTCCCCAGGGCTTTATGTTCAAGTGTTTTCCCCACACTCTCTTTGAGAATTTTTATAGTTTCATGCCTTAGATTTAAATCTTTTATCCATCTTGAAACAATTTTTGTAAGTGGTAAGCGATGCGGGTCCATTTTCAGTCTTTTACATGTGGTTATCCCGTTCTCCTAGCTCCGTTTATTGAATAAGGATTCTTTTCTCCAGTGTATGTTCTTGTTTGGTTTATCGAAGGTCAGGTAGCTATAAGATGTTAGTTTCATCTCATGATTTTCTATTTGGTTCCAAATGTCAATATCTCTATTTTTGTGCCAATACCATGCTGTTTGGATTAGTATGGCCTTGTAGTATAGCTAAAAGTCTCACAGAGTGATGCCCTGGCTTTGTTTTTATTACTAAGAATTGCCTTGGCGTATAGGGGTTTCTTCTGGTTCCATACAAAACGAATAAATTTTTCAGTGTTTTCAGTAACATTGTTTTAGTTTTAAAATTAGAATGTAAATATAACAAAGTCAACAGTTTTAAGTGTATATTTCAGTGGTTTTTGACAGATCCACAGTTACATCTGTAGCTGTTACCAAAATCAAGATTTAGAACATTTCTATCATCTGTTAAAGTTTTCTTCAGTTTCTCCTTCTCCCCTTGGAGTACTCATCTTTTCCTGATGGCACTTAGCTGTGCTAAATAAAGGATAATGCCTTCCTTGATTCTGTAGGTTGTAGAATATGACTAGCAACATCAGTGGATGCTTGGCTGGCTGCTGCTTAATTAGTAGTCCACTGCCCCTAGCTTTGTTCTCTCTCTTTTACCCAAACCCAGCAAGAAACTTGAATCTCTTCATTGGACTTCAGGGATTTTTCTAGCCCACAGGGATGCCAGAGACTGAGGTACATAGCCTTTCAGTTACATAATAAAATATTTTGTACATACTTTATACTTTCATTTCATTTCATTGAGCATCTTTTGCTTAGATGATTTTTCTATACGTAGTTTAGAAAGAGAATAAACATAGGGAAATAGATAATTTTGACATGGAGATACCATGGAACTTAAAACTAAATCTTTATATGAATAATAGTCCAGAATCTTAAATTTAATAATTAACACAATTGATTCCAAACATGGTTTCCTGAGATGTTTTTGTCTCTTTCTTAGTACTTTTTAAAAATTAAAAAAATTATAATTATTATTTTTTTAATCTACCCAAGATAATACTTTTTTTTGAGGGGGGGGAACAGAGTCTCACTGTGTCACCCTCATTAGAGTGCAGCGGCATCACAGCTCACAGCAACCTTAAACTCTTGGGTTTAAGTGATTCTCTTGCCTCAACCTCCCAAGTAGCTCGGACTACAGGCACTAGCCTCAACACCTGGCTGTTTTTTGTTATTATTGTTGTTGTAGTTGTCATTTTGTTTAGCAGGCCTGGGCTGAGTTCGAACCTGACAGCCCTGGTGTATGTGGCCAGTGCCCTAATCACTAAGCTATGGATGCAGAGCCCCCAAGATAATGCTTTTAACATCTTACTACTGGCCTTTAAAGATGCTGCTTATGTTGAGTTGAGACTTAGATTACTTTCAACACTATACCACATTGTAGGTAAAAATATTTAGTTATGAGATTATAAATATTCATTTCTATAACTAACATTTTACTAATGAAATAATAGTTATTATTTAGAATATTAATGCATTATTATTTGAAACAATTTCCTGGAAGGACAGACCAATCTTCATTTGTTTTAAGAATCCTATCAGTTTTTGTTTTTCATCATGTTTTGGTTCTGATTTGATACTATGTTTAAATAAATGACTTGTTGAAAAACATACTTTCATAGTTTTTATTTATTTATTTATTTTTTGTTGTCGTTGAGACAGAGTCTCAATATGTCACCATTGGTAGAGTGCTGTAACATCACAGCTCACAGCAACCTCAAACTCTTGGGCTAAGTGATTCTCTTGCCTCAGTCTCCCAAATAGCTGGGACTACAGGCGTCTGCCACATGACCAGCTATTTTTGTTGCAGTTGTCATTGTTGTTTTTTTAGCTGGCCTGGGCCAGGTTTGAACTTGCCAACCTCAGTGTATGTGGCTGGCACTGTAACCACTGTGCTATGGGTGCTGAGCTCTTTCATAGTTTTTTAAAGAAAGTTTCTATGTGTACAGAATTAAAATAATAAGAAAAGCATAAAATAGTAAATAGTATCTGTCTTTATATCAGTTACATTTTTTCTTTAATTTTTTTAGTAAGGGCATGAAGAACATTTGACATATGTTAACAAGCAAGAGGATGTTGATCCAATGAAAACAGAAAGTTTTCTTTGGTTTTGATTTTGGAAAATTTGATAGATATTCTCCACATACAATTTTATGATTAGTTGGCTATGAAGTTGTATAGGCAAATATTCATTTCTAATTCCCTTGTGTAAAGTTTTAAATGTACTAAAATAGTTTAGTGGTGTTCAAAAGAGCATTTATAACTCAGTTTAAGTTTTTATTTTTTTAATTTGATTTTTGGATATTAGAGACTATTGTTACATGGCTTATATCTCTTTCTAGGAGACAAATTATGTTGCCTTTTTCTCAGTATTTGGTTTTATCTATGTACAATAGTAGGAGAATGTCCTGTGACAATATTCTATTCTAGTAATAAATCTTTTTAATTTAATTTATTTTAATTATTTTATTTCAGATTAATTTGAGGGTACAACTGTCTGGATTTAATATACAGGGTGTCCATAAAGTACATGTGCAATTTAAAATTGCCAACTATCTTAAATTTCACATGAACTTTATGGACATCCTGCATATTACCTTGAAATATTTTTGAAATATTGCATATTAAATTTTAATATTTTAACTTGAAATTTAGGAACATATAATCATTTGAGGTTACCAAAGTTTAGGTGGTACCTATTTAATGGCAGAAGAAAATTTCTAACATTAGCATCATAATATCCTTGCATAGCATTTGGTACTTAATGAAGTTTCACTGCACACAGGGATTTATTCTGAACTTCACAACCAATCTTTGGAATGAAATAGGTATTATCTCTATTAGTAGGGGATTAGGGAAGGTGATATGGGGACCTAAAGAGATAAAGTTGCTTTAGGGGTCCTTTAATTAGTTGGTGATGATGTTGATACCGGATTTTTAACACTGGATTTCCAGGCTCTTGGTCTCGACAATTCGATGAATGAGTCGATGGACCATAGGATGAACAGTAAGTAAGGTTTTAGGAGCCAAACCTCCTTGCAGAGCAGGATGCAAGTGTTAACAACTCTTACAAAGACAGCTATTACAAAGAGGCAAGCCTCCTTGTAGAGCAGGATCAACAGTAGAAGTGCCACAGCTCTCGCTCCTTCTTCCTTGGAAGTCTGCAACAGCCTGCTGAAGTCTTGTTCTTCTGCTCTATCTTCCTGGACGATCTGCGATGGTCTGCCCCCAGGCTCTCTGCTCAGGGGTCTTATATAGGGGTAATAGCTTAGCTGGGAGTAGGATTGAAAATGGACCAATCAGGGTTGCACCAGTGTTTTCCCCTGATCGGCAGGTCCTCTCTAGCCGCTCTACTGGAGCTTCTAGTGGGGGAGGAAAGCTCCCCTGCTTGCTCCAGCCTGCTGGTTCCTTTGCCGGCTGCTGTCACCAAGACAGAAGTGGCAGGTCCCCCAGGCCCTGCTCGGCTGAGCTGGCTGGGGTGCCACTTTTCCGGTATCAATGTCATTATTAGCATGCTGGTAATTTTTAGCAAGTTCTTTTTTTTTTTTTTTTTTTTTGAGACAGAATCTTAAGTGGTCACCCTGGGTAGAATGCTGTGCAGTGGAGTCACAGCTCACAGCAACCTCAAACTCTTTGGGCTTAAATGATTCTCTTGCCTTAGCCTCCTAAGTAGCTGTTACAGTTCTTGATAATAACTTTGTATCTTTGTTACAAAGATACATGTGAAACCTATCATGTGAAAACTGTTGTGTTGTAGGCCTTGGAGTGCCAATATGATAATATGTGGTCTTTGTTTTTTATTTTCTTTCTTTTTTTCTTTTCTTTTTTTTTTTTTTTTGTGGACATAATTTCTCACTTTGCCACTCTCTGTAGTTTGCCGTAGTGTCATAACTCACAATAACCTTGAACTCTTGGGCTCAAGTGATTCTCTTGCCTCAGCCTCCCAAGTAGCTGGGACTACAGGTGCCCGCCACAACACCCAGCTATTTTATTTTATTTTTTTTTGCAGTTTTTGGCCAGGGCCAGATTTGAACCTGCCACTTCTGGCATATGGGGCTGGTGCCCTACTCCTTTGAGTTACAGGCGCTGCCCACGCCCAGCTATTTTTTAAAGATGAGGTCTTGTTCTTGCTCAGGCTGTCTCGAACCTGTGAGCTCAGACAATCCACCCACCTCGCCCTCCCAAAGTGCTAGGATTACAGGCATGAGCCACTGCACCCAGACTTTTATTTCTTGATCCTTTAAGAATTTTAACAGGTGATTTTAAGTATCAGCTAACTCATATATCTGCTGCCAGGTTCGTTTGACTTGTTTTTGGTAGATAGTTCTCATTATGTTCTTTTACTTGCTAAAATAATTTATTTCTCACAGCTTATATTTTAAAAGTTAAAATATTTAAAGTATTCTTTGATACCCTTGTGTTCTGGCCCCCATTTGGCTGTTTAGACTCATCTGAAACATCTTCTTATCTATTTTCAATTTTTCTCCTTTATCCAGGCTTTAATTGTGTTGTTTTGCTAGTCCATGAATAACTGCTATTCACTGCACAACTACTCAGGTATTAGCTCAGTTGAAACTTTATCTGATTGGGCCACAATTTCTTAATATATGTCTTCATAAGACAATGTTGTTTTTCACTGTACTTTTCATAGAAATTATTTTACATTGTCTTATGAGATTATTTAATGGCTTTTCCTACTTGTTTTAAGTTCCATAGGATCTTTACTCTTTCCGTAAGTCTTCAATATGTTTCATCTGTGGTAGATGTAAGTAAATATTTATTGGCATGTAGCTGGCTATTTCTTTAGCAATTTCAGTAGAGTTTTTTGGTATTGTCTGATTTATGAGCATTTGATTGTATGCTTTTTTGACAATCAAGTTATATCTTATATTACCTCACATTTTACATAATAATGTGCTCTTGGCCAAATCAAAAATTAATGACTTTAATTACTAAATTTAAGTTAAAAATTTAGAGACTTTTTAAAATCTGATTTTCAAGGTAATATTTTAAGGTTATTAATATATTTAAGGTTATATAAAATGTATTATCTAAACACATTCATTGTTCTTCTTTTCTTGAGTAGATAAACATTCTTAAGTAGTTGAATTATTTATTTATCTGAAATAACTGTGTAGGACATGATGAAATTAATGTAGAATCATCTTGTTCCTCTTATTTGTTGTCACCCTACATTGGCTAGCCATTATTCATTAAGCTTCTCTATGTTTTTTAATTCTATCACCACTTATTTAGCTCACACAAAGTAATTATATTGTATAGGCCTTTCCCTCCACAGAGTTACAAGTCATTTAATAAATATTTATTGGGTCCCTACTTTATTGCCAGTAATCATTATGGGTGCTGGGAATATGGTGGCGAACAAAATAGATACAGTCTCTACTCTCATGAAGCTGATTTTCTGGAGAGGATGTAAAGACAAAACTTTATGAAGAAAATATATGAATTTCAGGTAATGATGAGTGATATGAAAAATTATGGGCAATCAGATAGAAAGTGAGTAGGTATAGGGAATTTCTTTGTTTAACATGGTGAGGGAAGGACTCTCAAGTTGGTGTTATTTTGACTGGGATCTGAATGACCAAGCTATGGTAGCCATGAAAATATTTGGAGAAATTGTATTACAGGCATTAGGAATAGCAGGTACAGCATCTTGAGGTGGAAATGTGTATGGTTTATTTGAAGAATAGACAGAAGGCAAGTATGGCTGCAACATAGGAAAGGGAGATAGGATAAGATTAAATTAGAGAGGTAATCTATTCACAATAAAAGAAATATAAGTGGGTATAACCTGAAAAGTTTTCAGACTTACTAGTAAAGAAATAAAAATTTAAACAATATAGAGTCAATCATTTTTTGTATTCAATGTTAGAGAGTTAAAAGAATATAATACTCTGAATGGTAAAGGTTGTGACCCCAGTGGTGAAAGTTTAGTATTAGACAGGCTCTCTTCATGGAAATTTAACTGTATCTGTCAAAATCTTTGAAAGTGATTATGTTTTTACTTTGCATGTGCATTTCTAAGAGTTTATCCTTAGTTGTAATTTCAGGAATGAGAAATAATTTAGTTATAATGATAATTATCACATTTGATAACTTATAGTGACAAATAGAAAAATGTAAATATTCTACAATGAATAACAGCTTGAATAAATTATATTGCACCTACCTCAGTTATATGTAAGCTAGTCATCAAAACTGTGTTACAGAATTATACTTATTGATAAGAAAGATTTTAATGATATGTATTGGATGAAAGAAGTTATAGAACAGAGTATACAAAATTACTAATGTTAACATAAAAATATGCTTACATAGATAAAAAGTCTAGTGCTGTGGCTACAATGTTTGTGATGGTTTTATGTCATGGTTTTATTTACTATGTTATTTATGTAATAGAGTGATTAAGAGCAACATTCTTATTGATGTTATGTTGAAATTTACATAAGTTAGTAGGGATTTTTACTTGCTTGTTTTAAGAATTCTTTACTTAAATAGACTTTACTCCATAGCATAATATGTGGAAAGGTCAAAGTGGAAATGCTCAGATGAATGGGGAAAATATTCATCCCAGTATTTTGCATTGGTGTCTGCACAGCAAATGTTTGAATGAATTCTAATGCTCACTACTTGCCTAGTAAATGTGGACCTAATTTGAGTATTCTTTCTTTTAGATTGTAGTGTTTCAGAGTGTTAAAAATTTTAATAACTAGTATTTATTTTTTCATGGTAGTCTACCATTAAAGTAACAAATGTACTTCTTAAATAAAGAAACAACTTTGAGGTATAATTTACATATCTCAAAGTATATATAATTTACATACCTTAAAATCTGTTTTAAGCATTCAATTCAAGATTCTTAGTTGGGCATTCATTTCCATAATCTCATTACCCCAGTTAGATTTTCTTTGTTACAGTTAATGCTTATTCCCAACCCAGCTTCAGAGAGCTACAAATTTACTTCCTATATCTATAGATGCCTTTTCTAGTTATTTTCTATCACTGGAATCTATAATATGTGGATTTTTGTTTTAAGGTTCATCCATGTTCTAACATGTATCGGTATTTAATTCCTTTTTATTGCCAGATAGTATTCCATTGTATAGACAGTCCATGTTTTATTTATCCATGGACAAATAAATAATGGATATTTGGCTTGTTTATTTATTTAATATTTATTTGAAACAGAGTCTCCCTTTGTTGCCCTTGGTTAAGTGCTATGGCATCGTAGCTCACAGCAACCTCCAACTCTTGGGTTCAAGTGAGCCTCTTGCCTCAGTTTTTCCTTTTTAGTAGAGACAGTGTCTCACTCTTGCTCAGGTTGTTCTTGAACTCCTGAGCTCAGGCAGTCCACCCACCTCGGCCTCCCAGAGTGCTAGATTACAGACGTGAGTCACTGTGCCTGGCCTGTTTATATTTTTATGGCTATTTTATCAGTAATGTTATCATGAACATTTATGCACAAAATTTTGTATGCACTTATGTTTTCGTTTCTCTTGGGTTAAATACCCAGAGTGGAATAGTTGTATTATGTAGTAAATTTTCCAAAGTGGCACCATCTTACTTTCCTTCACCAGTGTATGAGATTTCTTGTTTCTCCACAGCCTTGTCAACATTCTCTATTGTCTGTCTTTTTTATTATATTTATTTCAGTGAATGTGAAATAGTATCTCTTGGTAGTTTTATGAGAATTCATTTTTGTTTCTTAGACCATTGTAAGATTTTGGATTTTGTCTGTTATAATCAAGACTTCCATTACACTTCTTATTTTTCCTTTCCATCTAAGTTGAAATGATAATATTTCAGAAATTTGAAATGGTAAAATATTTTCTTATCTCAGAATAACAGGACATAATTTATATTTTATATGGAGGTGTTAAAAATTGTAATTAATAATATAATGGCTAATATTGGTGAGGACTTTAGTACACTGCTGATGAATGTGAAAATTCAGTGTAATATCATGGGTGCATTAAAAAGGTTACATGAACATTTGTATTCATATACAAAGATCTGAATCATGTCTAAGATACATTGCTTAGTAATAAAAGTAGGCTGTAGAAATATATGTACATATATATTCCCATTAAAATAATATATATTTGATTGAATAAAATCAGTATACAGAGTTTTTAGACGTGTATGCTAAATTCCTAAAATTGGGTTATCTGTAGGTAGCATAGTGGAAGTAAAGAGTAACTTCAACTGTTAATTTTACCTACATTTAATTTTTAAAAAGTTTTGAAACTTTTTTCTTTTTATTGAGTATTGATGTGTAAGTTGTCATTGTGTAAAGAAATATACATTTCTTAGCTTTTTAAACTGTTTTCATTTCTAAGTTGGAGTTAGTGAAAATTTGTACTCATTTTATTTTGGAAAAAGTGAATCTGTCTTATTTTACTGTACAGGATATGAGTAATAACAAAAATACATTTTTGGAACCAATTTGTAAGTTCAAACTTTACATTCGTGAACTCTGTATAAATCTTTAGATCCAGCTGTTGCTGAGAATACTCTTTTAGTTGCTTTGTGTTATGTTGATTTTAAAAGAATGGATGACTGTTCCTCAAGTGTACATGTGGCAAAGACTTAATGGTATTCCTATGAACTTGAATGGATTGTTTAAGTTAATTTCTTTGCATTCAGTAGTAAGAATCATACTTCTATGTTTTTTAATTTAAAATTTAGAAGAATAAATTTTCCTTGTGGAAATGCCAGTTTAATCCAGAAATTTCATAAGGTTGGTATAATAATTTGTCAGCAAATGGTACAAGCAAAGTCTTAAAGTTTTCGTTAATTAGGGCATATTCATTTTCAGTCTTTGCTACTATGCAATCAAGACCTACTTGTTTCTATTTCCTTCAATTTATCCTGGAGTTTGTCCAAGTTGAGTTTTAAT
The DNA here is from genome assembly GCF_000181295.1 of Otolemur garnettii. Classification (NCBI taxonomy): domain Eukaryota; kingdom Metazoa; phylum Chordata; class Mammalia; order Primates; family Galagidae; genus Otolemur; species Otolemur garnettii. Next base: position 27,413,078 of record NW_003852399.1, on the reverse strand, counting down.
GAGTTGTTTATCCCACTAGTTACACTAGGATTTATTTTTCCCAAGAGAGTAATGTTTGAATTGATAGTTTTAAACCTATTCTGTAAAATGAACATATGTTCAGACTAAGACTTCTGGATATGAGAAATAGGCTTTTGTTAAATAAATTATTTTATATTCAACAACCAAACTGTTAAAATGGAAGTTTAGTATATATAAAAAAAATTAGGTAGGTCCAGAGTTGTTAGATATTTTTAGTATGAATTTATATTGAGTTGTTTTATTTGAAATAAAGTTTAATAAATGTGTAGTAGTATAAATCACAAGGAAAATTATACTTTTTATTGTGTATTTTCATTGACATTTTAATGAGTCCCTCAAATAGGTTAAATAAAGTTGTAAAAGGTATTGATCTTTTAAAATTTTTTTGATGCAAATATGGATTAATGTTATAGCTTGACGAATAGATACACTGGGCATTTGTTATTTTCTGTACTGATTGACCTGTTAGAAATATTTCAAAATTGACTAAAGCAAAAGAGAAAAAGCCATTTTCACTGATATTATTACGCGAACAGAGTTTTTAACCTACAATCTATTGCCAAATCATTTAAAATTTATTTTACTTTTAATATTTCTGGAGTATTTAACAGAAGTATAATAAGATGAACTTTTATTTATGGTTGTTTACATCTGAAAAATAAACCACAAATCATATCACATGTGTTTGATATAATTAGCTTTTTTGTTGTTAAATTCTGACTTTTGTACAAAGTGAGCTATTTTTTTTTGATATTAAAGTAAATCTGAAGAAGAGAAATACTCCCTACCCTTGAGCATTATTCAAATATAGAATAAATTAATTTTTGAATATTTGCATATGTTTAAGTTTTATTCAAGTCCATGTTATCCATTTGGGAAACAATTTATGTGACATAATGGCTTGATAGAGGACTGTGTAAAATTGCTAAATTTATTGTGAAATAGGACGGAACTATTTGTAAAAGAATCTGTGTATAATTTTTGCCTTGTAAATAATTATTGCTACATTTGCTATACCATAGGACCCCCTAAATGCCACAGAATATCTGGCTGAATATAAAGTACATAGATTAATTGTACATTTTCATATTGCAGGAGGCATTACAAATGTCTGTTTTCTTTACTTTGTATCACTATTAATAAATAGCTTTTTTTAGGTCAGGAATTTGAATAGAAATTTGAGAACATTTCTCAATTTCTTATAAAAGAAAAAGGAAAATGAGAACATAATTAATAAATGGACCAATGGAAAAGCAAACAATAAGGAAATTATAATTTTGTGAACTGGGTCATATTTGTTTATCCTCCTATCTCCTGATCTCTCCTATTTTGCCTATTTGGTGTAAAGAATCTTTTACTCAATGCACATTTATTTTCTGGGCCATGCATTCCAATCCTTTGGCTTTTATGACAAAACGTGATCAGGAATTACGGGTCGAGGGGTAAATTTAGATGGAGTCACGTGTTGTTATGAAATGTTTGAAAGTTGTTTGGAGAAGGTGGTGGGCTTTACCTGACATGCTAATTAAGAGAGATGGGTTTTGTTTTAACTTTTTTGAGTGAAAGAAGGCAATGGTACTTGAATCAGTGTTGCTAGGTACAGAGTTCTGAATGCTTATTTGTTTTAATTGAGCTAAAATTCATGTAACATAAAATTCACCATTTAAACCATTTTAAAATATATAATTTAGTGGTTTTTATTGATATTGTCATCACCACCAATTCTAGAACTAATATACACACATGCACAAATTTCAAAATTTCAAAAGAGGAATTCTGTCTCTGTGCTTTTAGACATTTTATCTTAACGGAATCATACAATATGCAGCATTTTCTGTTTGGCTTTTTTCAGTTTGGTTCATCCATGTTACATCATATATAAGTATTTCATTTCTTTCTATGGCTAACTTTTTTGTTTTTGCTGGCTTTTTACAAAATTTCAGAATATTATGGGGATACATTAAGTTTTGGTTATATAGTTCACTTTGTACAGGTTGAGTCAAACTATTATGTGTGTTCTTCCCCCAGACAGTGTGCACTATACCCCTTACATATTAATTTACCTATCCCCTCCTCCATATGTGCACATGAGTGTTGATCAGTTAGTTTGAATTTAGTATTGAGTACATGTGGTGTTTGTTTTTATATTCTTGTAGTACTTCATTTAGAAGAATGGTCTCCAGTTCTGTCCAGGTTGTTACAAAAGATACTAGATCGGCATTTTTTTTTAATGGCTGAGTAGTACTCCATGGTATACATATACCACATTTACTTGTGGCCACTCGCGGTTTGTTTCGATATCTTTGTGATAGTGATTCGTACTGCTGTATACATTGAATAATGTTTTTTGTATGGATATATGACATTTTTTTATTCATCAGTTGGTATTCATTTGAGTTGTTTCCACTTTTTGGCTATTAAGAAGTATGCCTGTGAACATTTATGTACAGTTTTTTGGATGAACATGTTTTCAGTTCTTGTGGGTATATATACATGAATATAATTGCTTGGTCATATGTAACTCAATATTTACCTTTGTGATAAACTGCCAAATTGTGTTGCACAATTTAGCTGCACAACCGTGTATGATCTAATTTCTCCCCATCTTCATCAACCCTTGTTTTTTTTATTTTATTACGGCCATTCTTGGGTGTATATTGAAGTTGTGTGGTTTTGATTTTCATTTTCTTTGTGACTAATAATATTGAGCACCTTTTCATGTGATTATTGGCCATTTGTATATCTTCTTTGAATAAATGTCTGTTAGGTCCTATGTTCATTTTAAAAATTGGACTGTATATTCTTTTGTTTTTCAATTATGAAAAATTTTAACATATTCTGGAAACTAGTTCCTTATATGATATATGATTTGCAGATATTTTCTCCCTTTCTATATGTTGCATTTTCACTTTCTTGATGCTATCTCTTGATACACAAAAGTTTTAAATTGTGATGAAGACCAATTTATCTGCTTTTTTCTTTTGTTGTTTTGTTTTGAGTGTCATATTTAAGAAACTTTTGTCTAATCTAAGACCATGAAGATTTATACCTAGGTTTACTTGTAAGAGCTTTGTAATTTTAGCTCTTTGAACCATTTTAAATGTCTCTCCTATGTCAGTATGATACTGTTTTGATTACTGTACCACTGTAGTAAGTTTTGAAATTGGGAAGTGTAAGTCTTCTAACTTTGTTCTTTATTTTTAAGAGTTTTTTGGCTATCCAGGTTCCCTTACAAATCTATATGAATTTTAGGATTAGCTTATTCATTTCATCAAAATAGTTAGTTGGGATTTTATAGGGGATGTACAGAATCTGTTGATCAGTTTGGGGGAAAGTATTACCTTTTCTAATCTGTAAACATGAAGTGTCTTTTTATCTATGTTTTTTCTTTTTTTGCAGTTTTTGGTCAGGGCTGGGCTTGAACCCACCACCTGTGGCATATGGAATCAGAGCTCCACTCCTTTGAGCCACAGGTGCTGCCCCATTTTTTTTTTTTTTTTTTTTTTTTGTAGACACAGAGTCTCACTTTATTGCCCTCGGTAGAGTGCCGTAGAGTCACACAGCTCACAGCAACCTCCAACTCCTGGGCTTATGCAATTCTCTTGCCTCAACCTCCCCAGTAGCTGGGACTACAGGCGCCCACCACAATGCCTGGCTATCTATATGTCTTCTTTAATTTCTTCTAATAATATTTTATAGGTTTTAGTACATGCATTTTCTGCTTATTTGTTAAACTTATTCTTAAGTATTTTATTCTTTCTCTTGCTAATGTAAATGCAATTGTTTTCTTCATTTTTCTTTTATTTTTATTTTTTATTTTAATTTCATTTTTAGATTATTTATTGCGAATGCAAAGATATGAAACTTATTTTTGCATGATTACCTTATATTTTTCAACTTTGTTAAACTTATTTATTCATTCTAAGAGTTTGTGCATATGAATGTTTTCTTTAGGGGTTTCTGTGTAGAAGATCATGTAATTTCTGTGTAGTGATAGTTTTACTTCCTCTTTTATAATCTCAATGCTTCTGTTTATTTTCTTGGTGAATTTATTAGCTGGAACTTCTATAACAATGTTGAGTACAATGGCAAAAGCAGAGATCCTTGTCTTGTTCCTTATCCTGGGAGGGAAGCTGTCAGTCTTACCAGTTAATAAGATGTTAGTTGTATTTTTTAATAAACAACTTATATGGTGTTGAAGAAGTTCTCTTTTATTTGTTGAGTGTTCTTATCATGAAAAGTTAATAGTTTTTTTCAAATTTTTTTCTGCATCAATTGAGATGAATATCAAGAAATTATTATATTAGTATATTACATTGATTGTTTTCCTTATAATGTACCACCATTTCATTTCCTTTTATTCCTAGGATAAATCTTCATTGTCATAGTGTATAGTCTTTTGAACATTTTTCTTAATTTGATTTGATAGCATTTTATTGAGGATTTTTGCATCTATGTTTATAAATTATATTGGTTTGTAGTTTTCTTCTGTTGTCTTTGACTTTGATACTAGACTAATACTGGCCTCAAAAAAGAATTGAGAAGGGTTCCTGTCTTTCCAGGGTTTTTTGCAAAAGTTTGAAAAGGATTGGTATTTATTCTTTAAGTGTTTGGTAGAGTTCACCAGTTCTTTTTTTGAGAGAGGGGAGAGGTGAGAGGTTTCTTATTTTTTTTGGAGACAGCGTTTTGCTCTGTTGCCTAGGCTAGAGTGCACTTATGTCATGTTAACTTACTCCAGCCTCAAACTACTGGGTTTGAATAATTCTCTTACCTCAGTGTCCTGAGTGGATAGGGCTACAGGCTCAGGCCACCAGACCCAGGTAATTTTAATATTTTTTTTGATCAGATTGGTCTTATGTTCCTGGCCTCACATGATCCTCCTGTCTTGGGTTCCCAAAGTGCCTGGATTACAGGCATAAGCCACCATGCCCAACCTTGTTGAGAGATTTCTGTGTCATTTTTAAAAAATAGTTTTGTCAGAAGTAGTATTCTTTGTTGACAGTTTTTTTTTTTTCTTTCAGCACTTTGAATATTTTATCCTACTGCCTTATGTCCTTCATGGTTTTTGATAGAGAATGCTTGAAAATTCAATCAGGCAGTTTACAATTTTTAGTCATCTTTTTCTCATGCAGACCCTGAAAATCAACCAGAGGTGAGAGCTTAGAGTCTGGTCCTTCCTCTGGTGCACATAGCCCTAGGCATGACGTGGCCTTATAATTCCCAAAAAATGTCAGAGATTTTCAAAGTTCAGATTCCCCAAGGCATATATGTCCTAGCCCAAGCTTTTGGTTAATCGGTTGTTTGCCCCATCTATTACCCATGGTCCCATGCAACAAGGACTAATACATTTGCTTGTACATGGTCTTTACAAATGTCCCTGAGTAATAGTTTTAGCACTGTGAGAGTTCTGAATTAAGAGAGAAAGCAAGTCCTTTGAGTTTTTCCTCCTGGTAGCCCCCAAACAAACAAATACACATCAAAACCAACAACTACAGTTCTTTGTGAATAAGGACGGTTTTGCTTTCTCTGTTATTGTTACTTGTACTTGGAATGTGAGCTGTGTTCTTCAATGCCATTGCTGAGTTGAGAGTGGAGGATGCAACGAAGGTACAACACTGCAAAGCTCATTGTTTCTACTGAGATTTATCTATTTTTTAATGATTAAATATTCTCGTTTGTAGGAGACTTCTGACTGGTTTCCAGAGTTCTGAAAAAGTTAATTCTTGATAGTTTCTGCCACTTCTTTGATTACTTTTGTGGAAGGACAGATTTTGGGATCATTTTCACGAGCTATTTTTGCCAGTGCCACTCCTCTTTAACGAGGCTTCTAAGTGAAGTTTGTTTCATAGGTGGATAAAATGTTTGATAATTCAAGGTCAGTTGTGAGACATCTGGATACTTTGATAATGCCAATATCTTGTTTTTGTATTTTTAATGGATTCTGTTGTAAATTCATTTTGATTGGCTTGCGATTTCATTAGTTCATCCTGAAATATTGTACCTTCTTAAAATTTTTTGAAAAATAAACCCAAATAATGATGTAATATAGATTTCTCATGGGACCAAAAAGAAAATAATACAGGCATTTATATAGGGGAAATAAAAAGACCACATGAAAATCATCTTCTGTTCTTATCATGTAGGGGTGAATACTATTGATACTTTTTAATCTCAGCATACAAATACATGTAGAAATACTCTCATGTGTGGCTAACCTACTACTTCCTGCCATTACTTGGGACCATATTATTCTGCAATCATTATTTTAGTCAGCCATATTTCATTATATTTTTTCATATCAGTAGATTCATCTACTTTTATTCTTTTACTATAATGAGTAGTCTTGTATAAATACAATGTGCCATAATGTATTCAACAATAAGATGGTCTTGGGCTTAGGCTATTTTATATAATGCTACAAAAATTATTATTCTATAAGTTTTGTTGCAGAGTCAGATTAGGATTTTTGTCTGATAGATTTCTAGAAGATAGGCTAAAGGTTGAGAGCTTATAATAATCTGCAAGATTAAGAGAGTCCTACATTTTTTAAAATTTTTATTTATTTTATTTGTTTATTTTTTTTATTGAATAGTAACTGTGTACATTAATGCACTTCTGGGGTACAGTGTGGTGTTTTCACAAAGAGAGTCCTACATTGTTTTAATTTTAATTTTTCTTTTTACTGATGAGATTTAGAGTCTCTTCATGTTATAGGTTGTTTGAATTCTTACCTCTTGTGAAATTTCCTGTTTAAGTGCTTTGACTGTTTTTCTATTAGATATTCTTTTATTTATTTATTTTTTTGAAATAGTGTCTTACTTTATTAGCCAGAGTGGAGTGTGGTGGCACATCATCATATCTCAGTGTAGCTTTGAGCTCCTGGGCTCAAGTGATCCTTCTGGCTCAGCCTCCTAAGTATCTGAAGTTATAGGTGTTAGCAACTGCACCTGGCTCATTAAAAAAAAATTTTTTTTTGTAGAAATGAGGTCTTGTTACATTTCCCAGACTGGTCTTGAACGCCTGTCCTCAAGCGGTTTTCCTGTTTCAGCTTCCCAAAGTACTGGGATTATAGACGTCAGCCACCACACCTGACTTGGATGCCTTTTTTTTTTTTTTTTTTTGCTTTAAAGAATTGATAATAATAATAATAATTATTTTTGCTGGAATGAGTCATATTCATTCTCCAGGACTCAACTCAAATATAGCACCTGCAGTTTTCCGCCATCTCTCCCCCAGTGTATCTTATAGATACCTCTATATAACTTTGTTTTAGCACTAACTGTATTGAAATTATTGGTTTACTTGTTTTTGTCACTACTAGACTCTCAATTCTTTGACTGTAAAAATGTTGCTCATCTCCTCAGATACAAGCAAAGGCGTTATATCTAAATGTTAAATACAATTGATTTTTTACTAAAGTCATCTGTGTGAGAAGTTACCATATCTTATTTTTAATAGGAAAGTGAAGCTTAGAAAATTTATGCAATTTTTTCCCTTAAAAAGAAACAACAGGCTTGGCACCTGTGGCTAAAGTGGCTAAGGCACCAGCCACATACACCTAAGGTGGTGGGTTTGAATTCAGCCTGGGCCTGCCAAAAACAACAATGACGGCTGCAACCAAAAAATAGCTGGGCGTTGTGGTGGGTGCCTGTGGTCCCAGCAAATTGGGAGGCTGAGGCAGGAGACTTGCTTGAGCCCAGGAGTTGGAGGTTGCTGTGAGCTGTGATGCCATAGCAGTCTACCCAAGGGGACAGCTTGAGGTTCTGTCTCAAAAAAAAAAAAAAAAGAAAGAAACAATAGATGATTAAGCCACCATTAGAACTTAGATTCTTAAAATTTTGTGCCCTATGTTTGATACTTTAAATAAAAAACTTTGAAAATAAGGGTTAGAAATTATAAGATGTTTAAAAGTAAAAATCAATCTGGGAAATTAGACACTGTGGAGTCAAACTTACATGGAATTCTATTGAATGGCTGTGTCAACTCTATTGAAATATTTCTTCTGAATAGAGAAGCAATGGGAACCAATTGAATTTCTGAATTGGGTTATTATCAAACTGCTACAGACACACTGGCCTCCTATCATTGCTTGGACTTGCCCTGAGTTCTACCTCAGGGTCTTTTCACAAGCTGTTCCATCTACCTGAAACACTTTCCAGAGATACTCACATACCTATTTCCTATCTACTTCAGGATTGTTTAAATTTCAATTTAATAAGATCTATTCTTATAATAAAATCTACCTACTATATATGAAATTGTTTATCCTGTAGTAATCTCATCCAACTTATCATGTTCTACTTTTTCTATAAACTTTTTCTATATATAACTTATTTATTATGTTTATTGATTTTTATTTTCTACCCTTTACCACTAGAATATGAGCTTCCTGAGACAGGGATTTTATTTTTTTTTATTAATTAATTAATTTTTTTGAGACATAGTCTTAAGCTGTCACCCTCGGTAGAGTGCTATGCCATCATAGCTCACAGCAACCTCTAACTCTTGAGCTCAAGTGATCATCTTGCCTCAGTTTTTCTACTTTTAGTAGAGACAAGGTCTTGCTTTTTGCTCAGGCTGGTCTTGAATTTGAGACATCAAGGAATCCACCTGCCTCGGCCTCCTAGAGTGCTAGAATTATAGGCATGAGCTGCAGTGCCCGGCAAGGACAGAGATTTTAATGTTTTGTTTTGTTCATCAAGATCTCTAAATGGCTGAGTTATTTTCTAAGTAGCTAGAATATGACTCCTACAGAGTAGGCAATTAATAAATACAGGGTGGACATAAAGTTTGTGTGTAATTTAAAATAGTTTAATGTAGTAATCTACACATAAACTTTATGGACACCCTGTATTTGCTGAATTTATAGGTTTTTTAGAGAACAACTTCAACATGAAGTTTGAAGACCATGAGGCTTAATCTGAAGACTTAGGTGGTTAAAATAGCAGCAAGGACATTACAGTTCATTTCTTTATGGACATAGCAAATGCAAAGTGAAAACCCAGTCTTGGCTTTGAAGATCCAGTGTGGTTATTGGCTGCCATAGTAGTTGGCTAGATAAGGGAGCTATTGACTTAAAAGATGGCTGAAGTTTAAGCATGTCTGGATGTTAACCATTGACCTGAAACTGTATTTAGTATCTTGATTATATTGTGATATAGTTTAAAATTCTCTTACTTTTTTGAAAAGATGAGTTGTGCACATAAACTGACTGTGTACACTAGACTGTAGTGGATGGCTTAAGGAAGATAATAGGAAGTGGGGGAAATTCTGCAAAAGTCCTTGTACCTTCATATTGCTTTATCTGCTTGAATGCCCATAGAATTATTCATCTTCTTGAATTCAATAACTTTATTAAGATAAGGATCATTCTGAATCAAGGTTTTCCAAGTCTTTTAGGTAAGATTTCTTTTGTTAGACATTTTAATATAATATTTATTTTCTGTTTGTTTCCTTTTCTTCACTTATACTGGTTATGTATATTTTATTTTTATTTTTTTATTTCAGATTAATATGAGGGCACAGATGATTAGTTTATATTATTTGTGTTTGTTGGGTGGAGTTCAAGTTGAACTTGTGCCATATACCCAGGAGGTGTGCCATATACTCTTACATTGTGCCTTTTAGGTGAAAGTACACCAATCCCCTCCTCCCCCCACCCACTAGATTTCAGTTGGGTTTTTCTCTTGTATTGGTGTGTATTTGTTTTTCTACTGGTTTCATATTAGTATTAAGTACATTGGATACTTGTTTTTCTATTCTTGTCATACTTCACTAAGGAGAATGTTCTCCAACTCCATCTCAGGTTAATACAAAAGATGTAAAGTTTCCATCTTTTGATGGCTGAATAATATTCCATGGTATACACATAGCACAGTTTATTAATCCATTCATATATTGATGGGCACTTGAATTGATTCCACATCTTGCTGATTATGAATTGAATTGTAGTAGACATTCTAGTGCATATGTCTCTATGGTAAAATGCTTTTTTTTTTTTTTTCTGGGTGGATGCCTAGTAAGGGGATTACAGGATCAAATGGCAGGTCTACTTTTAGATCTTTGAGGTTTTTGTATACTTCTTTTCAAGAAGCTATATTGGTTTGCAGTCCTACCAGTTTCTTAAAAAATTCACCTGTATGTTTACTATTATCAGCACTCTTCACATTTCTTTGTATAGAGCTACAAAGATTTCCATCTTGCATTATGTTCGTTTAGCTTGAAATTTTCTCTTTTAACATTTTTGGTAGTACAGATATGCTGGTGAGGAATTCTTCCCAGATTTTAGTTTAAAAAGGCTCTTTTAAATATGTTTTAAACTCTATTTTTAGTTTAAAAATATCTTTTGAAAGATATTTTCTATGAATTTTGAATTCTAGGCCGATTGTTTTTCTTTTCCCTTTCAGCATTTTTGAGTATTTATTCTATTGTCTTTTGCTGTGTATTATTTCTGATAAGAATTATCTTTTCATTTTATCTTTGTTTTTTTATATGTGACATATTTTTCTATCCTTTCCCTCCTTTTAAAGATTTTTCTTTTTAACACTGGTTTTCAGAAATTTAATTATACAGGGTATCCAAAGATCTCCCTTAAAGTTGCCACATGTTGGCAAAATGGGGAATTATTGCTAAATCTACCTTTACATAATGTTCATGATAAAACTTTACAAAGAGGTGGCCAACATGTAGAGAATATTTTCTAAATATTTTGTAAAAACTTTTAATGAATATTTTGTAAATAATGGTACATGTAGCTATAATTTCCCATTTTTCTGATATGTGGTAACTTTAGGGGGTACCTTTGGATACTCTGTAATAAATTTAGGTATGTTTAGAAGTCTCTTCTATTTAAGATTTTTTGAACTTCTTAGATCTTTAGATTTATAGTTTTCTTCAAATTTATAACAATTTGCTTAATTTTCTTCCCTCCCACCCTCCTTTCTTTCTTTCTTTCTTCCTTTATTTTTTTGGTTAGCTCTCTCCATTTCTCTCTTCTCTTTTGGGACTCCAAGTAGAACTGTTTCTGAATTGCTTGATATTGTCTCACAGCTCATTAAGGTTTGTTCAGTTATTTCTATATTTTCCTTCCTGGTCCTAATTTTCAGAGATCTCCTTAGAAGACTTATGAAATCCATGTCACAATAGTCAGCCAGGGGAAGAAAAGGGTGAAACATATATCCCTACGTTTCTGTGTTCTGCATACGTGAATGTAGAGTTTCTACTTGTGTCTCGCATTGCTGTGTGGCCTTAGGCAATGCCAGTGAAAGCCTGAATCAAATTGGTCTCCATAGCAGTGGCTAGAATAAGAGATAGGTTGAGAAACATTTTAGTTGATGTGCAAGAGATTTGTTCAATGTGATTATGATTAGAAAAATTATAAACAGTGGAGGTTCACGGGGTTTAGGAATGAGCAATGTCTCTCAACTGTAATAATATCCAAATATGTGTTATATCTTTGCGTTTTGTTCTTCTATTTTAATTTGCATGTTTATTAACTTTTAGTATCAACTTGTTACAGACATATTGAAATATTTCCTTATTGAGGCTTTATTATTTGGGAAATTTAAATATATGAAACACTTTATTCATAGGCAAAACCAGATGAATGGCATAAGTGAATTAGATATTCTAGGGCAGAAATTTAAAAGATAATTTGGCATGTTGTCAAGTAGAGACCTGGATATTATATAAATACTTTGTTAATCCTTATGAGAAAAATTATAGGATAGAGGGCTCTGAATTGGATCACCTTGATTTAAAACCTAATGTTTTTTTTTTTACTTAGAAGTAGTACATCATTTAATATCTTAATTTATCTGTATGTCTTGGTTCTCCCATCTATAAAATGAGTATAAAGTTAGTACCTCTGTTACGTCTATTATGATAGAATTCAGTGAATTAGCAGATACAAGACTTCTGGAACGATGCAGACTTGCTTACTTGATGGAAAAATTATAATTGCTTGAGAAGACTGTATGTGCATGCATATATATATTAACATTCTAATTTATATTTTTATATTTCATTATTGTGGGAGTTTCTGAAATAGTGAAACATATACTTAGAAGAATTGTAGATCTGTATTATTTAATTCTTTTTACAATATTTTGAATGTATATCCTTTTCTTACCTTGCAATGTAATTTACTTAGTCCAGTGTTTGTAAATGTTATTTACTGTATTATTATTCTTTTGGTTTTCTTATTCAGGACTAAAAGATCTCAGATTGCTATAACTGAAGGTATATTTGAACTTCCAAATCTGACAGTTCAAGCTACAAGAGCACAGACACTTCTGTTGCAAGCAATATATAAAAGTTGGTCTCTTATTGGAAATGTCAGCTCTTTAGCAGTGAATGAAGCTTTGATGAATGAAGTATTCCAAGCTATAGGTAAGGGCACAATCTTCTTTTTTTTTTTTTTTTTTTTTTTTTGAGTCTCACTTGGTTACCCTTGATAGAGTGCTGTGGCATCTTAGCTCATAGTAACCTCAAACTCTTGGGTTCAAGTTAGAGCACAATTTTCTTGACAGTTATATTGAAGATTTGTATTAGAGGAGACTGTTAAATAATTAATTTTTCAAATCCTTATGAATAATAAACACACTCAACTTAAATTATATTTCTTTGAAAGTGGATATTTATAGCTTATGTTTAAAATCTAGGTTGTAAATTAAGACATCTGGTTTTGTTCCCTGGTACCAATGTTTACATATGTTTCATAGTTGTAAGAAATTACTTTTCACCAACTCCTTGTATAATTTATCCTTGGTCTTATAGGTACTACATATACTTTTTGAGGGGATCAATGTATGGGTTTAAAATGATAACCAAATCAAACATAAATACAATATATTTGATTATGCTGGGAAAGTGAAATAAAATTTTTGCTCATCGTACTTGTTAAGTGTTGGTGAGCAAGTTTTCCTTTTTGTGTGAAAAGCGTTGATGTGACACTCTGAATCAGTTATTTAACTACTAAAAATAAAAATGTCCACTTTGATGCCAGGATACTATCTTGTCTTCATCTTGTCACTCAGTTTATATTCAAACAAAAAGCTTACAGAAGGCTTGCCCTTTTTTAAAGGTTGTTTCAGTTAAAATAATAATGTTATATTTGTTCGTAATGCAAAAGTAGTTTTTAAAGAGGAGTATCTTTTCAAGTATAATTATGTTAATAACATTTAAAACTTGTTATTTATCTGTTAAAACATTTAAAATAAAACATATAATATTCCTTTATGATGCTTTTGAAGGTTTTATATTCAGACCATACCTTATAATTAGAATTTTCCTATGCAGTCCAGCCAGTGACTAACATGAAATATTACACAGGTAGAGTATCCCTTATCTGAAATGTTTGGTACCAGAAACGATTTTTTTCCGATTTTAGAATATGTGCATATAAATGATGAGAAATATTTGGAATGAGACTCAAGGCTAAACATGAAATTCATTTGTCTTTCATATACACCTTTTACACATAGCCTGAAGGTAATTTCATATAATATTGTTAATAAGTTTGTGTTATTCATCATATAAGGTAGGTGTGGAATACCACTGTACTTGTGGTATTATAGCAGTGCTCAAAAATAAAGTTTCAAATTCTGAAGCATTTCAGATTTTAAGTTTTCAGATTAGGGATGTTCAACCTGAAGTTGTTGTGCTACTGGATTTAGGATTGTATAAAGAATGACATGACTGCATTAGGCTGGAGAGGTTCTCACTTGGGGCTTTTGAAAGGGATTTGAATTTTCTGAATCCCCTGAAGCAGTGTGCAAATTTTAGTGTGTGTATGAACACACACCTGTGCATACACATATTTACATCCTTTTTTGCATTAATTCTTTTATTAAAAGTAGTGAGTCCCTCAGTCTTTAGGCTCATACCTTTATATATATATATGCATATATATATTTTGGTTGCAGCCGTCATTGTTGTTTGGCAGGCCAGGGCTGGATTCAAACCAGCTCAGGTGTATGTGGCTGGTACCTTAGCTGCTTGAGCCACAGGCGCGGAGCCACCTTTTTTTATATTAACATACTTATGATTAACTTTCTTTTTGTTGATATTTGCCCTTACTTTCTCATCTATTCTTTATTTAGGTTCTGTCTGTCTTTGTGCTTTAGGAAAATAGATTTTAACTGAATATTTGAAATCAAGTTTTAAAATCCTTATACCTTGTAAATTTAATTCGTTTATATAGTTGACCGTTGGACAGCAGTTTGAACTATGTGGGTCTACTTAATTGTGGATCTTTTTCAACCAAACACTCCTCAAACATACAGTATTCATGGATTGTAAGGCTTGTGTATATTGCAGTCTGGCTTTTCATACATGTGGTTTCCTCAGGGCTCACTGCGGGACTTGAGTATGCATGTATTTGGGTATACGCCAGGGTCCTGGAACCAATTCCCTGTGCATGTGGAAGAACTACTATATTAAGAGTAATTGCTGGTCTCTGACCTTGTTTCTTCTTCTTATTGTTGCATTTCCTTTTGCTCTGTTTTGCTGTTACTTTATAAAAAAATTACATTGTTTCTTATTCCATTTTATTTTTCTACTTGTTTTGAACTTATATATTCCTATGGAATTATTAACATAAAAAATAAGTGATGCTAGGCTGGATATGGTGGCTTATGCTTATAATCGTAACACTTTGGGTGGCCAGCACTTTGGGAGGATTGCTTGAAGCCAGGAGTTCAAGACCAGCCTGAGCAAGAGCAAGACCCTATCTTTGCAAAAAACAGAAAGGGTAGTCAGGTGCGTGCTTATAGTCCCAGTCGCTTGAGAGGCTGAGGAAGGAGAATCATTTGAGCCCAGGAATTTAGGTTGTCATGATTTCAGCCAACAAGTTTAGGTTGTAGTGAAGTATAGCCCAAGTTACAGAGTGAGACCTTTTTACAAATAAAGAAATAGCCCCAAAACAAGTGATGCTACCTTGGAAAATAGCTTGGTAGTTCTTCGAAGAGGTAAACATTATATTGTTATATCACCTAGCAGTGCCTCTAAGTGTATACCCAAGGAAATTAAAAATATATGCCTAACACAAAATCATTTATAAAAATGTTCATAGCATTATGTGTAACTGTCAGAAGTTGGAACAACAAAATGTCTATCAATAGATGAATTGATAGAGGTAAACTGTGATATATTTGTACAATCAAATACTCTTCAGACGTTGAAATGAATAAAGTTACTGATAAATGCTATGGTACAAATGAACCTTGAAAACAATATGCTATGTGGAGGAAGTCAGACACAAAAAGACATAAATTTTGATTTCATTCATAAGAAATGTCTTGAATAGGTAAATTCATTCTGACAAAAAGTAGATAATTGTTGTCATGGGCTAGAGAAAAGAGTAATTGGAAGTGACTGCTAATGGGTATGAGTTCTTTCCTTCCCTCCCTTTCTCCAGTCTTTTTTTTTTGAGGAGGTAAAATTTTATTAAACAAAATACATGGGGCCAGGTGTGGTGGCTCATGCATGTGATGCTAGCACTGTGGGAGCCTGAGATGGATGGATTGCTTGAGCTCAGGAGTTTGAGACCAGCCTGAGCAAGAGTGAGACCCTGTATCTACTTAAAATGGAAAAACTAATCTGGTGTTATGGTTGGCATCTGTAGTCCAGGCTACTTGAGAGGCTGAGGCAAGAGGATCGCTTGAACCGAAGAATTTGAGGTTGCTGTGAGCTGTGACACCATGGCATTCTACCCAGGTAGCAGAGAGAGACTTTGTCTCAAAAACAAAATGAAACAAAACAAACAAAGCAAAACAATATACCTGATTTTGGAAAAGTATTTGGATAATATGAAAAATTTTGATACTAAATCCACACTGAAAAAGCGTACTTTCCCCCACATTTTAAAAAAATATCAGTAATATGAAATTAAAAAAAGATAATGACTAACAAATTAAGTTTATGAATAACTGTCATACTTAAGTTATTTTTACTATTCAGATAATTACTACAGTGAAATCTATTTTCTTTACATGAGTATATATTTTTATTTTTTAAAGAAATCTTGAAAATATGTTTTTAAGGGACTATATTTTGGGGAAACCAATAAATTAGACAATAAATATTTCAAAATTTACATAGCTTTAATTAGTTTCTGTGTATTTTCTAAATTCCAAAGGATTTCAATTTGAAGAATAAGATAACAGGATTACTTTGCATGCAAAACCATGCAATGCTGCAATAATATTGTGGTAGTTTTCTGTTGCAATGTGTGAAATTATTGCAAGCTAAGTAGTTTACAACTATACATATTAATTTTTTGAATTATTCTTAATTGAAAAATCATAATTGATATGATTATGGATACAGTGTGGTATTTTGACACATGTATACAATGTGGAATGATTAAATCAGGTAATTCACATATTTGCGTCACTCATGACATTTGAAATTTAGTTATTTTGAAATATAACATACATTAAACTACAGTCACTATACTGAGCAAGAGATCTCACAAACTTATTCCTCCTAAGCGAAATTTTGTACCTGAACAGCATGTCTCTGTTCTTCCCTACCTCATACTTCTGGTAACCACCATTCTACTCTTTATTTCTATGAGTTTCACTTTTTGAGATTTTGTGTTTAAGTGTGATCATGAGGTACCTGGGTTATTTCAATTAGCATAATGTCCTCTGGGTTTAACCATGTTGTCTCAAATAATAGAATTCCCTCCTTTTTAAAGACAGGATAGTAGTCCGTTCTGTATATATACTACATTTTCTTTATCCATTCATCCACTGATGGAGACTTAAGTGTGTCCATTGTCCAAGATTCTATATCTTGGCTATTGTAAATAATGCTACAATGAATATGAGAATGTAACTATCTTTTTAACATGATTTCATTTCATTTGGATGTATATTCAAGAGTGAGCTGCTGAAACATATCATAGTTCTACTTTTAGTTTTTTGAGGAACCTTCATACCCCTTTCCATCATGGCTGTACTAGTTTACATTCCCACCAATATCTTGAGCTTCTCCACATCCTTGTCAACACATATGTTTCATCTTTTTGAGAATATTCTAATAGGTGTATGTGTATGTCTCAGTGTGGATTTAATGTGCATTTCTCTACTGATCAGTGATGTTGAATATTTATTTATGAACATGTTGGCCATTTTGTATGTCTTTTGAGAAATATCTATTCAGATCATTTGCCTGTTTTTTAATTGAGTTATTTGTTTTCTTGCTATTGAGTTGAGTTCTTAGTAGACCTTGGATTTTAATCCCTTCTCAGATGGATAGTTGGCAGATATTTTCTGGGTTCTTTCTTCACTCTCTTAATTGTTTCATTTGCTGTGTAGAAGCTTTTAGTTTGCTGTAATCTCACTGTTCTGTTATTGCCTTTGTTTCTTGTGCTTTCAGGGTCATATTAAAAAGATTGTTGCCCAGTCTAATGTTATGGAGCATTTCCCTAAGTTTCCTATAGTAGTTTTATACAGGTAGTTTCAGGTATTATGTTTAAGATTGCTTTTGCTTTTTGAGGTCTCTCATAGTTCCATATAAATTTAAGGATTTTTTTACTGTTTTGAAATCATCTTCATTGGTTGCTACTAAGTTTGAAAAGAATAGAATTGAATTAAATAAAATGTGTATAATGTAGTAAGGGGCAGTGTTATATTTATTATGTTTATAAATGTAAAAGGTATACATTATTAATACAGTTATTGCTCTCATCTTGGGGGGTTATAATAGGAATAGTCTGTATAGTTGCTTCATATATATTTGAGTTTTGAAAACTGAAGAGACATGGTAATTGTCTAAATAACAAAAAAGAGAAAATATAGTATTTTTCCAAAGGAGAGAGAACTCAAAGAGTTTTCTGATAAATAATTAGGGACATGGTCTTCAAATTCTAAGATTCTTCAGCTAGACTAGAAGATACAGAATTGATTTTGATGCCTTTTAGAAGATGTGGCCGGGCAAAGGCTCAGGGTCACTGCTAAAATACATGTACAGGAGCAGTGTAAGGCATTTCTATACTTGAAAATTTTAAATGTGAAAAATGTTTGCTATCAATGCTTGTTATAAAACATGGCTATTGATTCCTTGAGTATAAAAACCAGAGGATAATTGAAGAGTGACCAGTATTAAGTTGTAAGAAAATTTCTTACTGAAAGCAAATAAATCAGTTTAAGAGGAAAGTTCTTTTTATGTGTCCTATTTATGCTTTTGGTTTTTATATATGGAAAATTAAGCACAGAAAGATATTTTTTCATTCTTGGTTTTACAGGTATAATTTTTTTTACTATTTTATTAATTTGCTTAGTTTCTGTTTTTTAAATATTTATTCAACTTTATTGTTTCCTTATAATAACTGAAGCTGTTAGACAGCTATATATGTATACAACAAAAGAGTAATAGATTATAATCAATAGATTATTTAATTTCATTAGGTCTTACAACAGAATATACAACAACTTTCTGCTTCAGTCTTCTCATTCTAAATGTTGGATTTGCTTGTTATAGGAATGCAATACTAAACTTAATTTGCAGTTATCAAAAGTACAAATAGCTTCAGGGAGAAAAGTTTTTCTTTCCTTTTAAAAATTGTATTATAATATGTCACAAAAGCAAGAGATAATTTTCGTTTGTTGACTCAATTGTTTGTTGTTTCTAGTTTTTGAATGAATTTATTTCTGTAAGAGGCTTAGAAGAATATCTGAAGTTTGGGGTTGTAGTGAGTTATAATGATCCCACTACACTCTAGCCAGAGTGACAGAATGAGACTCTATCTCCCAAAAAAGGAGAAAAGAATATGTGAATGACTTTTGAATATGTTTCATAAAGCTATAGTGATGACTACTTCTTCCTTAGTTCTTATAAAAATCAAAGTATATAAAAATTTAGAAGTTCTGTGCTTCTATGGTTTTTATTAAACCTTATGTTACTTACTGATATTGGGTTAGTCGAAGTCTTACTATTTCTGTCAGGCAATAAAAACATTTTTAATTTTCAACTATTGATATTTGGGTAAGAATGCTGAATTGGACTTCGAAGATTTTCTCTATTCATATGACTAAACAAAGATTGGTTTGTTTCATTGAGTTTCCATTAATTTTTTCACCTGTAAAGTGGTGTTAATATCCTCTAAACTGTTTGTAGAGTTCTTGTTTTTGTGAGTTCCAAATATAGTGTGATTTGTGGAGTTGATCTATTATTCTTATCCTGGACATAGATCCTGCTAGAATTATCCATAAGAGGACATTACTTACGGAAATGCTTCTAGGGTATAAAGTTCTTAGAGACTGAGATAACCTTAGTTGGAAATGGAGTCTAGGAGATCCAGTGTTTAAGTGTGAAGATAATAAGGCAAAGGTAAATTCAAAGAGTAAGCCAAGAAAGCAAATAGGGTGATGACTAGTAATGTTGATGAGATAAGAATAAAATTCAAGACATTGTTTAGGTTTAGTTGCTTTAATTTAGCGAAGAACATGTACATTGGTTCCTCTTTAATATGTATAACTGTTTCTAAGAGGCCATACAACGCTCACAGAAATCTGTGATGAACCACATGTTCTCAGTTCTCCTAGGGACTCCCAAGGGAAGTGCATCAGTAGACCTAGACTATTCCTATGCAGTGGAATAATAAGACTATGAAACCCTATCCTTTTATCTACTTTTGACATACTTTACCACTGTCTGGGAAGCAATTTTCTTCTAGTGAGCTGCGTAATGTCAGAAATGAATACCACAGAACTTACTTGAATAGTATGAATTGGCCTACTTATTTTAGGTTAATATTTCTCATGTACTAATTGGCTTATTGCCAGTAGTATTATTGTTGGCAGGATATATATCTTTTTTTTTACGGATTGGAAAGTTTATGCTTGGAATAATTTAGTGTTTTTCTTAAATACCATCCCATAGCTATTCACTGACCCAAGTCAATATTTGAAGCTAGGCCTTTGGATTTTTTTGTTACTATTATTTCTATTGTGTTAACCTAATCTCTGGTAATAAGATCAGAAATACAGTAGATAATTAAAGCTTGTTACTCCCTTAGAAAATATTAATGAAAGTATAGCAGTATACTGGAAATCTAATTAAAATAATAAGAGATAAAGCAAAGATACTAAGGTTTGAACTTAAGTAATTGGGATTACTATATTATGTAATTTTGTTGTCCATGTTTCTGGCGGTATTCAATCAAAGAAATTCAAACCCTGCCATTTTGCCAGATGATAAAATACAAAGTCACACGTGGTTTTGATTTTTTATGGACGATAAGGACTTGCTATACTGTTTCCTTAGTCAGAAGTTAATTTTTTTGTTGACACTCTAGTTCAATTAATTTGGTATTTGCCAGGAAATAATTTACAGACTTTAAAATCTATGCTAAAGGTGATCAAATGGACATTTGAATCCTTCATTTAAGTGATGTCTTAATGTTAAAATAAAAATATACTTTCCAGAAAGTAACTGTTAAAAGTATTTTACGCAAGATTTCATGTGGGATACCTTAATGGTTGAATAATAAATTTTACCTCATAAAAATGAAATTCAATAATACAGTAGCTTTCTCAGCTCAGTAGCATCTGGTCTATTCTCATGAGAGCCAATATTTTCCAACTCATTAGGATCATGTCATTCTGTATGTCGTCAACATTGACTTAGCCAAACTACCTTTACTTACATAACTGCCAAACTATTAAATAGGTCTCTTGTGGAGTGAAGTCAAATATTCCTTTTACTTTACTTTTGACTTAGAAGAAGGGAAGAAAATGTACATACTGTACCATTTAAACATCTGGTCTAAAACCACATCAGTATAACCCTGAACAAAGTTACAGATTCGGTATTCTTCCCAGGTGTGCATATAAAAAGGATTTTGGAGTCGTTGAATAGTTTTTAAACCACTTAGGAAAAAGATTGAGATATACTGATATACTTTTTCTATTCTTGTGTTCAAGCTACCCTTTCCCCCAGAACCGAAAAACATCTTTAATATGTTATAAGCTAACATATTTGGGAGGTTGTTACTACATATAAATTTTTTTTTTTTTTTAACCAGGTGGTGGTTTTGGCTATGTATTTATCCTTGCCCTGATATAAATGTGAATTAATTTAGATATAGATTAAGACCTATCAATAAGACTTCTTGATATTTAAAAACTTTACTTTTTATGAATCTTGTGAGTTTTAAAGTAGTCATTTAAACTTTTTGTAATATGAATATTTGTTGAATTTAAAGATTCTATTTCACTAGAATTCATTTTCAAGTGCCTTAAGAGCTCAATGATAAAGTATGATCATTATTCAGAAATGACTGATGGTCACCAAAAGGTGAGAAGAGGAAAGAAAGAATTCTCTCTTTATTAAGAAATGAATAATTTGCCTGGGTGCAGTGACTCTCACCTGCAGTCCCCACATTTTGAGAAGTTAAGGTGGAAGGATCACTTGAGGCCAAGGAGTTTTAGACCAGCCTAGGCAATAGTGAGACCCCTGTCTCTACAAAAAAAAAAAGTTAGCTTGGTGGTGTGTGTCTGTAGACCCAGTTACTCAGGAGTTTGAGCCAGAAGTATCCCTTGAGCTCAGGGATATATCTTTTAAAAAAAATCAAACTATAAGTCAATTATCTAAAAGTTTGATCATGCTCAAATATGATCTGTACTAAAACTCTTAAGATAAAGTCCAATATTTCAGTAACACAGCACAGAACAACTCAATGTAGATGTTCCTGTTGGCTGGTGTCTTTTCTCTTGAATGATCTGGGTTCTGTGGTCTGCCATGACCCTGGGCCTTAAAATTCTTTTCATATATCTGATAAAAAAAGAATGAAAAATTGGAGAATCCTACTTCTAAACCCTCAGACTGGAATGCACAACCATCACTTTTACTCTCATCTGTTGGTAAGAAGTAGTCACATGGCCACACTCAAATACAAAGGCTTCTAAAAATGACTGCTGCTATCGAGCAGAAACAATCCTACACCTTGAAGGGGAAGCATGACTTTTTGGTGCACAGCTAAATATCTCTACTTTTGGGTTGAACACTGCATGTGGTAGTATCTGATTGTATGATTATCTGGCATTCAGATTATTGGCATTTTTGTAAACCCACACTTGGCGTAGATACGTAGCACAGAAGATCTTAACTAAAAACATTGGATGATTCTTGGAAAAAAATAAGTTAATGCTGATGATAATGTGATATTAAGAGAGGAATGAGATTTGTGTAGGAAAGATATCTTTAAAAAAATTTACATTTGGGGTGGTGCCTGTGGCTCAAAGGAGTAGGGTGCCGGCCCCATATACCAGAGGTGATAGGTTCAAACTCGGCCCCAGCTAAAAACTGCAAAAAACAAACAAACAAACAAAAAAACTTTACATTTGTTGTTGATTTTAATGTATTCTATTGGTTTACAACTTAAAATGTATTTCTTCCAGTTCTATTTACTTACTAAACATTATAAAAATTTGTACTATGCTGTCTATTCAGTTCTGGGAGCAGATAGCTAATAAGAAATAGATATGATTGTGGACACAGGCATAAAATCTTCTGTGTTAGCTATTAGAATATCAGGTATGACTTGAAATATGGCCAGGGTTTAATTACATTCAGAAAGAGTCCATTAGTTTCCAAGGCCTGATCAAGAAGTACGGCAAACCACATGGCTTAACACAACAGAAATTGACTGTCTCAAAGTTCTGGAGGCTAGAAGTCTGAGAACAGGTCTTGGGCCGTCCATTTTTTCTCTGAATTCTGTAGGGGAGAATCCTTTCTTGCCTCTTTCTACTTTTTGGTGATTGTCCGTCCTTAGTTTTTGTCCTTGGCTTTTAGCTATGTTTCTGATCTGTCCCCTGTCATCACATGGTGTTGTCCCTGTGTGTATGTTTTTCTTCCTCTTATAAGGACAGTAATTAAGGTTTGATTAGAGGCCCATCCTCCTCTACAATGATTTCACTTTAACTCATTACATCTATAATTACCCAGTTCCCATAAGGTCACATTCTGAGGGACAGGGATTAGGACTTTGACATATATTTTTGGAGACATATTCAGCCTATCAACATTAAAAAAATGTCTCCTGCACCATTAAAAAGAAAACCCACCTAGTTAGATTTTCACAATTTAAGCATTATGATGAAGGTTTGAGAATATAGTGACACAAACTTATATAAAGATAGAATGAATAAAATTAAAGATTTGGAAAGAAATTATTATACTTTTATAAAGAGTTATTTTGTTGATACCCAAAATGTACAGCTGTATAAGAGCAATCTTAGTGGAACATCTATCAAAAGTATGCATCTACATTGGTAGCATTTTGTATTTGGGAAAGTGAAAAATAGATTTGTCCATTAAGTCACCTTGATTAGATTATAGGTTGGGCTATGTGTGTGTGTGTGTGAGATAAAGAACTGCCACTTTAGAGTATAGTGCTGATTTTTAAATTGTGGCTTACTAATACTTGCCATGGGCTCAGCGCCTGTGGCTCAAACGGCTAAGGTGCCAGCCACATACACCTGAGTTGGCCGGTTCGAATCCAGCCCGGGCCGCCAAATAACAATGACAGCTGCAACCAAAAAAATACCCAGACATTGTGGCAGATGCCTGTAGTCCCAGCTACTTGGGAAACTGAGGCAGGAGAATCACTTAAGCCCAGGAGTTGGAGGTTGCTGTGAGCTGTGATGCCACGGCACTCTACCCAGGGTGACAGCTTGAGGCTCTGTCTCAGAAAAAAAAAATACTTGCCATGTTTATTTCCAGATAGACACAAACATCTATGTGATATTATAGGCTCAAATTTTTGATCAACTAAAAATTAAAGTATCATAAATGAAAATATTTGTTTACATTGAAGCATAAGAAAACTAGTGTTATATGTCACTAAAATTTCTTAATTTAAAATGATATTTTGGTCACAAAATTCCATTAGTCTGAGGTTTCCTGATTCTATTAGATCTTTTTTTTTTTTTTTTTGACCAAAGCCTCAAGTTGTTGCCCTGGGTAGAGTGCTGTGATGTCACAGCTCACAGCAACCTTCCAACTCCTTGACTTAAGTGACTCTTGCCTTAGCCTTCCAGATAACTGGGACTACAGTCACCTGCCACAACGCCCATCTATTTCTTTTTCGTTGTAATTGTCATTGTTGTTTGGCAGGCCCAGGCTGAATTTGAACCCGCCAGCTCTGGTGTCTATGGCTGACACCTTAGCCACTTGAGCCGTAGGCACCGAGCCCAGAAAGAGACTTATTGGAAATATATTTATTTACCATAAAGAGAATAGTAATTTTAATTACTTATTCATGAAGCATATGACCAAATCATTGCAACATATAAAATTATCATAGACGTCTCACTACAATAGATTGACTTCTTAATTCCTAATTTAAAATAGTGCTTTAATTCCACAGAAAAACCAGTAATAATAATAAAATAATTTTAAAAGTTCTTTGTAGTTCTTAGTTTTATTAATACCAAGTACATTCATGGAAGTAGAAACGATGCACAGTATTTTATAGGTTGAAATTCTGTTAAAGATATTTTTAGAAAATTAAATACTAGTAAGAACAAATGGAACTAAAAGGTTGGTACTCTTGAACTGCTTGTGTTTATTTAAAAAAAAAATAATGGTGTAGTATACCATACCATTAAAATTCCAAATTATTACTCATTATGGCAAATGGAATGTGAGAGTATAATTTACAGTTGACTTTTGATGGATTTAGTAATTTGAATCCTTGAAAAATTTTCTACTGATCTTAATATAGGTAAGACCAAGATTTGCAAATATTCATTATCATTGCTTGTTTTAGTAGGTAAGGGTATAGCTTTGTTGCAGTACATTTTCTTTTCCAGGTTTTTTTCCTTCTTCTTATTTTTTTTCTGTGAGAATTATTATGGGAGTATAAATGTTTCTTTTCTACATGAATTTCTTTTGTACAATTTGAGCCAATGTTATAAGTGTACCCTTCATCCAGATAGTGTGCCTTGTACTTGTTAGGTGTGATTTTAGCCATCCCTTTACCCCCTTTCTCACCTGCTTGATTTCTGTTGAGTTTTGCTTCCATATGTGCACATAAGTGTTGATTAATTAGTTCCAATTTAATAGTGAGTACATGTTGGTGTTTTGTCCCCATTCTTATAATACTTCACTTAGGAGAATGGTCTCCAGTTCCATACAGGTTGAACTAAGGTATTAGTTCATTTTTCACAGCTAAGTAGTACTCCATGACATATATATAATTTAATTAATCCACTCATGAATTGATGGACATTTGGTTTCATTCCACATCTTTGAGATTGTGAATTATGCTGCAATAAACATTCATGTGTGAGTATCTTTTTGTAAAATGGCCTTTTTTCCTTTGGGTAGATACTCAATAGTGGGAATGTTGGATGAAAAGGTAGATCTACTTTTAATTTTTGGAGGAATTTCCTTACTAGTTTCCATAGAGATTTTACTAATTTGCAGTCCCACCAATAGTATAAAATTGTTCTTTTCTTTATGCAGCCATGCCAGCATCTGTTTTTTGGAGACTTTTTGGATAAAAATAATTCTTAACGGAGTTAGGTGATATCTCACTGTGGTTTTGACTTGCATTTCCCTGATAATTAGAAGTTGAACAGTTTTTCATATGTTTATTGGCCATTAGACTATCTTTTGAAAAGCTTCTGTTCATTTCTTTTGCCCGAGCTTTGTTGGGGTTTTTGATTTTTTTCTTGCTATTTTGCTTGAGTTCTTTGTTATCTGATATGTGAATAGCTATGCAAGTTTTCTTTTGATTTGTATTTGCATAGAATATTTTTTCCTATTCATTTGCCTTGAATCTGAATGAGTCCTTGTTAGTTAGATATGTTTCCTAGAGATAGAAGATATTTGGTTGGTATTTTTTTATCCTCAGCTAGCCTATATTTCTTGAAAGGGGAATTAAAGCCATTCACATTTATTGAAAGAATGGATAAGTGGAGTGGATTTCTATTCATCCTGTTGGATAGAAACTTACTGCTTTGTTTTACTTCTTGAGGCAATATGGTATGTGGGTTCTGAGCTTTAGCTTTTCAATGATTTTACATTTGTGGTGTCTATTGTGCTGATCAATGTATAAAGCTGATGTATACTGCCTGTGGGGCAGGCCTGATGTTGATAAATTCCCTCAGAATTTGTCTATTTCTTTATTTCTCCCTCATATAAGAAACTTAGTTTTGGGCTCAGCGCCCATAGCACAGTGGTTATGGTGCCAGCCATATGCACTGAGGCTGGCAAGTTTGAGTCTGGCCCAGGCCAGCTAAACAGTAATGACAACTGCAAGGAGAAAAAGCCAGGGCATTGTGGTGGGTGCCTGTAGTCCCAGCTACTTGGGAGGCTGAGAGAAGAGAATAGCTTAAGCCCCAAGAGTTTGAGGTGGCTGTGAGCTGTGATGCCACAGCACTCTATTGAGGGCAGCATGGTGAGACTTTGTCTCAAAACAACAATGAAAAAAAAAAAAAAGAAAGAAGGAAACTTAGTTTTGCAGGATACAAAATTTTAGGGCCCATTTTGTTTAGAAGATAATGATGGTGCCCCAATTCTTTCTGTCTTATATGGTCTCACTTAAGAAGTCTGTAGTTAGCCTAATGAATTTTCCTTTGTAAGTTACCTGATGTTTTTTTTTTTTTTTTTGGCTGGGAGTGGGTTTGAACCCGTCACCTCTGGCATATGGGGCTAGTGCCCTACTCCTTTGAGCCACAGGTGCCACCTTAAGTGCTTTTCTTTTTTTTTTTTTTCTTTTTGCTGGGGGGCTGGGTTTGAACCTGCCACCTCTGGCATATGGTGCTGGCGCCCTACCCTTTTGAGCCACAGGCACTGCCCACCTGATGTTTTTGCCTTAGGATTTTGCTCATAGGATTTCCTCCTTTGTGTTAACTCTGGCCAGTCTGATAACTATGTATCATGGTGATTGCCTTTTTTGTGATGGATCTCTTGGGTGTCTATTGAGTTTTTTGTACCTGGATATCTAAATTTCTAGCAACCCTAGGGAAATTTTCCTCAGTTATTCCCTCAAATAGATTTTCAAATCCTTGTGTATTTTCTTCTTCACCCTCAAGTATGCCTATGATTCTTATGTAGGCCTCTTTACATAATCCCATATTTAGGGTAGGGTAGGCTTTGTTTGTTCTACTTGTTTCTCTGTACTGTATCTTTGACTAACTTGTTTAATACAAACTTGTCTTCAATCTCTGAAATTCTTTCTTCTGCTGGATCTTGTCTATTCTTTAAGCTTTCCACAGTATTTTTTATTTCCTTAAATGAATTTTTCATTTCTAGGGTATCCATTTAAAAAAAAAAATCCATTTTTTTCATTCATTTCCTATATTGTATTTGTGGTTTCTTCATGTTGGGTTTTCATTTTCTATTGTATTTCTTTGTGCTTCCTTATAATTCATATTTGAATTTCTTTATGAGTCATTTTAATATTTTCATTTTGTTTGGTATCCATCGGTAATGAGTTATTGTTTCCTTTAGTGATGTCCTTTCTCTTAGGTTTTTTCATATTTCTGGAGTTCTTTTATCTGGCCTCTCCATTGAGACCTGAGGTTTTTAGGCATGGCTGTGGGCCTGTTTCTAGGTCTCTGAAGATCTATCCTTTATATGCCTGGGAGAGGAGTGCTTGTCCTGAGTTGCCTATGTGGTGTTCTTGCAGGCTATACGAATCCTTTGGGTTACTTCTGACCTGTCACCTTCACCTCTTCCCAGCAGTGTGAACTTAGCCAGGACTCCAGCTTAATCTCCAAGGTGGTAGGTAGTACTTGTCAGTACAAATCGGCCACTCCCTCTTTGCTTGGGTTGGAAGTTATTATGCTGAGGTACAGAGTTGTTCCCCCATCATTGGTTGATGTTTGTGTGGAAGAGTTAGCTACAAAGAAGTTCTTTTGTGCCCATGGTAAGTTCTGTTCCCCCAGATGGGGCACAGGAGTGCCTCAAGCTTTATGAGGGACCCTGTATCTCCCACAGAGTTGCTTGATCTCTCCCTTCACTTAGGTGGGGAGGAGGAGCAAAACAGCTTGTGGCTGGATTGGGAGAGCCTTTTAGACTTTACAAAGGCCTTGGAGGGCTCAGAGGTTGCTTTTCTGGCCCCTAGGGGAAGCCATTGTTATGAAGTTCAGGGTAAGCTCTCTAAACCAGGAAGACTGTTCCTGAGGGAGGGGCCTAATTGTTTGAGTGCCTAGGTCCCAGGCCAGGCTCTCTCTGTCTTTATCCTGTTTCTCAGCGGGGAGGGCTTAGTGCTTGCTAATTGCTGCTTTCTGAAACCTCATAGCTTCCATTAGATCATCCCACCTGAGTTCACTCACCACAAAGTACAGCTTTTGAACTGCAACTGCAGTTGCAACTGCAAGAGTGCTTTGAGTCAACAATCAACTTTCACTAGGGGCTGCTTTGCTGTGGCAGGTGCATGCTACCAGATGACCTGTGTATCTGATCTACTAGCATGTGTCTTGTGAAATATAGGTAGGGTGTTTCCCAAATGTATATCCCTGTTACACCACAAAACCCCAAAAAGAGAGTAGTAGGCCTTTCTACCTGGCACCCTCAGGCAGGGAGATGCTCTTGCCAGAGAGAGGCACTGTTAGCAAATTTCTTAATTCAAGCTGCCCTTCCTATTGTAATGATTAGGGGGAAGGCTGACTGCTTCCCCTTAACCTGTGTGCTGGAGGTATTTTGTTTCTGTGGAGCCAGGGTGTAAGGTTATTTCTTTCCAAGTGCTGTATCCTACCCAATATTGTGGTTCTCCAATAGATGTGGTAGGTGGGAGCACTCACAGATCCTTATTCCTCAGCATCCTATCATACTCTCCCAACAGATTCGTCTGCAAGAGGCTACTTGCCACTTGAGTCCAAAACTAAGATGTCTCCCCTGTATCTCCCTGCACCCGTCTTATGTCCTGAGTATACTGGAGCCTGCCTGTCTCTGTCTAAGCTACTGGCATGTTACTCTGTGACATGCTGGTGGGGAGGAAACTCCCAAATAGTGGTGGGCTTAACTCTCCTTTGCAAGGTCATCTGGTAGCATGCATCTGCCATAGCAGAGCAGCCCTTTGTGGGAGTTGATTCTTGAGTCAAATTTCTTGATTCAGAGTACTCTTCAGTTGCAATGGTTGGAGTCGGGGCCATGACTCCCAGTCAGCCCAAGCTCAAACTACTTTCTTGGATGCCATGAATAGATAATGTTCAGAGTAGGTAGCGTCCAGGTGTAAGAAAGCTGGTACTCCATTCTCTTGTGGCATTCTCTCCACAGATGTCCATTATGGATATACAAATTCCTAGGGGCTTGCTAGTTCACCCCATTATTCCTAACTAGCTATTGTGAATGGGCTTGTGGAGGGTAGATACACCTACAATGTACTTTATGTTCCTCTGCTCAGTGAAGGCATGTAGGTGGTGAGGGAAGGAAATATCCCTTACTCTTTCACTGGGCTCTAAGCCTCTCTGAATGTGATCTGTACCACTGTCTTCTCCTCTCTGTCTTCTTTTATAGCTTTGCAGTTTTTCTTTGTGGGTCCCCAGTCATTTGTGTCTTTTCTTTCTGATTTATACTGGAGCTATGACTCCTCTTCATTCTCCTCAGTTTAATATTCTATATTCCAGCTAGGATGATGTGACAAATGATATCTTTAGTTTGCCATCTACAGAAAGGCTCCTCCTTTCTGTAGTAGATTGATTTACATATTTTGCTATTGTCTTAAATTATTTTTAAGTCATTTATTTCATGATTGTGCATTTAAAATGGTTCACAATTTATTAATTCTTTATTAATTTCTTAATTAAAGAAAACATTAAGTTTTCTTTATTCAAGTGAGGCACAAATAAATCATTTATTATGAATAAATCATTTATTATTTAAATATAATTTATATTTAAATAATTTATATTTTTATATAATTTATATTTAATTAATATAATTTATATTTAAATAATAAATCTAAAATAAGAATATCATTTATTTAAATCATTTATTTTATGATTGTGCATTTAAAATGGTTCACAATTTTATTCTTTATTAATTTCTTAATAAAGAAAACATTAAGTTTTCTTTATTCAAGTGAGACACAAAAGTTATATTTGAAGTAGTTTATAAAGTTTTCAAATGCCTCAGTTGTACTCAAATTTTATAATGTATACAAAATATTAATATTAAATTTAGGGCTGAAAACTTCTTGTTTAAAGATAAGTGACATTGATTGTATAGGTCCCAAAATAAAATGTACACATGCAGTTAAAAATGTATAACCACATAATCAGTTATTTTTCTTTGACTATAGTTTAAAGAATTAAGAGTGTGCTAAGTATTTTCTGATGATGAGCACAATTGTAAGTAATAAACTATGTGGAGTAGTTCTATTTTTGAGTAAGGGGAGAAGAGAACAGATGAGTACTCCACCAGAAAGAACCCTGTTTTCTTCATTTATCTTCACTTGTACATATATGCTCTGGGAATCAACCTTCCCTACATTATGAATAATTTTTTCAAGGCCTGGTAGCTAAGTTTACACCTGATATTACACTAGATATTACACATGGTAGCTAAGTACACACTACTACACCTCTTTTCTAATCCTTCTGGCAACAATTTCTTTTGTTTACTCCAGTATTCTTAGACTCACCTCCCATTGAGCTATAATAGTTTGGGGTATACTTCTGTAGAATTCTGTAATATTTTCTTTCCATCATGACCACTATAAAATTCCATGGGGTCACATAATCAGGTCATTTTACAGTATACACAATTACTTGTTCACATCTGGTGCCATTGTGTTAGGTGTAGAGCATTCCTCAAACTGTAGCTGAAAGTCTCTCTCTTTTTTTTTTTTCATTATTAGGGATTCATTGAGGGTACAAGAAACCAGGTTACAATGATTGCATTTTTTTAGGTAAAGTCCCTCTTACAATTGTGTCTTGCCCCCAAAAGGTGTATCACACACTGAGACCCCACCCCCTCCCTCCTTTCCTCTCTCTACTCTTCCTTTCTCTCACCCATCCCTCCTCCTTTCTCTCTCTGCCCTTCCCTTCCTCCACTCCCACTATGTCATTAGTTATCATTAATTGTCCTCATATCAAAATTGAGTATATAGGATTCATACTTCTCTATTATTGTGATACTTTACTAAGAATAATATGTTCCACTTCCATTCAGGTTAATACAAAGGCTATAAAGTCTCCATTTTTTTTAGTGGCTGAATAGTATTCCATGGTATACATATACCACAGCTTATTAATCCCTTTCTGGGTTGGTGGACATTTAGGCTGTTTCCCACATTTTGGTGATTGTAAATTGAGCTGTGATAAACAGTCTAGTGCAAGTGTCCTTATGATAAAAGGATTTTTTTCCTTCTGGGTAGATGCCCAGTAATGGGATTGTAGGATCAAATGGAAGGTCTAGTTTGAGTTCTCTGAGGGTTTTCCATACTTACTTCCAAACAGGTTGTATTAGTTTACAGTCCCACCAGCAGTGTAAAAGTGTGCTTCTCTCCACACCCATACCAGCATCTGTAGTTTTGAGATTTTGTAATGTGGGCCATTCTCACTGGGGTTAGATGGTATCTCAGGGTGATTTTGATTTGCTTTTCTCTAATAATTAGGGAGGATGAGCATTTTTTCATATATTTGTTAGCCATTCATCTGTCTTCTTTAGAGAAGGTTCTATTCATGTCTTTTGCCCATTGATATATGGGATTGTTGGCTTTTTTCATGTGGATTAATTTGTGTTCACTATAGATCCTAGTTATCAAGCATTTGTCTGATTCAACATATGCAAATATTATTTCCCATTGTGTAGGTTGTCTTTTTGCTTTGGTTGTTGTCTCCTTAGCTGTACAGAAGCTTTTCAGGTTAAATCCCACTTGTTTATTTTTGTTGTTGTTTACAATTGCCATGGCAGTCTTCATGAAATCTTTCCCCAGGCCGATATCCTCCAGTGTTTTTCCTCTGCTTTCTTTGAGGATTTTTATTGTTTCATGCCTTAAATTTAAGTCCTTTATCCATTTTGAATCAATTTTTGTGAGTGGAGAAAGGTGTGGGTCCAGTTTCTGTCTTTTACATGTGGAATAGGGAGTCTTTCCCCAGTATATGTTCTTGTTTGGTTTATTGAAGATTAGGTGGTTATAAGATGTTAGTTTCATTTCCTTGTTTTCTATTCAATTCCAAATGTCTATGTCTCTATTTTTGTGCCAGTATCATGCTGTCTTGACCACTATGGCTTTTAGTACAGCCTAAAATCTGGTATGCTGATCCCCCAAGCTTTGTTTTTATTACTAAGAACTGCCTTAGCTATACAGGTTTTTTTCTGATTCCATACAAAACACAGAATTCTTTTTTCCAAGTCTTGAAAGTACGATGTTGGTATTTTAATAGAAATGGCATTGAATCAATAGATTGCTTTGGGAAGTATAGATATTTTAACAATGTTGATTCTTCCCAGCCATGAGCTGGTATGTTCTTCCATTTGTTAATATCCTCTGCTATTTGCTTTCTTAGGGTTTCATAATTTTCTTTATGCAGATCCTTCACTTCTTTCATTAGATATATTCCTAGGTATTTCATTTTCTTTGAGGCTATCATGAATGGAGTTGTGTCATTAATTAGCCTCTCATCTGGCTGTTACTGGTGTATATGAAGGCTACTGACTTGTGGAAATTGATTTTATATCCTGAGACATTACTGTATTTTTTTGATGACTTCCAGGAGTCTCGTGGTTGAGTCTTTGGGGTTCTCTAAGTACAAGATCATATAGTCAGCAAATAGGGAGAGTTTGACCTCCTCTGCTCCCATTAGGATGCCCTTTATTTCCCTATCTTGCCTAATTGTATTGGCTAGAACTTCCAGCACTATGTTGAATAGTAATAGTGATAGAAGATAACTTTGTCTGGTTCCAGTTCTAAGAGGAAAAACGTTTCAGTTTTACTCCATTCAGTAAAATATTAGCTGTGGGTTTGTCATAGATAGTGTTGATCAGTTTAAGAAATGTGCCACCTATGCCTGTAGTCTTCAGTGTGCTAATTAGAAAAGGATTCTGGATTTTATTGAATGCTTTTTTTTGCATCTATTGAGAGAATCATATGGTCTTTGTTTTTGCTTCTGTTGATATGGTGAATAATGTTTATGAACTTGCATATGTTAAACCAGCCTTGCATCCCTGGGATGAAACCTACTTGATCATGATGTATGACTTTTTTGATGATAAGCTGTAATCTATTGGCTAGGATTTTATTGAGAATTTTTGCATCTATATTCATTAGTGAAATTGGTCTGAAATTCTCCTTTTGAGTTGGATCTTTTCCTGGTTTTGATATCAAGGTGATGTTTGCTTCATAGAATGTGTTGGGGAAGATTCCTTCCTCCTCAATTTTTGGAATGATTTCTTCAGTATGGGATTAAGCTCTTCTTTGAAGGTTTGATAGAATTCTAGTGTGAAGCCATCAGGACCAGGGCATTTTTTTTGTTGGAAGATTTTTTACTGTTTCTTTGATCTCAGTGCTTGAAATTGGTCTGTTCAGGAGCTCTATTTCTTCCTGGCTAAGTCTAGGGAGAGGGTGTGATTCCAAAATTTATCCATTTCCTTCACATTGTCAAATTTCTGGGCATAGAGTTTCTGGTTGTATTCCGAGATAATTTCTTGTATCTCTGTGGCATCAGTTATTATTTCCCCTTTATCATTTCTGATTGGGGTTACTACAGATTTTACTTTTCTATTTCTAGTTCATCTGGATAAACCCAAAGGTTTATCTATTTCACATATTTTTTCAAAAAATCAATTCCTTGTTTCATTAATTTTCTGAATGATTCTTTTGTTTTCAATTTCATTGATCTCTGATTTAATTTTGGATATTTCTTTTCTCCTGCTGGATTTAGGTTTAGATTGTACTTCTTTTTCCAATTCCATAAGATGGCTTGTGAGTTTGTTGATGCGCTCTCTTTCTGTTTTTTGAATGTAGGCATCTAAAGTGATAAATTTTCCTCTCAGAACTGCTTTTCCAATATCCCACAATTTTGGTAGCTTGTGTGTGCATTGTTGTTATGCACAAGGAAGTTAATGATTTTCTCTTTTATTTCTTCCTGCACCCAACTGTCATTCAACAGAAGGTTGTTTAATTTCCATGCCTTTCTGTGGGGTTGAATGTTTTTGTTAGAGTTGAGTTCCACCTTTAGTGCCTTGTGGTCTGAGAAGATACAAGGTAAAATTTGAATTCTTTTTATTCTGTTGGGGTTTGTTTTGTGTCTTAGGATATGATCAATTTTAGAGAATGTGCAGGGGGTGATGAGAAGAGTGTATATTCTTTATCATTGGATGGAGTATTTATATACATCCATCAAACACAGTTGTTTTAGGGTCTCATTTAAGTCTCTTATATCTTTGTTTAATTTCTGTTTAGAGGATCTGTCTAGCTCAGTAAGAGGAGTGTTAAAATCCCCTGTTATTATGGTGTTATAGGATATCAGATTGCTCAGATTGGGTAAGATCTGTTTCAAGAATCTGGGAGCATTTAAATTGGGTGCATAAATATTTAGAATTGAAACATCTTCTTGTTTTTTTCCCTTGACCAATATAAAGTGACCATTTTTGTCTTTTTTGACTTTAGTTGCTTTAAGTACACATGTATCTGAAAATCAGATCGCAACCGCTCCTTTCTTCTGAATTCCATTTGCCTGAAAAATTGTCTTCCAGTCCTTAACTTGGAGTTTTAATTTGTCTTTTGAAGCTAAGTGTGTTTCCTGCAGACAGCAAATGGATGGCTTGTGTTTTTTAATCCAATCAGCCACTGTATACCTCTTCAGTGGAGAATTCAAGCCATTAACATTTATTGAGATAATTGGTAAGTGTGGTAGTGTTCTATTCATCTTATTTTGTGAGAGTCTATAGCTTAGTTTTATCTTTTGTGTCATTATGGAAGTTAGGTTCTCTCCCTTAATTTCTGAGTTCTTACTTTGCCAGTGGTCCATTGTGAAGGTCAATGTGTTGAAAAGGTTTCTGAAGTATTTCCTGTATAGCTGGTCCTGTTGTGGTGAATTTTCTCAATGTTTGCATATTAGTAAATGATTTGATTTCTCTGTCAATTTTAAAGCTTAGCTTAGCAGGTTATAGAATTCTGGGGTGGAAATTGTTCTATTTAAGTAGATTAAAGGTAGATGACCATTGTATTCTGGCTCGAAAAGGTTTATTAGAGAAGTCTGCGGTCGCCCTGATGAATTTGCCCCTGTAGGTCAACTGGCTTATTCCTGGCAGCTTGAAGTATCTTTCCTTTTGTCTTGACTTTGGACAGGTTCATCACAATGAGTCTTGGAGAAGCTCTGCTAGAGTTGAGACGACCTGGGTTCTGATATCCCTTTGAAAGGAGTGTGTAAGAATCTTTAGTGATATTTGGGAAATTTTCATTTATAATATTCTCTAGTGTGACTTCTATTCCCCTGGGGCATTCTTCTTCCCTTTCAGGGATACCTGTAAGTCATATGTTTGAACACTTCATAAAGTCCCATAATTCTGTTAGTGAACATTCTGCTTTCTCTCTCTTTTTTTCTGCCTCTTTCACTATCTGAGTTATCACAAGAGCTTTGTCCTCTACCTCTGAGATTCTTTCTTCTGCGTAGTGTAATCTGTTGTTGATACTTTCTGTTGCATCTTTAAGATTCCTCACTGACCACTTCAGTTCCTTCAGCTCTGCTATATCCTTTCTATATTGTTCATATCGTTCATCTCTTATTTGATTGTGTTTTTGGATTTCCTTTGGTTATTGTTCATTTTATCAGCAGTTTCCTTAATTGTTTCCATCATTTCCTTCATTCTTTTCATCATCTCTATTCTAAATTCCCTTTCTATCGTTTCTAACATTTCTTTATATGTAGAATCCTCTGCAGTAGCTACGTCACAGTCCCTTGAGGGGTTTCTCTGGACTGATTTTTCATGTTGCTAGGATTTTTCTGCTAATTCTTCCTCTTGAGTGTTTTCTTTTATCTGTTTCCTTCTCCTAATTTTCCTTTTACTTCCTCTTGTTCTTTAAGTTACTTTGCCTGTGGCCTAGGATTTTGATGAGTCCTTTTGCTATAGGACCAGAAAAATGAGAAGATTGATGAGCAAGAAGGAAATAAAGATTAAAAAAAAAATAAGATGAAAAGGAAAGGAAAGAAAAAAGAGATGGGGGGGGTGAGTAAAAGTGAATATTGACAAAAAGAAGAGAGGCACAGAAAGAGTGATACAGGAGTAATATAGGTATACAGTAGGGTAGTTCGACCCAACTTTAAAACCCCCAACCTTGAGGGGTGCCGGGTTGGGTGATTCTCTTGAGGTCAGCAGCTCTTTGCCAACCTGTTCAGTCACAGTACCCCACCTCCACCACGTAGAGACAAAAGGCATAATGTTATAAAACAAACCAAAAAAAGCAAACAGAAAACTTTATGGGACAAAATTGAGTGAAAAACCATATAATAAGGGTAGAAATACTAGCAAAAATGAAGTTATAATTGTTAAAGAAGGTAACAATGGAAAAGTTATGTTTAAACTATAATAATGAAGAAAGAAAAGAAAGAGAAAAAAAGAAAAAATCTAGAGGGAAAATGTTGAAATTAATAAAAATGAAGAAACCAAAGCAACCACAAAGCAGTGAATGTATGTTGCTGAATATTGTCTGGGCAACAGGTGATCTTCTGGGGTATGAGATATTAATCACAATGCTGTTACATCTATATGAGGTGGAGACTGGAGGCCTCTGCTGATTTCTCAAATCCTGCAGGGTGGAGAGCCTAAATCTCTCCTTAGACCGCTTAAAAGGCACTTTAAACTGTTAACCTTGGCTAAGCAGAAGCTTTCCCAGGAAAGCACTTGTCTTTGGGATCACTCCTGAAGTGGCTGCTGCCTTACCCAGTGTGCCAAAACCGGTCATGCTATCCCCCTGAGGGCCAAGGCTGTATGACATGTCAGTACCCGCCTTTAGGCTGCTCAGTTACTAGATTACTTGCCCAAGGTCTCCCACCCCATCTTGGCTCTGTGACCCTAAGGGCAGAGCCTCTTGGGGCAGTTCTCCCACAATGGCTCTGCGTAGCCCACAGCTGAATACTATTAGCTTCGTCTGGCTCAGCTGTGCAGTCTGGGGCTCTAGACAACACTTAAAGTCCTCCGTGCTCTTGCCCAAGTTCTCCCAAGGTAGTTCAACTGAATGCCAAATCAAAAAACAAACAAACAAACAAACAAACAAACAAACAAAACAGCTCACAGGTAAAGCCTTTCCAGTTTGCAATCTCACTGCTGATGTACTTACAGCTGCCAGTGAGATCAGACCAAATGAACACATGCAACCACTTGCAGTTCTCCACTGCTTTTGTTCTCCTCATGGGATCCAGAAGTCTCTTGTTGACTCCCTGGGTCCCCAAAGGGATGTTTCTGGGCAGATGACATAGCCAGAGATGCCTGGAGTCTTCTCTCCCTAGTCTCACTGTGCCCATTTGCACGGATGCTGTTATTTGGCTGCCATCTTGCTCTTCCTTGAAAGTTGAATGTCTTAAGAAGTTGAACAATAAGTTTATATGTCATAGAGGGTCTTAAGAATAATACGTAATGCTTAATTGTCTTTCCTGGAGTTCTGTCATGTTTTGGGCTTAGAAATTAAGCGTATATGTGAAAACTCTCTCAGGCATAGGAGGTGATACTTAGTTGTGGGAGTTTACCAGCCAGACATCTCTACTTCCCACAAACTTATTGATTCTTTCCTCCACTGTCATTTTTGTTGCCTCAATTGTAAGATGGGACAGCCCCTAGATTTTAAATCTTCCTGTAGTAAAGAGATGCTTAGAGGAGGAGTGAATTGTCAAAAGACATCTTTCTTTTATTTTACCATGACAGGAGCAGGCAAAGGAGGCTTCTGGCAAGCACTGTACTAAACTTACATCTGAGTACAATCTTGAAGATGTCTGCTTTTTTCTTCTTTTAACTTACCTACATATACCTCTGGCTGGATTTTTGCCCACTGTGTGAATATCTTCTACCGGTCTTCCACATGGTAGTAGTGATAACACCAGAAAAAGTAGAGGAAGGGGAGAAGACTTGGTTTGCTATTTGCCTTGAATAGAAATCCCCTTGTGTGTTAGCAAACTCTAGGCCCTTGGTAATTTAGGGCCTGAATTTCCAAGGATCCTTCTTTCTTAGATGTAGACAAGCTAGGTATAGCTGTGGCTTGGCTGGTAGCAAGATGGGAGAAGCTTTTGTTCTATGTAGAGCCTGTACAGCACCTCTGTATCTTTTAACCCTCTTAACCTTGTGTCTCTTTTACTCAGTAGCAGAGGCTGGCAGCCACTGGTACAGAGGATCTTAGTTGACAATCATTAGACATAGATTCAAAAAGGCCTAACTTTTCTACTTAAGATCTAATTTTAGGAATATCTTTGTATAGTATATTTAGATTGCATGCAAGCTATGGGCCTTCTCTGTCAATATGTCATATTGTGGTGATTATTCACATAATGGTAATTAACTATCAGTAGACCATTAACTGAACATTATCTGGAAAACCAGAATAATAAGAAGCAAACTTTAGTGGTTCAGTTCTATACAATACATTGTTTTTCTTGTTAATGATTTTTGCTCCTTGTTTCATTAATTAAAATCACATAGTCACTATTGTCATTCCTTAAAGTATGCAGTGTTTGCTATTAATTTTGGTAGGGAATTCTACTTGTTTTGGTAGAGAGGTTAGTGGGGAGGGGGCATATGAGTTTATTTTAAACTTAGTGTTTTGTATGGATGCCTTTTAATTCTTTGTGTGTGTGTGTGTGAGTTTGTGTTCTGGTTAGAACCTCCCTCAAAATTTTGAACAAAAGTGGTGAATACAGATATCCTTGGTTTGTTTTTGATCTTGGAGGAAATATTCAACCATTCATCAGAAAGTGTGATGTTCATTGTGGATTTTCTGTAAATGTCCTTTATTGGTCGAAGAATTTCCCTTCTATTCTTAGCTTGTTGAACAGTATGTTTTCCACTGACTTCCCAGCTCTACTTTAACTTCCTTAGAGCTCTTTCACTACACTAATGTCAGTTATCTGAAACATAAATAAAATGAGATCCTTTTCTTGTTAAAAATTCTTTATACTTGTTGTAATAGACATTATTGGTTAGGTCTCTAGCATCCATTCTTATTTTGTTCAGTCAGTAGTACCATTATTTGCTTTTTATTCTAGTTAGGAAAGTGAGTAATTTTAGATGGAGTCATTATTGCCCTGAATAAAATCGAAGTTTTGTTAGTAGATAAGAAAGGGAAATAACTGTTAGGTAGCCAGGCACCAATCCTATTATTTTAAGATTTTTTTCAAGTCTTTTTTAGGGAAAGTTGGATTGTCTGATGAGGCAAATCATGTGCCACACTTACTCTTGTTCACTATGTTTAAGCCACGTTGATCTGTTTTCTGTTCTTCAGATATACCAAACTTTCTTCTGTTTGGGGCCTTTACTGTTTTGGGGAATTTGCCTGTCATGTCCTTCCTTTCTTTTGGCTTATCCCTACTTATTTCTCATGTCTCCATTTAGACTTCATCTGTTGTGCCTCACTGCCTTCTCCCACATCATGTCTCTTAGGTTAATCATGCCAGAGGTCACTTTTTAATTGTGTTATTTGTTTTTACTTGCCTCATTCCTTTTCCAGAAGAACATATTCTAATCCTAGCATATTACATGAATGAATGAATGAATGAATGAATGAATTCAAAGTTTGGGCCAGGGAGGAAAGGGGAGTATTCAAGGAGAAAGAGGAAAAGAGAGATTAAATTTGTCTGACATATTTGAGAATGATGATTTAATTTCTCAGAATTGTGCTGTTCAGTATCATAGCAACTAGTCACATGTAGCTATTGGGTATTTACATGTGGTTAGTCTGAATTGAGAAATAAGTGTGAAATCCTTACTGGGTTCAAATACTTTTCATAAAAAATAAAAAACTTTACTTTTTTAGTATAATTTAATAAATCATAGTTCTTTGGGCATATTTGGGTAATGAAAAATAGTGTTAATATTGATTCCATCTATTTTTACTTTTTAAATGTGGTTTGTATAAGATTTTAAATTAGACATATGTGACTTTCATTATTATTCTGACTAACAGCACTTGTAAGAATGTGAGGCACATATGATTTACTTTAGTTTGAGTTCCTAAGAGTTTAAACTTTTGGCTGTTATCAAGAAAAAAGTAACTAACTGAAAAATGTCATGTTAGCTTTTCTTTCCTATTGTACTGGAACGAGTTTGAGGACAAAATTGACACAAAATTTACTATTCTTTTTTTATTATTTAAGTAAATGATTAAAACAAGTGTAAGAGATCACTTGACAAGTATGTTTATCCTATCTAATGCCATTTATGACAATACTAATACTTAAGTGATTACTGTATGCTTAGCACTGTTCTAAGTGATTTATTTCAGAAATTATCCAGCCATGTAATATGAAAGAAGAAGATACAAGAAATATTGTACATAGGACAACGATGCCTTAGTACCCTTCAGAGTAGGTACCTTGGTACCTTATATAGTGCCTCTTCCATTGTTTAAAACCCTCTGCAAAATCTTTTGTTAGAATCACTATCAGCTGTCTTGTTGTATTTGCTTGAATCTCATCTATTGTCTGAAATCTCTTTCCTTTCAAGGTGATTTTAGTTTGGGGAAAAGACAGAAGTTATATGGCACCATATCTGGGCTGTAAAATTTGATTTGATTTTTTGTCAAAAAACTCTTCACAACATGAAATTTGATTTGATTTTTTTTGTCAAAAAACTCTTTACAACATGAAAAAGTGCTTGTCTCTAATCAATAGAGAAATGCAAATCAAAACCACCTTGAGACATTACCTAAACCCAGTGAGAATAGCCCATATCACCAGGTCCGAAAGCTGCAAATGCTGGTGTGGGTGTGAAGAGAGTGGTACACTGATGCACTGTTAGTGAGATTGCAAACTAGTATAGCCTTGTTGGAAAGAAGTATGGAAAATCTGTAACACACTTAAAGTAGACCTCCCATTTGCTCCCACAATCCATTATTAGGTATCTACCTAGAAGAAAAAAATAATCATTTTACCATAAGGACATTTGCACGTGGATGTTTATAGCAGCTTAATTCTCAAGATGTAGAAACAACCCATGATTGGATTAATAAACTGTGGTGTATGTATACCATGGAATACTATTCAGCCATAAAAAGGAGGCTTTGCGTCTTTTGTAGTTACCTGGATAGATTTGGAGAACATTCTCCTGTGTAACCTATCTCAAGAATGGAAAAGCAAGCATCACATATTTTCAGTACTCATCTGAAAGTAGTAGATCAACAGTGATAGACCTACATGTGAGAAACATGCAATTAAGTTCAAGAAGAGGGAAGAAGGGAGAGGGAGCTTAGTTAATTCCTACCATTTGGGTACAACATAGGGGTAATATGGCGCACTTCCTGGGTGAAGGACTCAACTACAACTCTGAACTCAGACTTTGGACTTTACTTTACAAACACAAGTAATATAACTTAACCATATGAACACACACATATTAACCCAAAAAAGAAAAAAAAGCAAATTTTGCGTGAGAAGTGATGCATGGGTGAGTGCATTGATGTGATGCATGGGCAGGCACATTGTCATGATGAAGCTATCAATCACCAGTTGCCTGTAGTTGCAGTGATTTTTGTTGTACTGCACCCTGTAACTGATAAAGAACATTGAAGTAGTACTCTTTGTTAATTGTTTGGCCTAGAGGACCATACTTGTGGTGGATAACACCTTCCTAATCAAAAAAGATAGTTAACATAATTTTGAACTTGCTTGTGACTTTGCTGCATTTTTTTTGGGTGTGGAGAACCCATATCCCAGACCACTTCCTTTGGGACGACTGGATCTTCATTTCTGGATCATAACCATGGACTCTTGATTCATCTCTGGTTATGACCTTTTTGAGGAAATATGGTTCATTTCCAGATTTCTGGTTTGAAAGCAAGTCATTAGCAAATGTAGTGTGATGTTCCTTTTACTCTGGTACCAGAAGCTCTGGAACACTTATTGCCACTATGCATTTCATGAAAAGATCCTGCATCATAATCTTGAATATAGTAGTTTTGGAATTCCCAGATCAGCTTCTGGAGTTCTCACACTGTCAGTTGCTGATTTTTGTTGATTTCCGCCCATATGCATTCAGTGTTCTCAAGTGTTCTGCTTGTTGCAGGCTTTCTACATTGTGGACCATTTTCAATAGATTCTCAGCCATCTTGGAAGTGTTTGTATCATGCTTTTATTTTTGCTGCACTCATTATGTTGTCCCCCCAAACCTTATGAATCATCTAAATAGTTTCCGCAGAGGAATGTTCAAGCTTAATGCAAAATTTCTTGCAGATTCCTTGTTCTACTTGCTGAGTCATTTTGGATGTGATGACCACACTGTACAAATGCTCATTCAACAGTCTCTAGTACCCCACTGACTAGTACAGTGAGGTTGACATTGTTCATGCATGTAGATTTCAGGCCACTCTCCTTGGCTGCCGGGTTATATTGATGTCACGTACACTATTCTCTTTATATTAATATTAACAAAGGCTGGATACTTTCTGTAAAGACCTTGTATTAACTCATTTTATCCCTAGAAAGACCCGTTGTTAGGTACTATTATTTATTCCCTTTTAATAGATGAGGAAACCTGGGCACAGAGGCATTAAGCAACATATTCAAGAACACAGTGCATTTGAATCTTAATTTCCTTATTTGTTAATGATAGTACTGAAGAATGTAATTCTGAGTACTAAATGTGATTCAGAGATAATATACTTTCAGGCTGCTTGCTGTATGCCTTTTCACATACTAGGCATTTAGAAGGTATTTTTGATTTGAAGCAAACTAAGAATTATAGTTTTTAGTTTATACTTTTATAGCTATATTCAATGTAGGTGTTTTGGATATTTTATTATTGGTAATATAGTGTTAAATCTCAAAATACAAAAGACCTGTGCTTAAATCATATGAACCTCACTAACTAAGCCTCATTATAAAAAATACATGAGTTAACTCCTTTTCCGTGCTGATTTGTGACCATAGCAATCCAATAAGAGAACCAAGGTGCTAGCCCAAATTAAATTTGAATCTCTGAAGTTTTCTTCATCTGGGCTGCTATGTGGAAGGTATACCAATTAGGCTGGCTTGAGATTGCTCTTAGGGAAAGTAGGATGATATTACACCCAAGCATGGTTAGGGTAGAATCCTGAGGCTTTGTTATAGGTATTCATGGTATATCAGCAGTTGGCAAACTGAAGCTTGCAGCGTTGTATAACCTATAAGTTAAAAACATGTTTTTACATATTTAGAGGATTGAACAAAAAAGAGCCAGGGCAGTGGCTCATGCCTGTAATCCCAGAACTGTGGGAGGCTGAGGTGGGAGGATTGCTTGAGTTCAGGAGTTGGAGACTTGTCTGAGTGAGATTGAGACCCTGACTCACTAAAAAAATGAAAAAAAGAAAAACAAAAAAACCCAGTCAGGTACTGTGGTGGGGGCCTGTAATCCCAGCAGCTTTTGGAGGCTGAGACAGCAGGATTGGTGCCTACAAGCCTGAGTCTGAGATTACAGTGAGCTGTGATGCTATCACACTCTATTCAGGGCAACAACAACAACAACAAAACAAAAAAAAAAGAGAGAGAGAAAGAAGAACGCCAGAGAGAGAGAGAGAGAGAGAGAGAGAAAGAGAGAAAGAAGAACACCATAGAGAGCATACATTGACCACAAAGCCTAAAATATTTACTTTTTTGCCCTTTATAGAAAAAGTTTGCTGTGCCCTAATCTGGATAATCCTCACCATTTTTTTACTGATCATCACCTTGGTGGTGGCTGAAAGGATATGAACCCTTCATGAGGATAGCTGCTTTTATTGACCATACTACTTTATTGAGTTATGTGGACCAAGAGC
Organism: Otolemur garnettii; assembly: GCF_000181295.1. Classification (NCBI taxonomy): domain Eukaryota; kingdom Metazoa; phylum Chordata; class Mammalia; order Primates; family Galagidae; genus Otolemur; species Otolemur garnettii. Next base: position 27,369,157 of record NW_003852399.1, on the reverse strand, counting down.
ATGTGAGGGAGGTAGAGTCAGCCCTTTGTTTCAGCTGATTTATCTGGAGGCAACTCACTGCTTGACAATATTTGTATACCTGTGGGAACATGGAATGTCTTGAGCTGTTGTTCTATGCTCTTTATGGTAAAAGACGTACTAGTAAAATGGCCATCTGGTAAAATGATCTCAAGAGCTGAAAATACATTAACAGCTTAGTTTTGATGGCCTCAATGATATGGCAAGAATTAGCCGATCAGAATGAATAGAGGAAGAATGGGAGTGTAGGAGTTAAAGGCCTGATATTGTCAGCTTGTCAAAAGTAGGCTGGACAGGGAAGTGGTGGTGATACCTCATGTACGATGGCCTTCCTTACCATGATATAAACTGGTTGACTTTGGTAATCACAAGCCTGCTGTGAAATGGTAGCCTCCGCATCAGAAACATTGTCCTTTATTTTTTGCTCAGTCTGATGGTGGATGTGTTACTATGTCTGATACAATGATGGATCCAGGTAGCTATGGTGAATATTTGGGTGTAGGTTTGACCAGCAGCTTGATTTCAGTTGGTTTTATCAGAGATTAGGGTCCTATTATAACCTTTTGTATAAATAACCTAGATGATTTTATTAGCTATGATTTTTTTTTCCTATAGTTTATGGCCCCTAATCCTTAGTCTTTAATCTGCCACTTTCTAGTTTTTTAAGTGGTGAAACAAACAGACCATGAGCAAAACCCAAAAGTCAGTCATTTATAACAAGATTCATCAAAGGGGGTATTTATCAAAATTATGAGAATGGTCTTGAATTTGGCCTACCATATTATGCCCACTGAATAGCTGGATGCGATGTTGAATAGCAGGAGTAGCAGAGGGACACTATTGGGTTTCAGTTAGTTGAGCCATCAGTGGCATTTTGGGGAATTTCTATGTCTAAAAGGCCCCATTAAGTCTGCAGCTTGTCTTCAAGTGGTAGATTAGTGGTTAAAATTTCTCACTGAGGAATGTGTCATAGTCAATTTTATGCTGATACAGCAGAATACCACAGACTGGATAATTTATAACGAATAGAAATTTATTGGCCAACAGTTTTGGAGGATAGGGTACCAAACATCAAGCTATCAACATCCACTGAGGACATTCTTGCTGCATGATCACATGGCAAAAGACATTACATGGCAGAAGAGCAAAGAGAGAACTTGTGGGTTTATGCACAAGTTCCAATGCTAATGACCCCACCTTTATGATAACAGACCCACTCTTGCAATAACAGACCTACTCTTGCTATAAAAGCATTAGTCCATCTATGAGGATACAGTCCTCATTACCTAAACACACTTTAAAGGTTCCAGCTCAAAATTGTCACAGTGACAATTAAATTTCAACATGAATTTTGAAGGGGACAAACATTCAAACCATAGCAGAATGGCTGCCATTTTTTAATTTAAATTAAAAAAGCTGCTTGGAGCTAATCCTGGTATGCTCTTGTGTATGCTATTTGCATTTGACTAGGGGTGAGCACTTCATTCATTTTGAGTTAGTTGGGGTGCCTACCTGTAAATCGCAAGTCCACAAACTTGAAGTTGTGCAAGTCAGAATTTTTTCCTGGGAATTTTCAACTTGAAACCAGAGAAAAATTATTTTTGGTGGCAGAAGACATAAAATATAAAAATTTGAAGTTGTCATCGTTCATGTTTCCTGGCATGGTAAGAAATTAGATCTACAGAGAACTGAAAGATATCTAAAGAGACGAGGAAACAATGTTCTAGAGTCATTTAAGATTTTGGTTCCAGTTGTTTCTCAGGCCTGGTCTTTGCCTTCACTAGGTTTTTAACCCTTTTTTATATTCTTTCAACCAATAAATGCCAGCCAATTTAAATTTGCTTTTTGGTACTAACCAAAACATATATCCTCACAAATACATATCACTTTCTTATGCAGAATATAATGTCTGATAATTTCACATCTTTATTTGAGATACATTAATCAGTAGTTCACCTAGACCAGGGGTCCTCAAACTTTTTAAACAGGGGCCAGTTCACTGTCCCTCAGACCGTTGGAGGGCCGAACTGCAGGCCCCAGGACAAGCAGGACAGGCAGTGGCAGCAAAAACACCCGGAGGGCAGGATAAATGTCCTCGGCAGGCCGCAAGTGGCCTGTGGGCCGTAGCTTAAGGACGCCTGATGTAGACTGTTGCTATATATTTGTATTGATGTTATGGATGGAGGAAAAAAAATATATGCATGTTAAATTTTGTGTTATTTCTAAATTCATCAGAGCTGTTATTCATATGAAATGATTCGTTAAGATAAAGAAGAGATATAAAAGTTTAAAATGTGTTTTGGATTAAAAGTAAAAAAATTAAGAGCAAATACTTGATTGGCACCAGCAAAAAAGGTTATAGGTTATTCTGGACGCCATTGGAATATGAATCTGTACTTTGAGCATGAATTTATATACTGGTAAAAGGGCTAACATAAGTTTGGATTGATTCTACAACAGAGGATTCACTAAGAAGATTTGATAAATTCTTAATTTTATTCTTTACCAATCAGAATTTCGATCAGTATTGCTGATACATTAAAAACATTTTCAAATACTGAATAGGTCTCAGATAAGCTATTTGAAGAGAAAGAAAAATGAAAAAAATATTTTAAATGAGAAAAATAGGCTGGGTGCATATACCTACACTTTGAGAACCCAACACTTTGAGAGGCCAAGAAGTTTGAGAAGTTTGAGATCAGCCTGGCAACATAGTGAGACCCCCTATCTCTACAAAATGTAGGAAAATTATCTGGGCGTGATGGCATGTGCTTGTAGTCCTAGCTTCTTGAGAGGCCTGAGGTGGGAGGATCACTTCAGCACAGGTGTTAGAGGTTGTGGCCAGCTATGTTTATGTAACTGCAGTCCAGCCTGGGTGACAGAGCAAGATATCATCTCAAAAAAAAAAAAAAAAAAGAAAATTTTGGTTATTTGTTAAAAGTCAGAGAGAGGCTTTAATAACTACTTTTTTTCTATAAGAATATACACTGTGAGGCTGGGCATGGTAGCTCACATCTATAATCCTAGCACTCTAGGGGGTTGAGGTAGGTGGATTGCTCAAGCTCACGGGTATGAAACCAGCCTGAGCAAGAGCAAGAGCCCCCCCCCCACCAAACATAGCTGGGCATTGTGGTAGGCACCTGTAGTCCCAGTTACTTGGGAGGCTGAGGCAAGAGAATCACTTGAGCCCAAGAGTTTAGATTGCTGTGAGCTATGACACCACAGCACTCTACTGAGGGCAGCAAAGTGAGACTCTGTCTTTAAAAAAAAAATTACACTGGGGAAAAGACACCCCATTGCAATAAATACTGCTGGGAAAATTGGATTATTGTATGCGGAACAAAACTGTATCTATGTTTCTCACCAGTTATAAAAATTACCTAAGATGGATAGAAGACTTAAATGTAAGACCTGAAACTATAAAAACACTATTCGAAAATCTTTTGGACATTGGTATTGTATAAGCAAAGAATTCATGACTAAGACCTTAAAAACACAGGCAATAAAAATAGAGAAATAGGACTTAATTAAATTAAAAAGCTTTTGCACAGTGAAAGAAAAAAATCAATAGAATGAGGCAACAATCTGCAGAATGAGGGAAAAATGCAAACTATGCAACTAACAGGGGACTAATATCCAGAATTTACAAGGAACTCCAACAACAACACCCCCCACCAAATCCCATTAAAAAATAGGCAAAGGTCATGAATAGACTCTTCAAAAAAAGACATATAAATGGCCAACCAGCATATGAAAAAAATGTTCAACATCACTGATCATCTGAGAAATTCAAATTAAAACCACAATGAGATATCACTTTACAAAAGTAAGAATTGCTGTTATTAAAAAGTAAAAAAATAACAGATGTTGGTAAGAATGCAGAGAAAGGGAATGCTTATACTCTGGTGGGAATGTAAGTTAGGACAACCTCTATGGAAAACAGTATGGAGATTTTTCAGAATTCTAAAACTAGAACTACTGTTTGATCCAGCAAACCACTACTAGGTGTCTACCCAGAGGGGGGAAAAAAAATCATTGTATCAAAAAGATTAATTATCGAGGCCTCCCACCTCAGGCCTTCCCAAGTGCTTAATAACTATTGAATCATTTAGTTCTCACAACAGTTTTGGGAAGAAAGTACTGTTACTATCCCCACTGTACAAATGAGAACCTGAGACAGTGGAGCACAGAGATGAGCAGTCTTGCCCTTGGTTATGGATCTAGTAAGTGGCAGAGCTGGGTCCATCCATGTCTTCTGACAATGTCTGACCTCTTAGCCACTGTGCTGTAACTGCTGCTGCTTTGAGTATATAATAGTACAAAGGATGCATGGATAGGGTGGTAATAAAGTTGATGCACAGATACATGTGGTTTCTAAAAACTGTCTTAGATAATACATTTCTTATCTATTTTAAACATGTTTTCATGTACACATATATGGAATTAAATAGAGATATATTCAAAGAATCTATAAAAAGATTCCTTTAAGTGGAACATTATTTTTGATATAATAAAAATAATTGTTAAAAAAAAGTGTAGTGAGGTATACTAACAATTTTTCACTGCTTCTGCACCTGCTTCTGTGAAAAGGAAATATTCACAGTTTATAACTAGTGAAAGTTAAATTTTAGGTCATTCACAACTGTGTTCCAAACTGTTTGATATTTTAGTTTTAGGATTTAACTTCCTAACAAAAGTCACGTGACATCAGCAGTGAGGTGCAATGAGGGCTCTCTCAGGAATACTCTTAATAGAAAGGAAGACTTTGGGTCTTGAGGTTGTGTGGGCTTGAATGTGATTTTTATTTGATATATGAGCTGTGACATAACTATTGCATGACTGAGATGTGCTTGTAAGTGCTGTACTATGCAGATGGGTTTTTTTTTTTTTCTGAAACAAAGCCAGAAATAAAATCTTGAATGTGTTCATTTAGTGGGAAAAGAATACTTCATAGAAACATATGGAAACATTTCTAAGTTTTTTCATTAAATGAGCCTTTTACTTTCTAAGGATTTTTATGATTGTTCAAGTTAATATGTCATTTACCTCATATTTTCTGAGTTTAGTGAGACATGGGAAGTCTTGTAATACTGAGATGTTTAGAAACCACCAGATCACTTTTAGGAATGGGCATTTTAAAATTAGATTAGATGATTATTAGAAAATTAGTATTGAATTACTGCTATTTTTTCATTAAGTTATTAATCATAAGGTTATCCTTACCTATCTATATTAACGTTATGGTGGGATTTGGTGTGGAGATAGAGTAGTTATTTTCTTTTTACTCATTTTTAAATTATAAAAGCATAGTATAACATTAAAGGAAATCATAAAGGGAAAAATATAACATGACTTTTTAATTTTCCACATTCTCTTCCAACTCATGTCTTTAAATATGATTTTTTACATGGTTTTATTATATACGTACCATTTCATGTTATGCTTTTCTGTTCATAGTGTTATGTTTTAAAATTTCTCTTTTGGTGGTTACATACCACTCTCATTCTCTCTCTTATTGTGAAAAGTATATAAAGAAAATTTTCTTAGATTTTCAGTTGCCCTCAACCTCTCATTTTATCTTCCTTTTCTCTTTCATGGACAAAAATGTGTTAGAATGATACACATGTTTTACCTCTCTGCTTAGCTTTGATGCTGAATGCAGTATATATTTTGTAGTTTTAATCTTCCTGACTCCATGTTGGACATGTGTAGCATTCTTTTCTTGATTTGTGGAGTCTTCTCCTTTGTCTTTTATCCTTCACTTTGAGGAAGTACTTTGAGTAATTTCTTCCTCCTTATGTGGCTTCAGTTACAACCCATACCCTGATAACTGCTTTATTCCTTGGAACTGTTAATTTCATTTAGATTTGCTAAGGTGTCTAAAACTATATTCAAAATGAAACTTAATTCTTCTTCTCATAGATAATGGTATCAATATTCACTGATTGTCTTATACAAAACACTTAGGAATTATCTTTAACTTATCATTCTCTTTTGTCTACATCTTGTGAATCATTATTTTCTTTCTTCCTCCTAAATTAAGGTGACCAGATTTTAACATTGGTAAAGCGGGACATCATTGGGGGGGGACTCCTGGTGGGTAGGGCCTCACAACAATGCAAACTTTGATAAGCAGTTCTCAATAATTAGTTCTCAACAATTATTTGTTACTATTAAAGTTTAACATTCTAAAATTAACAAAAATAATATAAAATACATATCCTGGCGAAATAGCCACATGGCAGCCGAAAACTGTAGATTCCCTTCCTGTTCTCCCTAGCTTGTCATGCATTCTTTCTAAAAATTGGAGCTTTTTTAAAACACTGCAGGACACAGGACAAATTGTTAAAAATCAGGACTGTCCTGCCAAAAGTGGGATGTCTGGTCACCTTACTGTAGGGGGGGCACTACTTGTTTGTTCCAGACAGTTAGGCTCCTTCTGAGCTAATTGTCCTTGCCTAGAAGTAAGGGAGGGAGCCAGTCTCCTTCTGATACCCAGGAGGGGAGTAGGGAGTTTACATTAGCCTTTTCATTTCCAAATGAAGTTACATTAACCTCTTCATTCCCAAATGGAGTTACATTAACCTTTTCAGCAGCCGAAAACCATTCCCTTCCCATTCTCCCGCTGTTCCACAGCTTGTCATTCATTCTTTCCTAAAATCGGGACTTTTTTTAAAACGCCGCAAGATGCCGGACAAATTGTTAAAAATCAGGACTGTCCCGCCAAAAGCAGATGTCTGGTCACCTTATCTTAAATCTTCCTAGTTATTGTGCTTGTGCTTCCTAGTCTCTATACTTGTTGTTTTTTCTAACTGGGACTGTTTTAATATCTTTCTAAATGGTCTCCCACTCCTTTCTTTTTCTTTGGCAATTCGTTCTCTCCACTGCAGCCTCTGTGATCTTTCTAACATGGAATTCTGATTATGTCCTTCAGTGGTTTCCCGTTTGTCCTTAAGATACAACTGGAACTTCTTTCTATGTCAGTATATAGACATACATACTGTATATATAGTTTATGACCTTCTCTCAGACTTATTACAGGAAACTTTCTTCCTCAAGCCCCTTTCTTTAGCTGTTTTGACCTACTGAACCACTTGAGGTGTGCCCAAACCCACTTTGCCTTTTATATCTCCTTTTGCTGCTGCCATGCTATTGTGTCTTTCTGAAACATCTTTCCTACCCTCAAACCATTTTCTTTTCTTGTTTATTTTACTTCTTTTCCGTTAAGATATAGCTGAAAACTTCATGTCCTTCAGGTTGAATTAGGTATGCATTTTTTGTTACCAGAGAAGTGTGCTATCTAGAATCATGTGTAAACTATATGCCTTAAAAATATTTTTATTGACTTATATTCCACTGAGTTTTTTTGGAAATCATTAACACTTGACATTTAGATGGCTTATTTTTATTAGGTAAAGCATTTTACATCTTTTACATGTTGAATTTTTTTTTTTTTTTTTTTTGAGACAGAGTCTCAAGCTATCGCCCTGGGTAGAGTGCTATGGTGTCACAGCTCACAGCAACCTCAGATTCTTGTC
>NW_003852399.1:27337422-27360771 GCF_000181295.1 Otolemur garnettii | reverse complement strand
CCGGGCTGGGGATTCGAACCCGCCACCTTAGGTGTACGTGGCTGGTGCCTTAGCCCGTTGAGCTATAGGCGCCGAGCCGGTACTGGTTCTTAATGTCAATTTTGCCTGAAATATATATTATAGGTATAATGATTTCCAGAAATCAAGACTGTTGCTACTGATCAAATTTTTCTAATAACTTCCTTGTTCATATATAACATTTTATGTATTTATGGGGTACATGTGATATTTTGATACATACATATAATATGTAATGATCAAGTCTGGGTACTTTGGGGTATCTATCACCTTGAGTATTTATTGTTTCTGTGCATTGGGCACATTTTGAGTTCTCTCCTCTAGCTACTTTGAAATATATAACACATTGTTGCTAACGATAGTCATGCTATCAAACATTAGAACTTACTTTGGCCCACCTTTCTTCATTCCTTCCTTAACCCCCATTCACATACTCTTCCCAGCCCCTGGTATCTGTCTTTCGACCCTGTACCTCCATGAGGTTAATTTTTTAGCTCCTATGTATGGGTGAGAACAAGAGATTTTTAAAATATCCTTAAAAAGAGACTAATCTTAACTTAATATTCATTAATTTTTGCATTCAGTAAATATAGTTGTTGTGTATTAGTCTCTCTGCAAGGCACTGAGAACACATACAGTAAAACTCATCCCCTCTTTGATCCTTTTCTTGGTTAATTTCAAAATAGGTTTTCTAAGAGTTCAGAATAGTAATATATATTACATAATTCATACATGATTATTGCTGCCTGTTAAATATGAAGACAAATCAATGTAATATTTAACCTAGTAATGCTATAAGTTTAAAGAATTTTATTTATATCTGACAGTGGACTAACCAGTTAAAAAAATTGCCTTTTTTCCAAATTAACATTTTAGTTTTGCCTTTATCTTTTATATTAGAGCAGTGATTCTCAACCTGTGGGTCGTAACCCATAGGAACTATATTAAAGGGCTACGGCATTAGGAAGGTTGGGAAACATTGGATTAGAGGGAGAGTATTTAAATTAGGATCATATTTTAATAATGAGTAGTAAAAATGAAGTGTTTCTTTTTGGAAAATACAATTAGATTGCTGAATGAAGTTCAGTTTTATTTTTTAAGAAGTCAAACATTTAATATTTGTAATATAGTTTATGTTTATTTCATTACTGAAACTATTCTGGTATGTTTCATATTTCAGTATTAAAATATAAGTAGTAGGTAGTTGGAGTATTTCTTCATACATTATATCCACACAAGAACTCTTTGTACTATTGGCTGTTCCTCACACAGTAAGTAAATATATTACCTCAACCATTAATCAGTCTACAATTGCCATTGATGACCCAATGCTTAAGTTGTAACACTATGCTTCTGGCCCAGGCTCAGGGGGCTTATTTTATTTTTTGATGCATTGCTATAGGCAATTTTAAGGGTGTGGAACCAAGCCACTTTCTCCCTTGGACTCATTTCCACTTTTATTTCCTATGGGAGGCTTAACCTTCATTTAAAATACTTGGATTTTAAAATTGTTCCCCTATTCTAAGTATTCTAAGATTACTAGGTGGAGCAATACTGCTTACCCTGCTTTTAACACATTGAGTTAAAAAAATTAATATGGTTTAACTGTTAATTCCCAAAGTTAAAATTTTATAATTCATAAAGTGCTTTTCTCTTGGATACTTTATGTTTTTGTGTGTGTTTTTCATGGATTATTTTTTATGCTCATATGCTAGGAGTATTTGGCCTGATTTTTGTCCCAGGGGGATGTAATTGAGAACTGACAAGTCATATGAAGTTGAAAAGAAATTTAATGAGTTGTAAAAACCAGTGTTTCATTTTTCCTTGGTAACTAATATGTTATTTGTGAACAAGTGTTCTAAAAAGTTCAAAATGAATAGGCCTCTAAATTGTCTAGTAGCTTTCAATTTTAACATTAATGATTGCCTCTTGAAAATAAAATACATTTTATTCACTGAGAACAATGAAGTTATTTTTAGAACATGTGAATATTTGTGACTTGAATATGCTGGCCACAGTTACTCAACTTCACAGATAAAATTTATTTAAACTCTAAGTGAAAATCATATGCTTTTAAAGTTTTCTTTCTAAATTCACTCTTATTTTAGGTCATTTTCTTTCCTCATCAAGAAATGTATATAGAACATTTCTCTACCAGGTACATTATAAGGCATTGAGGTTATTAATATGAAGAAGGTACAGATTGAATGAATTCCATCTTTAATGGGGAAACAGACACATAAGCACATAACTATAATGGTGGGGTAGCACTGCTAGATTTTCAAAAGGAAACCACAAGAAAAGAGCAGGTGATTGTATTTGAAGGCTTCATGGAGGAGTTGACATTTTGTGGTTAGGGTGTGTGTGTGTAACTGTTAGTGTGTGTGGGGAGGATGAGGGTAGTGGTAGTACCTCTTTCATCAGATATTTCATATAAAAGGAATCTTCTGAGCACTGAAAAATGGCCATTTTTATTTGTAGGTAAAGGAGTGATTTTCAAAATGGTAAGAATGCTGGTTAGGTTCTGCAGAAACTGAAATGGATTTAAGACTATAAACTGTTTACTGGAGAGTAACACCTATGAAAAAAATGGGGGAGGCATTGGATAGGAAGAGTCATACATTGTAAAACTGATTCACCAAAGTCTCTGCCAATCTCTCAGGGATCTCTGGAATAAGGGCTGTTGGAGGATTCATGCTTTGGATGGAAATGGCTAGGCCCTTCTACCATCATTATTCAGGCATTGGCTTTGGGCTTCTTTAAGAGGAGGAGTACTGTCCTTGGTGGAAAGCAGAGGCAAACTATAGAGAAGCTAAGAGATAGGCTGTCAGCTAATCATACTTCTTACAGCTGGAAAGTTTGTTCTTTGTTGAAGGGTGATCTAATGATTGCAGCTATATGTCTATTATAGAAACTAGGGTGAGGATGGACCTTGGGATGATACTAATCATCCATTGATCCATTCTTTTGGTCAGGTAGTAAATACTTCTGAATGTTTTACTGTGCACCTAAGGATAGGGATGGGCCTACGTCATGTGAATAAAACAGGTGTGTCCCTCTTCTCATATAGGGCAAGGGTATGGAGGAATTATATTCTAAGCAAAAGGAAAATCAAATATAAAGGGCCTATTATTGGCAAGAGCTTGGCATAAAAGAGAGAGAGATCACTTTGGTTGGAGAGTTCTGTAGATAAAAGAAAAGAGTAGAGGGAAATGAAATCTGAGATTTTGGCAGGAGTCATACTGTAAAGCTTTGCAAGCCACTGTAAGTGCCTTTGATTTTTATGGCAATGGGAGATCATTGGTGTATTTTAACTAAAGGAGTGAGACAATTTAACTTACAGTTGAGAAAGTATACTCCAGCTTACTGTTTTCCACATTTAATAGTCATATTGCAAATGTATCTTGACTTCTGGCTTATGGGATACTATTTAGTCTCTTGGAGAATTCTTTTATATCACTGGCAATGGTGTAACATCTGCAGAAAACACACATACATGTGTAAATTCCATTATCAGAATTTATTTTATTCATTTCCATGTTTCTATAATAACTCATTAATCAGTTATTTTGCTTTTAAGTAACTATTAATCACTCAATTAAAAGAGCCATATTAATCTTAAATTTTTTTTAGTAAATAGAACTTATTGATTTGTGGACTTTTGTCTATTCTTAGCTCTGAAAAAAGTAAGGAAACATTTGTGTAGGAATTTTATTTAGATATTTTAAACTCTTCATGTGAATATATTAAGAGTCTTTAAAGTTTAACTAGTCCCTCACTGGATCCATACAACTCTGTGGTGTAGTATAGGACATAATTTAAAGATCCCAGGTTTACTGCATATAGTAGGGTCCTGCACAATGTTGGCTTCCAGAACTGCTTTTATTTCTCTTGGGGTCAGAAGGTTGCCCCCTTCCCTTTAGGAAATTTGAGAACTCTATCCCCATCGAAATATTGACTTGCCTATTTGAGAATGATTTTACTTATGTTAACTTTTATTTAAGACTTACATTGTTTCCTGAAAGTTGAGTTTCACTTCTGAGAAGTGTCCTCTCAGGGCCCCAGTTTGAACCTTGGTCTACCATTTATTAACCATATGACTTAGGCAAGTCTCTTTACCTCTTTAAGACTCAGTTTCCTCCTCCATTGAATGGGGAACACCAGTAGTACCTGCTTTAAAGGCCTATAGAGATATATAAGTGAAATATAGAATGTCTGGCACTCCATCACTCTGATATAAGCAGAAATTTTTGCTGTTTTTAACCATTACTTTAAATGTGATTATTACTTTAGTAGGAATAATAGAAGTACAGATACATGTTGGGTATACATCTAAAATCTGTTCTTTAGTTTCAGTTTTGACTTTGGCCTATGGGAGGTTAAATAGTAGAATAGTCATTTCTGTGTCATATTTGGCATTTCTGAATTTGTATGAAAATGCTTACTATCATATCTAATAGCCTAACAATCTCACTTTTTTAAGTGAGGTAAGTCACTTAGATTTCTTATTAATGTGTCAGTTTTTACTTTAATTACATGTTAAGTGTTCTAAATGTAAGCAAGAATAAACTTTCCTTATAGGCTTTATGTATTAAAGTTTTCTTAGTTAAAGTGTTAAATATTTATCATAAGAGTAAAATATTACACTTGTCAATAGTTATAGAAGCTGTTAGTTGCATGTTCAAAAGTAATTATATCAGAAGTTCACCGATTAGGTAAAGAGATAGGTAGTTAAAATACAATATTTAATCTAGAACATTATATAACTTTATCAAGGTCTTCATAATTTTTCTAAGTCAAAATGTTCACGAACATTTAAATTAAAAGACTATTAAATTAATAGAGGTTGCAATATATTATATACTCATTCTTTTTATAATTTATAGAATTATTTAATGTATAGGCATTAATAAAACTTTAACACTATTCATTATCTAGTTATTTAATTTCAATTCAGCAATAAATCTCTTAATGTAAGTTCTTCTGTGGGAATTTTTCATTTCTTACAAGATTGAATCAAAGGCAGAAATCAGAATGTTATAGGAGGAATGACTCGTAATGATTAATTACATATAAGAAAATAATTCTTTGCTCATGTGTACTAATGAAACAATATGTAGGACATGGAAAGAAGGAAGTGTTTAGAGAAAAATGTGATATCTAGAATACATCCTATTTTTCCAATCAATCTTAAAATAGTAAACTTATATGAGAATGTTTTACAATCATTTCTGTGAAGGTTTTTAATTAGTTAATTGTTGTTATAGAGCAGTGGTTCTCGACCTGTGGGCCGCAACCCCTTTTTAACAATGAAAATACATTGTGGCATTAGGAAGGTTGAGAACCACCATTATAGAAGAAAGAAAACATAATACTTTACTGGAAGTATCAGCATCTTCAGAACTAGACAAAGAATATTTTGCTCTCCCATCTATCTTAGATTGATTTGAATACCCACTTTAATATTGCTAATGTATAGACCTAGGGTCTATAGAAATAATGTAGCAGCTGACAGCAGGTAAAGAATTGTGTACACTACTGTCATTAAAAATCAACTGTTGAAATGTCTAATAGAAATCTATAATGAAAATAAATTTTTATTAGATTCTATATTTATGCTTATATTCTAGAAATTCATTTTGTAATGATGATATTTTGTTTTTTGCTGAAGTATGCTATGTTTTGAAAATATGGAAAGTAGTAAAATCTATACAGTTTTTATTGTATGTGCATAACATATTTATTAATTTACACAAATTATATAGAACGTTAGATAAGTTTAGAAGAAATGGTTTTAATAGCAAAATCCTACATTTTCAGCCTAAAAATTTTCAGAGGCTCGTTTTTATTTTAATTAATAATTTAGTACATTACATGTTATGTATAAAATTTGAAGAATTTCTCACAAGGTATTCCATCAGACCCATTGCCAATTTTTTTTTATTTTGCAGTTTTTGGCCAGGGCTGGGTTTGAACCTGTCACCTCTGGCATATGGGGCTGGTGCCCTACTCCTTTGAGCCATAGGCACTGCCCACCCATTGCCAATTTTTTTTGTTAACTAAAGCATTACATTAAATCCATGAAAGAAAATAGAGTATCTTTCAACATAATACCAAAGTACTATCATATAAAATATTTTTTGTGTTACCTTGTTTCCGTATAGTTCCATGCACACAATATTTACTCTCACTTCTTTTATAAGACAGGATTATTAAAACTACTTATTGTGAAATAGATGTGATAAAGAAATAAAAGAAAATTTTACTCTTATTTTTTGTTGCAGTAGAAAACAGTGATAAGCACTTATTTCATTACCAATAGATGAAATATTAATAGAATAGTGTTGACTACAGGTAGGAAAGGAGATCTTGAAAGTTTAAAAGCAGTTATATAGTATGTAAGTAAGTAATACAAGACACATTTCAACAATGCAAGAACTGGTTTAATTTAATTAACTATGGTCTAATATATTGTGCATCCCACTTGTGATAAACCATGGTGAAGTTTACTGGCCGATGCTTCAGAGCACTATTGTTTTCATCCACTTTTTGATCAAATGTATCATAAAGGCATCTAAGGTTTAGAAAACAGTTCTCATGAATTTTGCTTTAACAATAAGTCTAACAGTTCATTTGCTGATATCAATTTAGTGGAATTTTGAGAATCTTTTTTTGACGACTTTTAAGTAACGAAACTAATGATTTTTACCATGTTTAGTATAATAAGTACTATCTTAGTACTTATTATATTTAATGATGTTTTCAAAATGAATTAGAATATGTCTCTAACTACAGTCAGCAATGGTCTCTATGTCCTATGAAATTCACCCTCTAATATAGCCTGTATTTTTTAAAGAAGGCAAGTAGAGAATGGAGCAATAAAGAGGCATCACTTATGCAATGTGAACAATGTTCTGGAATCTCTTATGCTTTGATAATGCTGTATCAATTGTATTAGACATATGCATTTTCAAAAATTCTAGTTCTATAACGTTATTTAACTTTTGGGATAAATGAGTACCTAATGGTATTCTACCCCCTGTCCCCAAATGTTTAGTCCTTGACTTTACAGAGACTTTTTGGGTTACTTAATTAAAAACCTCAAAAATCACTATGAAAATACAGGATTATAATTCTTAATGTCTGTTACCATTATTTTTCAATATGTTGCCATTACTAGAGTAAAGTTTGAGGTCTTTCTGTGAAAATGGTGGAGCAAATGACCAGAAGAATGTAGAGGCCAGGAAAATATTTTTGTAAAAAGGAAAATAGTCCATGAAAATGTGTCATCAGTGAGAAATGAGTAAATATTTAATAAAAAGTCATGACTAAAATAGAAAAATAGTCATGAATGCTTTCTCATAGGCCATATTATTGGGGTATATAATTAATATACCTAATATGATTAGGAAATATTTGTCATTTGACTACATTATACAGTTTTGGGCCATCATTTTGATCATTCTTTTTAAACTTAAGCATGGCTAGACACCTTACAAAATTCATAATGGCCTCTATTTTATCTTTTTTTTTTTTTTTAACTTAAGAATGGCCAAACTCCTTACAAAACTCTTAATGGCCCCCATTTCTCCAGGATTCTCCACCTCAGCTCTGTTGCTACTGAGCTTCTGTATCTCCTGTAGATAGTCATGGCTCCTTCTTTAAGTTCCTGGGTCATTATTTTTCATTGCCTAGACTACACTAATTCACTTAACCCTT
The DNA here is from genome assembly GCF_000181295.1 of Otolemur garnettii. Lineage (NCBI taxonomy): Eukaryota > Metazoa > Chordata > Mammalia > Primates > Galagidae > Otolemur > Otolemur garnettii. The sequence continues at coordinate 27,353,034 of NW_003852399.1, read as the reverse complement.
TCCCCTTTTTCTGGTTTACTTCTCTTTATCCTTTAGTATCATTTCTCTAGACCAGGATATGAGACTCTTTCTCTATAATTTCAAAGCACTCTATACTTATGCTACCTTAGTACTTATTATATCTAATTGTAAATCTAATTTTATCTAATTGTCCATCTCTATAAGTTAGTATAAGGTAGTTTTTGTGGGAAAAGATAGTGTCTTTGGTTAGTAAGCACAAAATAAATATGTTTTGAATGAATAGATTCCTATTTAGTATTTGCTGGTTTTTAAATTTGGGAAACACTTAATAAATGTTTGAAAATTTCTTCTTTTTTTTTGAGAGAGACCCTCAAGCTGTCACCCTGGATAGAGTACCATGGCATTATAGCTCACAGTAACCTCCAACTTGGGCTCAAGTGATCTGCTTGCCTCAGTTTTTTTATTTTTAGTAGAGCCAGGGTCTCACTTTTGCTCAGGCTGGTCTTGAACTTGTGAGCTCAAGCAATCCACCTGCCTCAGCCTCCCAGAGTGCTAGGATATTAGGTGTGAGCCACCACACCCAGCCTGAAAATTTCCTCTTAACTTAGGCTGGTGAAGCTAGGGTAGAACAAGTGGCCATGAGGTAATAAGGTTAGGTGAAAAATAATGATGCTTGAGCTCAGTTTTGAAGGATGAATTAATCTGGACCTTGTTGCTGGTAAAAATAGATTAAATTTGGTAAGAACTTTTACTTGTATATATTTTAGCATTGTTTTGGTAGAATGAAAAAGAGGCTGTGGCTCCTGGCCTATAATCCTAGCACCAGGAGTTTGAGGTTGCAATGAACTGTGATGATGCCATTCCACTTTACCCAGGTGACTATGTGAGACTCTGTCTCAAGAAAGAAAGGAAGGCAGGGAGCAAGAAGGAAGAGAGGAGGGGAGGAAGGGAGGGAAAGAAAGAGAAAGTTGGATGTTAAAAATCTATACTGATAAAAAATAAAAATTTACAAAAGTGAAATGTGCAGATACTTCATATTAATATTGACAGTTATTGGCAAGTTTATTATCTTTTTTCATTTCATAATAAAAGAGCTAAAACAATTATTTTTAAACACTAACATTAACTGGGTGTTAAAAAATGAATAGCATTTACAAAACATATAATATTCCATATGTTGGTATTTTGGTGCTTTATAATTATTTAACCTACTGAATAAGATTAGATTATCCTTCTAGTAATGGGTAGATCTAAAAATGTAAAACTCTTTTTTAAAAGAGAGATATAGCTATTTTAATGGTAAAACTTGTATTTAGAATTTATAAACATATCCTCTCCCCTACAACAATTTCTACTCAGAGAGGGAAAGTATTTATTTGACTTAGCCAAACTATATGAGGCAATTTCTCAAGCTTTCGCCTGCATAAGAGTAACTGGGTTTGGGGGTGGTCAATGCCCAAATGCTGGTTCTGGGACCAGTCCTATTAGGGTGGGACCTTTATATCTTACTTTTAATAAGCATCACCGGTGATTTTGATGTTCTTGACTGACCTTTACTCTCCTGGCCATGAATAGGCAGGATAAAAACGTTCTATATAAATCTCAAGTTGTTTTGGACAAGTTATATCCATTCTGATATGATTTTGAATACTCTTGAGTATGTTGAGTGGGATAGTATTTATTTGAATGTATGAAATTTCACATGTAAATAGACAAAATCAAACCTTTACCTTGTGGGTACCTAACATTGCACAATAAACTGTTTTATAAGTGGTTTTGTCCTTTATGGTCTGTGGAAAAATAAACTTCAACAGTGTTATTTTAACGTTTGAAATGCTCCAAAGTTTGAATAATCTTTAATAATTAGCACTTATTGTACAGTTTACTTTGGCAATTCTGGTATTTCACAAATAACCTCATTTCTGATAGTTAAGCATATCTTGGTGTCTGTGGTAAACTATTTGGTTTTTAAAGAATGGTCAATTAAAAATTTTGAAGTAGAGTAGTACATTCTCTTATCTGACTTTGTGAGGCAATAACTTTCTTTTTCATCTCAGTTATTCTTTGATTATGTGTTGCTTGTAAAAAATACAAAAGTCAGATAAACTTTTTTTACTTTAAAAAAATTTTTATTGCAGTAAAGTAATACATATTATTCTAATATGAAAAGCGGTGTATGGATATGCAGATAAATATTTTTGAAAAGTTAACCTTTCATGCCTCCTTTCCCCACTTCATTTTCTCTATGCTTATATAAACACATGTGGGTTTGTATTGAGCTATGCATATTTCAGTGAAATAATATGCATATTTTGGAACTGTCTTATGTTAAGACCATGCTATAGTTATTGTTCTAGTGTAATACTACACATAAAACTTGCTCTTGTTAATTGCTGTGTTCTTTTTTTTTGTTGTTGCAGTTTGCTGGGGCTGGGTTTGAACCTATCACCCTCAGTATATGGGGCCAGTGCCCTACTCACTGAGCCACAGGCTCTGCCCCCAATTGCTGTGTTCTATTTCATAACATCATAGTATCATTATTTGTTTAGTTATACCCTGTTGATGAACAGGTGAGATGTTCCCCCTTTTTCACATTACTCATAATGGTGCACTAGTTAACTTTGCATATAAATCTTCTATGTATTTATTTTCTTTCTGTAAGTTTGATTAAAAATGTGGGATTTGTGGATCAAAAAGAATGTGTATGTCAGCTTAATGAATTTGCTTTGTAAAATATATAACATTCTATATACCTTTTTATAATAAAAGTAGAGTGTAGAGGTTGGTGCCTGTGGCTCAGTGAGTAGGACGCCAACCCCATATACCAAGAGTAGTGGGTTCAAACCCAGCCCCAGCCAAACTGCAACAAAAAAAAGCCATGTATTGTAGCAGGCGCCTGTAGTCCCAGCTACTTGGGAGGCTGAGGCAAGAGAATTGCCTAAGCCCAAGGAGTTGGAGGTTGCTGTGAGCAGTGACTTTATGGCACTCTACCGAGGGTTAATAAGTGAAACTCTACCTCAAAAAAAAAAAAAAAAAAGAAAGAAAAAGTAGCGTATAGAATGTTGGGATTATTGGAAAACACATAGAATGAAATAAAAAGTATTTATAAACCCACCACCAAAGCATATTCAGTGTGATATCAATTTGGAACTTACATTTCCAATTATTTTTAATTATCTGCTTCTTTATAATTCACTATATCATTGTGTAATAAGCCCCTAAGGTTTATTTTTACCTCACAAGGAAGATTTTGCAAAGTAACTTCAAATTCCTAATTTGTAAGTATTCTTTCTTTGAAGGCCCTTAAGTTTTAAGTATAGATTTGTCTTTGTTCTTGTTTCTTTTGCTTACAAAGAACAATTGAAAACTTCTAATAAAATACATAGTATAATCTAGAAAATACAACATTAAAGGAGAAAAGAAAAATATCTCTGAAGTAGGACTGTGAATACTTGAGTTCTAGACATGGCTTCCACTTGATTAGTCATGGGATTTTGTCTAAGTTCCTTCACCTCACAGAACACAGTTTCCACTGATATTTCCTAATATGGATAACAATAACTTATTATTTTGAGAGAGTTAGTGATTTGCAATTGAAGAAAAGTAAGTGAAGATATTAAAAATAGCCTGTTACATAGGTTTATTCTATGTCTTAGAATCAGAAATAATTTCAAAATTATTGAAAATCTTTCTGATTCAATATCAGAAAGTTTCTTTGTATTCCCTTGCAATCAGTCTTGGTTGTCAATCCCACAGACAGTTCATGTTCTGATTTCTGTTACCATAGGTTAGTTTTTCTGATTCTTGATGTTCATGCAAATGGAATTATACAGTATATACTCTGTTGTGTCTGGTTTCTTTCTCTCAACAGAATTTATGTCATTCATCAATGTTGTGTGAATTTAACATATATCCATGCTATACCATGTTGTACTATTTGATATTATATTAGTTATCTCTGAAAATAGATAGGGTAGATTGGTATGTTTTAATTAAACATTAAACTGCAGTTGGCTCAGTGGTTCTAGTGCTTTGAGAGGCTGAGGATTGTATGGGGCCAGGACTTAAAAACCAGCCTGAACAGCATAGTAAGACTTCATCTCTACAAAAGTATAAAAAAAAATGAGCTAGGCATGGTGGCACCCACCTGTAGTCTCACTTATTGGGGAGTCTGAGGCAGGATGATAGCTTTAGGCTAAGAGTTTGAAATCAGTTGGGGCAACATAGTAAGACCTCATCTCTCTAAAAAAAAAAAAAAAAATTAGACATGGTGGGTGTGTGTAGTCCTAGCTACTCAGGAAGCTTAGATGGAAGGATTGCTTGAGCTCAGGAGTTTGAAGTTGCAGTGAACTAAGTTGCAAACTAATACTTACAGCATCATTTTACCTTTCTTTTTAAAGAGAAGGATGTGTGCATTTATATATGTGTGTATGTTATTAATAGTTGGATATGTAGATAGGTGGGTAAGCAGGTAGAGAGATGGTTTTGTTGGGAAAAATTGAGAAAGATGTATGTAAAACAACTATGAGTTATTACCTCTTAGAAAAACAGGGCATGAGTAAGGTGGATAATGGACAATGTGAGGCCTACTTATTTATAAACTTTTTAAAAGCCGTGTAATTATGGGAGAGTTTTGTCTTTTATGTTTCATGTTTTTCAAATGAGAAAGGGAGAGACATTCCTCCAGCAAATAAATAAAACTTTAAAAATTACTTTTTTATCCCCCTGCTCTGCTCCTTATTTTATTCTATGATCTCCTGAAAAGTCTTTCTAATTGTGCATGAAATGTAGCCTTTTATTTAGCTCTTAGAGTTATAATAATTACTTTTAACCTCCTATAAAGATTAGTATGCCCATTTTGGTTGTGTGTGTGTGTGTATGCATGTGTGCATGTAGCTGGCTATTTCTGTCTATTATAACCAACCCTGTTCTCCCCATTTTCAATCCATTTGCTTTAAGAGGACTTTTAAAAGTATTGGTTATTATTTAGTAAGTATAGTAGTATTTTAAAGTAACCAAGGTATGATTCATTTAGGTAAATGAAAAACTGTTCAATATTTGGGAGTGAATATTTTAAACTCCCCAAATAATAATTGATGCTTTTGGTGATTGAGGAAAACCTTCAACATTTGGATGTTTAGAAAGCAAAAAATAGAATATGCAGTGTTTTCAAATACTATTATTACAATCATGAGGTAGTAACCCTCAAAAGATGGCCATGAGTAGGGTTTCCTAGTATCATTGCCCTTCTGTGGACTCTTTCCCTTGAATCTAGGCCTTGTGACTTGCTTTTGACTAACAGTGGTGAAAGTTATACCATTTGACTTCTGAGGGTAAGTTATAAGAAATTTTGCAGTTTCTGTCTGAGTCACTTGGAATATGAGCTCAGGCAGAAGCCAGCCACCATGTATGAAGTCCAGTGTACTTGAGACTGCCATGTTGTGAGGAAGCCTAAACTAGTCACATAGAGAGGCTAGTGTAAGCAAGGAGAGATAAAAAGGCCTTGCTGGCTTTCAGATCTTCTGGTTACGCCAGCCAAGGTATCAGACATGTGAATGATAAAACTGCCTTAGATCTCCACCTCTGTTGAGACTTCAGATGATTTCAGCCTGAGCCACCATCTTACTGCAGCTACATGAACTAAACCAAAACAAAACCACCCAGATAAGTCTAGGAAATCCACAGAACTATAACGAGTAAAAATAGAATCTTATTTTTAACCACTAAGTTTTGGAGTAGTTCTATATAGTGAGAAATAAGTGGAACAGATCCTGTTATTTAAAATTTGTATCAAATATGTTTAGTCATAGAAATTAAGAACCAAGATACTCTACTAATCCTTACCTTTCTGACTCTTTTGTAGATGTCAGCATTTTGGGCGAAAAGGATAGTGATAAAATATTTGAGACAGAAATAAAGAGAGGTTCTGAAATTGAGAATCAAAACTCAACCAGATTCAACCTGAAGCATTTAGGGCTAATAGGAAGCTTTAAAGAGCCACGAATCACACCTTAGGAACCCATCAGTAATATGGGAGGCTTCAGGCTGAATTCAAGTATTGCCTATTTATACTTACACAAAACAAAAAAAATAAGAGATAATTTAAGGAAATTTAATTAAATAATTATAAACTTTCACTCTTTTTCCCTGATTTATTTCTTCCTTTCCTACTTTACATGGTATTTTGGTGGCTCAATTAAACTTAAGTAGTATTTAATAAGGTTAGACTTCATATAGGAAGGTGGGATTTCTACCAGACTAATGTAATTTATAAGTACCTTTATACATTCCAGATACATGAATCCCCTGTTGTTAGAGACTAATCTTTCTTGATTACTGTTTGACCTCAAGTTCAGTGAAGATTAGTATATTAGACATAATGTATTCAAGCTCATTTTCTAAGTTATCTTTCATGTTTTGTCAACTACCAGGTGGACTCTGAATATTTTAGGGGAAATGTGGTTAAAGTAGTCCTAATTATCAGCTGCCTGAAGTACTTAGTAGGTATTTAAAAGAATATTTAAAAGGTCACACTTAATTTGGTTGTAAGATTTCACATGATTGTAAAGTGATCATGTCTTATATTTTCACGTGCTTCCCTAGCCTTTTTATGTCATATTTGAGAACTAAATATTTAAATAGTATATGTATTTTTTTACATTCTAATGCAGCATGCAATTTTAGGTAGTTAAATGTTGTCTAAGACATAATTTGGGACTTAATTAGCTTATGTTGATAACCTCTTCTAAAGTACATATGAATAGAAAAGTGTAATTATAAATATAATGAAATATAGAACTGGTAAATATTTTAAGATATACATACTAATTGTGATTTGTACATATTATAGCCAAAGCATGCAATTGAAACAGCTTCCAAAAACCCGAAAGGATTTGAAAATCCTTTTCACATTTTGCACTAAATAAACTAATTTCTATATAAATCACATTATTTTTATATTTAAAACTAAAAAATAATTTTCACTTTTCTCTACCCATTCTAACAAAAACTTAATAGACATTGCTTTAAAAATGACACAATCTACTAGTTATTTGGTAAGACTAGCATAATCATAAATTTCCCATCCATGCTTTTTCCAAAAATACTAACCCATATTGTTCTCCCTGGACCTGTGTAGGGATGACTAATCCAACCGCTGAGGTCTCCCTTTATGTGTTTGATGGAACACTTGGCTTGCTGGACTACAGCTGTGTGTTTATGTGCAGTGCACACCTGCAGGGGCCTGACAAATAGCTGTAGTATGCAGAGGATACAAAATTACCCTGGCAGTGCTGCAAATAAGGAAGTTTCTGTTTTGAAGTCCACATGTGTGTGTGCTTCAGATGCCAGCTGGTATATTTATGTTGCATGCACAGATGTAAAACTGCCAACTGATTTTATACCAAATAAAGTCTAATCTTTTTATATGTACTTTGTGTCAAAGTTATGAAGTGCTGTGTAAGAATGTTCTCATGACTTAGGTCTTTTAAAATAAAAACTGCTATTAAAAATACGAACTCATGACATGATTAGGAAATAGGATAGTGACATAGATGGTGTTTTTTAACCATTATCCTTGTGTGTAAGAATGTTATTATTGCTATATCATTAGATAAATAAAGTTTTGATTTATTATGATCGTTAATGATATAGATCCACTTTTGTGGCTAGAGTCAGGTCTGTGTTAAATCCAATTTATGAATACTGAAATGTGAAAGACAAATTTATATAGCTCCTTTAAGGCTTTGACTTTTCTATTTTTTTAAGCAGACTTAATCGTAATAAGTTGAAAGGATAGTACATTTGGGGCATTTTTGCTAATTTGTTCTAAAAGAAATGTTATTATTTATAAATACCAGGAATAATATTTCCCAAGTTTATGGAAATTTTAAACCAACAGAAAAATATTGGAAAAATTATTCAAAAAGCTTTGAAGGAAGCAATTTTTTGTTTTAACACATCCCTTCTATCTTAATGAAGAAATGTTTTATTTATTATGGCCCCTGTAAACTAGAATAATCATTTATTAGTTAGAAAACTGATCTTCACATTAATATTTGCAAATTAGACACCTCGTATCTGACAAGATTGAGTACATTCATGATAGTATGCCCATAGATAAGACCTTATCGCAATTATTTAACTGCTGACTTGGATTTAGAGTTGCAACTGTTTTTTTAATTGTTGTTATTATTTCATATATTCATTTTCTCTAAGAACTATCATAGCTTATCAGCTAATGGTAATATTTTCAATATATAATTGGTTTCTAATACTGATGACTGCTTCAATTGAACCATTTTCACAAATGTATTTGAACTATGTGTGAACATTAAGAATATTTGGACATTGCACAATGAGAATTGGTTAATATGAATGATTGTTTTTGCTGTAGCTATAATTTCCTAATGTTCTTTTATTTCATTTTATGTTTTTCTATACAGATTTATAAATATTTGTAAGTAGAGGGAAAGAACTTACATGCTTCTTCAATATGGTATTAATTTTCTTATTAGAAAAATTTAATATACTCTACAAGCATGTTCTATAATGTTCTATCTAGTTTTGTGTTTGAAGTTGTTATCTTTCACATATGTAAATCTAAATATATTAATTGATACTTCTTCGGATATTGATGCAAATTATACTTGTGATTCAACCTTGAACTTATAAAACTGCTTTATCATAGTTTCTTACTTGATTATATTTTACTAACATTTTTGCATACTTTCTTAATTGTTCATATTTTTATTGATAACATTAAATTTGTAAATATTTTTTATAATGCCTTTAAAAAATTTGAATAGCATTTTACTATGATTTCTTTTCTTCAATAGTAGATGTGGGGCAATTTTTGGTTATAAAAGGGATGCATATTTGCTATTATTTCTAATTTTTCTTGAACATTTTTTGTCATTGGATTTTAGCCAATGTGGGAAAGGCCTGAGCTTTTAGCATTGCCCCTTATCCTTAAAAATATGGATTTTGACTGAATCAGACATTTTAATTTATGAAGACATTTTAATTTAGAATAAGTTTTTATATACTAAGACAAAAGATAGAATAGAAATCACATCTCCTAATGGCTGGCCTGAAGGATAAGATGTTTGTGACAAAATGTACAATTAATCATATAGCAAAAGTACATCAAGAAGCCAGAAAATTCCAAAAAAGAACAGCAAAGTACTATGGTAGAGTTAAATGAACTTTTGATTAGAAGACAAACAAGGTATTAGTTTAATTTAACTTCTTGGAGATGGGACACAATTATAAGGGGGACTTTTTCTAACAAGTGCAATCAGTGTAAGCTGGTTCTCTGTACCCTTAATGAATCCTCAACAATAAAAACAAAACAAAATGTTTTGTAATGTAACTAATTTTTCTACCAGAGAAAGAGAATAATGTTCTGATTTAATATTGATGTATTACTAATAATGGGCAGTAAAGTTCTTCCTACAGTCAAGGAAGCATATAGTAGGTATTCAATAAATGTTGATCTTTTTAAAGTAGCATTAGTAGCAACAGTTTGAAATATGAAGTAGCTCATTCTATAGGAAATAAAAGATACATGTAAGGTTAACTCAGAAAAGGATGGAAACAAGAAAGATTAATTAATGCCTTACATTTTTTTTCCTCAAGGAATACTTCAACAACAAAATCAAATGTCAAATTTTTACAGCTAAAAGAACTTTTTATTACCTATTTGAGAGATTGTGTTCTAAATATTGCTTGGTTATTTTGTGCCATGGCCGACTGCGTTTAGTAGGGTATCACTTCAAACACTACTGCCGCCACTGCAGGTTGCAAGCACATGATTGAAGGCTTCTACTTCTCAGCTCATGCCCAGATGTCTTTCAATAACTATAGCCAGTAATTTCTTCAAATTGCTCACTTTATCAGCAGCACATGTCATCAATCCTGAAGTGGTTGCTCAAGTCAAACTGCAGAATCTTTAGCTTACAGATGCAGCTGCAAACAGGTGAACAGGCAGAAAGTAATTTGTGCAGCTTGGTGGCTGTCAGACGAAAGACAGACAATCTGTGTTTAAAACAGATTGCAGGCCCTGTATGGGCCAGACAAAAGGGATTTCTCCAACTGCAAATAATTCCAAGGTTAACATATTTTCCTTTCTGCCATTAGGTGATTTGTTAAAATTGGAAACAATGAACATTATAAATCTACACAGAAACTGGAGACAAGATGAAAGAGAAAATCAGATTACTAAATAGGTTTACATTTGTCTTTCCAAAGAAGTACAACTGGCATTCATATAAGCTATTTTCTCACAAATTAAACCAAATTATTAAATAATTCTTTGAATCTTAGAAGATTACACATGTTCCAAGTTGCTTTAAGAATTACTAATGTTATAAAAAACTAATGAAACCTGGACAGTGCATTTCTTATAATAAATATTTTGGTTTCAAGAATTAATTGTTAATTCATGGATGTTAAAATTTGTTTTTTCCAAGTATTATTTAGTGTTTTCTGTGAAACTTTATTAATGTAGATTTGAAAAGTAGCCTATGCCAAAAATATCACACTTTTCACCACGTAAGAATCTACCGTGGTTATAGAACAAAAATTCTTATAGAGAAAAACATTTTGAGGACCATTTATAAAAGTGGTTTTATATAAATGAGGACTTATATATATATATAAAAGAGGACTTCAAAAATTTTGAGGACCTTTAAAAAAGTTATCCTCACTTTTTCCCTCCTTGGTATTATTGGAAGATGACTCTGAAATGTATATAAATTCATGTGTAAAATAGTCACATTTAAAGAGATTGTTACATAATCGCATTAGGAATAGTTATCATTTTTCTGTATAAATCTCAAAATTGATAAACTTTTGAGAATCTGAATCAGCTGAGTATTACTCATCAGGATTAGTCCATATAGATGCTTACCCACTGAAATAAATAGGAAGGACTGTGTTATTAGCTTATGAATACCTCATAATAGAAGACTATTATTTAAATGTCTAAATATGGTTAGAAATTTAAAAAATATATATGCGCATGTGGACAGGCACAGTGACTATAATGCCTATAATCCTAGCACTCTGGGAGGCTGAAGCAGGTGGATTGCTTGAGCTCAGAAGTTCCAGAACAGCCTGAGCAAGAGTGAGAACCTGTTTTTACTAAAAATAGAAAAAAACTAGCTAGGGTAGTGGTGGGCTTCTATAGTCCCAGCTACTTGGGAGCATGAGGCAAGAGGATCACTTGAGACCAAGAGTGTGAGGTTGGTTTGAACTATGATGCCAAGGCACTCTACCAAGGGTGACAGAGTGATACTCTGTCTCAAAAAATAAAACAAAAAACAAAACAAAAAAACTCCATGTGTGCATAGATGTGTGTGTGGGGAGGCATATAAGCAGTAGAAGAATAGGCCTTGTTTGTTGTGATCTGTAAGTGAATGTTTCTGATTTATGCTCTCTTGTTTCTGGCACTCTTGTGCTTTCTCTTGTTTCAGTTTTTAGTAGATAATGAATTTCTGTAACATAGTGTTTTAAAACATAGTCTTCAGTGCCAAAGTGGATTTAAATTTGCAGTTTGGTAATATTAAGAGACTTTGGACAACTTACTTAACCTCTTAGGTTTTCATTGATGATGTTGGCTCATGCTGTTTTTGTGGGACTTTAAAAAAGTTCATATAAACTATAATGTATTGAACCCAGTGCCTTTCACTTGTTTACAGGTTCAATAAATTTCACCATTTTCTGCTAGAATTTAAACATCTTGAGGAAGAGGGGATGTTTTTGTTGTTCCTGGCTGCTTCCTAGGTATTTGTTACTATGGTTTGAAGTTCCTAAGAACTTAGTAACTAATCAGAGTGAACTTAAAATTGGTTCTGTAAATTTCAGAGTCTACTTTGCTGATATTTTTTTAGTGATAAAAATCTTTCCATGTCAAATACCTTGACCTTAGAAATGAAAACAATTCTGATTAATTTTTTGAGAATAGACAAGGGAATATGAGTATTTTTAGTTTTATTAGTTTTCCTAATACAGAGTAATTGTTTTTGATTATAGAAAATTTTCAGATATCCTGTTTTTTGTTTTTTGTTTTTTGAGATGATGTCTTGCTCTGTTGCCCCACCTAGACGTAGTACTGTCATCATAGCTTACTGCAGCCTCAAACTCCTGGGCTCTAGGATCCTAGTGCCTCAACCTCCTGAGTATCTGGGACTACAGGAACTCACCACGATGTCTGGATAATTTTTCTATTTTTAGTAGAGATGGAGTCTTACTCTTGCTCAGGTTGGTCTTGAACTCCTGAGCTCAAGTAATCTTCACACCCCTTGGCCTCCCTCAATGCTAGGATTATAGGCATAAGCCAACATGCCTGGGCTTTGAATATCATTGATTTGTAATGCCAGCTTATTCTGTATGTATAAGTCTTTGGTCTTCAAACTGGCCATCCGTGTTTCTTCTCCATTATTTTTTGTTGTTGTTGTTGCAGTTTTTGGCTGGGGCTGGGTTTGAACCCACCACGTCCGGCATATGAGACTGGAGCCCTACTCCTTTGAGCCATAGGCGCTGCCCTCTTCTCCATTTTTAAGCCAAAAATATATGGGTTTTAAGATCCAAATTTAGGCCTTAACTTTAGGTTTCTCAGAAGCAAAATCTTCTTGCTTCTAGAGTAGTACATAGAGTTTCTAAAATGTACTGATGTGCAAGTCTTATACTAGATCTGTTATTTTGGAATCTCTGAGGATAAGGCCTGGATGCTAATCTTTTAATAAAATCTTTTTGTGTCAATCAAATGTGGATCCAGGGTTGAAAACAACTGGTTTAGGACAGAGATTCTGCAAGGTATGGCCCATATGTAGGCCAAATCTAACGCATCAGGTTTTTTTTTTTATGGTTTAAAATGATACAATTAGGTTACATTATTTGTGTTGTAAGGCAAAGCCCAGAGTCTGAGTCCTAGTTGAGTCCTTCACTCAGGAAGTGTGTCACAGACTCCTACATGGTACCCGCCTTCTTGAATTTAATTGTGTTTTTCTCTCCATAGTTGTTAGTCTGCTATATTCAGATTAGTACCAAAGTACATGTGGTGCTTGCTTTTCCATTCTTGAGATACTTAACTTAGGAGAATGTTCTCCAAATCCAACCACGTAAATAGAAAAGATGCAAAGTCTCTTTTTATGGCTGAATAGTATTCCATGACATACATATACCATAGTTTGTTAATCCATTCATGGGCTGATGGCACTTGGGTTGTTTTCACATCTTTGCAATTGTGAATTGAGTTGCTATAAACATCCAAGAGCAAATGTCCTTATGGTAAAATGGTTTTTTGTAGATACCTAGTAGTGGGATTGTAGGGTCAACTGAGAGGTCTACTTTTAGTTCTTTCAGGATTCTCCATACTTCTTTCCAACAAGGCTATACTAGTTTGCAATCATATTAACAGTGCATCTGTGTACCTCTGTACCCACACCAGCATTTGCAGGTTTGGGACCTTGTGATATGGGCTGTTCTCACTGGTGTTAGGTGGTATCTCAAGGTGCTTTTGGTTTGCATTTCTCCAATTATTAAGGATGATGAGCATTTTTTCATGTGTTTTTTGGCTATCTGTCTGTTTTTCTGGGGAAAAAGTTTTGTTCATGTCGCTTGCCCATTGATTAATGGAATTGTTTGCTCTTTTCTTGTTGATTTGCTTGAGTTCTTTCTGGACACTAGTCCTTTGTTCTATTTGTAACATGTGAATATCTTCTCCCATTCTAAAAGCTGTCTATTTGCTTTCCTGATTGTGTCTTTAGCTATGCAGAAGCTTTTTAACTTGATCATGTCCCATCTGTTGTTTTTGACTGGGATGCAGCAACTACCATTTTTAGGTTGTTTAGTTATTATTTATGGTGCTTTTGTGTTAAAACAGCACAGTTTAATAAATGCAATGGAGACTATATGTAAGCAAGCCTAAAATATTTATTATTTAGTCCTTAAAAAAATGTTTATCAATCTGTTTTAGATTCTGAGCTTTGATTCTTACAGCTTGGCACATTCCTAGATTTTGTGTTTGTTAGTACTTGAAGTAATCTGTTTGGAGCCAGATAGTTTTGCTTATCTTTTTGTTTCTTACTTATAGGATCGTTAGTTGAAGAAAGGCAAGATATTTTATAGCTCCTTGAATCCCTCAACACTTAATGTTTTTAAGTTTTCATAGTTGAGTCTTAGTTAATGTATTAATTGACACTAGCTATAGGCCATAGGTTTTTGCAGTGAGAACCAGCAAGAGGCAGTGTGGAGCTTTTGCCTTGCACACTTTCAGTTTCTTTTTCTTTTCTTTTCTTTTCTTTTTTTTTCCCCACGCATTCCAGTGTAATGTAAAGTAATATAATATAACATAAAATACATTTTTTTAAAGGCATATTAATTAGACAAATGTTTATTTACATGTGCATGGAGGGAACCACAAGAATGATTACCCAGTGTCTCCATGATTGTCAGATATCTTTATAGATGTCTTTTTGAAGGGAAGGGAGAGAATGTGGACTATGGGTGCAGCAAGTGGTTGTTAAGGAGGATGAATAAATGGGAGAAACAGATTGACTTGTTCATTAAGCTGAGAGACAGGTATTTTGTTTTAAATGGTGTGGGCTAGGTCTGCTAGCCTTCAGGAGGAGGGAAGGAAGTCAGTTGCCCCCTTTGATCCTAGATCAGGTCATAAAATTCATAATTTTAAATAGTATTTTAGAATATTACATAACTATCAACTTATATGGCAAATCTCTAATTTTTTTTCATTTCTATTAATTCCTTTAATCTTCATTACTCTCATTATTGTACTTAAGCTACAAACAGCGTATCACACTTCATCATTACTCTTTTTAATATTTGCCTTTACCCCCATTTTAGGGAGTTTGGCAATGACTGAGATATTTGTCATTGTCTTTGAAATATTTCAGGGGTCTGTCAGATATGAACTTGATCCAACTTTAATAATAGATTTTCCCTACTTCTAGGCCTTTAATGTATCCTAATTAGCTTAGCCTTTGTTGTTAGTGTGGATCATAATAATTTTTTAATTGTATGTTGCTTGAGAAAAAGAGATATTAAATGTGTTCCATATAGGCTTCTGTTTCATTCCCTAGGAATGATGTGTTTGACTATTCTTAATTATTAACTGCACAAATTTTGTTCAAAAGTTCCTTCGATCTCAGCATTTGTATTCCAAATATAGTTAGTATGTATACCTGTGTTATAAAACAGGCATAATCATACTTTTCTTATTTATTAAAAAAAGTAAGGAAAAAAGTATTTTTTTCACTTGACTTCTTAAGTGAAATAGAGTGAATATGTTATTTAGGGCAGGGAAAAAGTAAGGCACTCAGGCAGGTTGCTGATGGCAGTCCAAATGGCTGATCAGAGAGTCTTTATATGCATAGGTAATGTGTTGTGCAATATAAGCTGAAATATATTCCACAAGGGGGGAAAACGGAATAGATTACATACACTGTTCCTAAGTGCAACAAATATAAAACTCCATTACTCACTTTAGGCAGGTGCTTTTTATATGAGGCTTTAAAGAAATATAAAACTGCTGGTGAAATGATTGGTTTGTATAGATACTACTTAGCTCTCAGTGCTCTGACTAGATAAAGAGGCTAAAAGTATCTTGCAATCATTTTTTTTTTTTTT
>NW_003852399.1:27308105-27337251 GCF_000181295.1 Otolemur garnettii | reverse complement strand
GGGCCCGGGCTGGGGATTTGAACCCTCCACCTTAGGTGTATGTGGCTGGCGCCTTAGCTGCTTGAGCCACAGGCGCCGAGCCTTGCAATCATTTTTTAAAATAGATACAGGAATTGGTGGTTAATATTCTCTTGGTGTAATAATGGCCTGTCACTATAACATTGTATAGTATGTAAAATTTGTATGTAACTTGGGTATTTTCAGGGACATAGGAAAGGTTTTCTAGGTTTTCTTTGTTTATTATAATAAAATGTCACCCAGTAGAATTACTTTTCAAGACACATATATATATTTAAAATAGTTTTGAAGGCCTTCCTAAATAACATTTCTTGGTAGTTTTCAGTGTTCATTCTCTAAGAAGTACAGAGCATTTTACAGGTATTAAGATTGGATAAATTTTGTAATTGTCATATCTCTTTTTAGGATAGCATTGTAGTTGGTTATTGAGCAACCATCATGAAGCATTAAAAATGGTATATGAGTCCATAAAGATTTATAGTATAGTATACATATGAGCCTGTTTATTTCTCTTCCTTGAAACTTTCAACTCTTAGAGAGAACAAGCACCTGCTTATTTTTTAGATATTGAACACTGTTTCACAAGTGAATTTTCATAAGTAAACATGAACTAAAATAGAAGTGAATAGGATAATAAATAGCTACTTTTCTAATTTGTTTTAGGTTTTAAATATTTGAACCACTGCTTGTCTTTTAAACCTGTATTCACTGATTGATTTAACCTCTCTTCTGTCCCTCTGTCTCTCCCTTCCTGAGCTTCTTCCATCAGCCCCACCAAATTAGGTGAAATTAACATACACTCAACCATTTAAAAATATATAGGTTAGTGGTACTTAGTGCATTCACAATGTTGTACAACTACTAGCTGTTTTTGTTTTCAAACCTTTTTTTCTTTTTAATTTTCAGATTAATATAAGGGTACAGACAGGTTAGATTGTTTGTGTTTGTTATGTAGAATCCAGGTTGAAGCTGTGCCCATTACCCAGGAGGTGTGAGCACACCAATCCCCCTTGGTCCTCTCCTCTACCCACCACTTGGGTTTAATTGTGTTTTTCTCTTTTGTGGGTGTGTATTCGTTCATCTGCTGGTTTCATATTAGTATTGTATACATTGGATACTTGCTTTTCCATTCTTTTGATGCTTTTCTAAGTAGACCGTCCAGAATTTTATCCAACACCAATACAAGAGATGTAAAATCTCCATCTTTGTATGGCTGAATAGTATTCCATGGTATACACATACCATAGTTTATTAATCCATTCATGGGTTGATGGACACTTGGGTTATTTCTACATCTTTGCAATTGTGAATTGAGCTACTATAAACACCCAAGTGCAAATGTCCTTATAGTAAAATAATTTTTTGGTAGATATATAGTGGGATTCTAGGGTCAAATGAAAGGTCTACTTTTAGTATTTTGAGGAGTCTCCATACTTCTTTCCAAAGATGCTGAGTTCCATTTTGCTTTATGTGTAGTAATTTCGAGTGTATCCCATTAAGCTTTTTTCAGGATTGTTTTAGGTATTACATTTCCTATTTCTAACTGAACACAGTTGGCTGCTGTTAATGATATTCTAGTTCAAGTGAAGTGCAGAAACCATAATTATGTTCCTTTACCCTTCTTGTGTATAATTCTGTGAAATATTTCCTTTATGTTGATAACCATATCAGATATTATTTTTGCTTCAATGTGAAACACAGTTTAAAAAACTTAAGATGAGAAGAAAGGCTGTTTATTTTTGCTTATTGTATTCTCTCTCTTGCTTAATGTTCCAGAGTTCCTTACTTTAACCTTTTTTTTCTGTTCAGAGAAGTTACTTTAGCTGTTCTTTTTGGATAGGTCTGCTGGCGACAGATTTTCCTAGTTTTCCTTTACCTGAGAGTATGTGTTTTCTCCTTCATTCTTGAAGTATATTTTTGTGGGATATAGAATTTTGGGTACTTTTTTCCCCTTTTTTTGGAGACAGAGTTTCATTTTATTGGCCCCAGTACAGTACTATGGAGTCATAGCTCATAGCAACCTCAAACTCCTGGGCTTAAGTGATTCTCTGGTATCAGCCTCCAAGTAGCTGAGATGGTAGGTGCCCACCACACTGCCTGGCTATTTTTAGAGATGAGGTCTCACTCTGGCCCAGGCTGGTCTCAAACGTGTGAGCTCAGGTGATCTACCCACTTTGGCCTTCCAAGTGCTGGGATTATAGGTGTGAGCTATCACGCCCAGCCTGGGTACGTTTTTTTTTTTTTAAGCAGTTGAACAATTTTGTGCCATTTTTTCCTAGATTGTGTGATTTCTAATCAAATATCTGCTGTCATTTGATGGATTTTTTTCCCCTCATTATGTGTATTAGTCTTGGCTCTGTTCAAGAATTTTTTCTGTCTTTTCAAAAGTTTATCTACAATGAGTTTTGATTTCTTTGAATTTAGTCTGTTTAGGTTTAGTTCAACTTCTTAATGTTTAGGTTTATGTCTTTAGTCAAATCTGGGAAATTTTTAGCCACAGTTTTTTGTGGCAGTTTTCCTGCTGTGTGTGTGTCTATTCCACTCCTACTGGACTGCGAATACATGAATCTTTTATTATGGTCTCACGAGTCTTTCAGATTCTTTTTCTTTTCCATTTTTTCTACATTACCCATTGGGTAATTTCTATTATTCTCTTTTCCATTTTAGCGATTCCTTAGGGGAAATCCCCCCTTGTTACTGCTACATGGAGGTAAATGTCCAGGTTCTCCACATGGTGGAGGTGTTCATGTTAATTCTGGCCCAGAGTGGAAAGTTTGACTTTCAATTAGGCCTCTATTGGTGCTTTCCTGACTTGGAGTGTTTGGATTGCCTCCTTACTACTCTCAGTGAGGCCTCCACTGACATGGTTTGGTTCGGTGGCTGCTTGTTGCCAGGTTACATCCACTGGGTCTTTGTTGACATCATTCCTGCTGGAATAGGAAGGGACACCTTCTTAATAGCAAGGTTGAGTTAAAAGTCTAGGCTTTCTCTTCAGTCTTCTTTTATTCTACCCAGGCAGGAATGTTGTTGGGGTTGCTTGTTAGAACATGCTGAAGGAGGGGCAGTGCCTATGGCTCAAAAGGATAGGGCGCTGGCCCCATATGCCAGAGGGAAAAAAAAAAGAACATGCTGAAGGAAGCAGTCTAGGCTCCCCACTTGATCTCTGCTGTCATTGGTAGGGGTGGGGCCACAGTTTTTGCAGTTGCATTTTCTTGGCATAGGCCACTTACTATTTAAAAGTTTTCTGTTTTGCTAGGGTCATTTGGCTGTTGAGAGAGGCTTATTTTATTGGGATGTTTTATGTCTGTACCCATTGGCCTTTCTGGCTTCTTTAGCTTCATCTGGGATGTATGAGGCAAAAACAAAACCATGAACCATAGCATTTTGTCATTTCTTGAGTCCAGAGGCCCCCAATTGATATTCCTTTTTTCTTTTCAGAGTCTTCTTATTTATTGTTATATATTATGTTCTATTTTTAGTTGTACTTAGCATGAGAAATAGGGAAATGGGTATGTTTACCCTATCTTCTTGGAAGTAGAAGTAGTTTATTTTTATAACTAAAGAAAAACTATTTTTTAAAACAATTATTTTTGTTTCTTTTTGATTAGAGTAAGCCTTTATGTGACTTTGAGCAGTCCCCTATTTGTTGGTGCTGTTATTTCTTAACCATAGCTAAGATACATGACATGATATCCTACTCTGAATTTGGCTTTAGCAACATTTATTCTTAAGGGATATAGCCTGCAGTGATTTGTGACTAATTTAGAGCTCCATTCTTTCTCTCCTTACACATAACTTTTAAATATACTTTCTTAGAATTCTTATTCCATTTTATTTTTACAATTTGGTTATTTATGGAAAAGCTTACTATATTTGTAAATTTATATATTGAATTCTGTTGTTATCTTTCTCTACATTTGTAAATATGAATACATATAGCAAAATTAGTGGGGGATTTTTATTTTGCCTCCTGATTCTACCCTCAGTTGATTACAGGGTATTGTTTATCTTTAGTTTTTACTGTGAAGATTGTCATATGACTTCATTTAAAATTTCCAAAAATTAGACAGTTTTTTACATTATATATGAAGTTTTGCAGAATTTTATTTTATTTATTTCATTTTTGCAGTTTTTTTGGCCAGGGCTGGGTTTGAACCCACCACCTCTGGCATATGGGGCCGGCATCCTACTCCTTTGAGACACAGGGGCCGCCCAGAATTTTATTTTTTACAGTAATTGTAACTTCTATATAATATCTAATATTTTCTTATGAATAGTTTTTATGTAATTGTTATATATACTGTTCTAAGTTCTATTAATCATTTCCTAATGAATACAGTTTCTGTATTATATGCTTTTATATAAATATTGAGTAACATAGATTTCTAATAATAGGATATTGATATTTCATAATATACCTAACCATGCTCTTCTTTTTGATGATGTAATATAAGCATTTTTTTCTTCCTTTTAGTTATTTCTTTGGGATGAATTCCTACAACTGAAATAACTTGGTAAAGGATTATAACCTTTAATATAACACTGGTAAATATTGTTCTTCCGAGTCATTCCATGAATATATACTACAGCTAGGGATGAAGTGTGGTCATTATTTTAATAAAGTCTCAATAACATTTAGTATTATAGGTTGTACATACAATTGATGCTTCACTTTTCTTTTAATTAGCTTTAGTTACAGTAAGATTGATTTTTTCCGCATGCCTTTTTACTATGTTTATTTCTCTTATGTGAATTTACTTTTGTGTTTCTTATTAGTTACTTATCCACTGATTCATGGATTCATTCATCTATTCACCAAATACTTAGGTGCTTTCTTGAGTGACTCATTAAGCTTTTTGTGTATTTGTTAAAAAAGTTTTGAAAGTTTTAGTAAATTCTTTAGCTTCTCTTTGTGATCCATTATTATTATTGTCAAAGTAGAAACATTAAACTCTTAATAAAGGCCATATTTGACTTCCAGTTACAGAAACTTTCCCACCAATTTTTTTTTTTTTTTCTTAGAGACAGAGTCTTACTTTGTTGCCCTTGTAGAGTCCTGTGCGTCACAGCTCACAGCAACCTCCAGTTCTCAGGCTTAGCCAATTCTCTTGCCTCAGCCTCCCAAGTAGCTGGGACTACACACACTCTCCACAACACCTGGCTATTTTTTTATTGCAGTTTGGCTGGGGCCAGGTTCAAACCTACTCACTGAGGCACAGGTGCTGTCTTCCCCATCAGGTTTTGTGTGCTCAAGAAGTCATTTAATCTTATTATTATTGTTACCTTTATGAAAATCAGACATTGTGACAAATAGCCCTTTCGGTGAATGATATCCACATTGGTGATCTGTGTGCTATTCTGATCACAACACTGTGTATAGGTAAACATAGTATTCCATGTGTGTGAAACATTGTCATAGCTTAAGTGGTCCTTTCTTGGACTCCTCAGACAGGTTTAATCCCTCTCCACCTTATGTTTTATTTATTTATTTTTAAATAAAAACTTCACTGACATATAATTTACATGATAATGGACTGTACTTTCAGAGTACAGGTAAATGAGCTTTTTTCCTTTCTTATTACAAAATAACATAAAATTTTATTTTTATAACCATTTTAGAGTATAGAGTTCAGTGCTATTAAATACATTTATGATGTACAACTATCCTCACCATTTCATAATTGGGCAGCTAAAACTTTGTGCCCATTAAACTATAACTTCCCGTTTTTACCTCCTCTAGAACTCTTTCATAATTGAGCAGCTAAAACTCTGTGCCCGTTAAATTATAACTCCCTGTTTTTACCTCCCCTTACGCCCTGGAAACCACCATTCTACTTTCTGTTTCTGTAATTTTGACCACTTTAAGTACCTCAGTTGAGTAGAATCATACAGTATTTTATCTTTTTCTGACTGTCTTATTTTACTTAACATAATGTCTTCAAGGTTTATGCAAGTTATAGTATGTGTCAGAATTTTCTTCCTTTTAAAAGCTGAATAATATGCCATTGTGTATATATGTATATCTATCTATCTATCTATCTATAAATATATACATACACACATCCCATTTTACTTATCTGTTCATCCTTTAGTGGACATTTGTGTTGCTTGCATATTTTAGCTACTATACATGATTCTGCTATAGACATAGGCATACAAATATTTCTTTGAGATGTTGCTTTCAGTTATTTTAGGCATATACAATTGTAGGATCATATGATAGTTGTATTTTTAATTTTTGAGTAGCTTCTGTACTTCCGGAGCTGAATCATTTTACATTCCCAGGAATCACATACAGGGTTTCCAATTACTCTGCATCTTAAACACTTGTTACTTTCTGTTTTTCATTTAATTTTTAAATTTTCTGTATTTTTAATAGTTAGCCATCTTAGTGAGGTGTGAGGTAATATCTCATGGATTTGCATTTCCTTAATGATCAGTGATGTTTTCATATATGTATTGACCATTTGCATTTATTCTTTGGAGAAATATCTATTTAAGTTTTTTGCTCATTTTGAAGTAGGTTGTTTGGTTTTTTGTTTTCAATGTCTAAGAGTTCTCTATGTATTCTAGATAGCAGTATCTTATCTGAAGTGTGAATTCCAAATATTTTCTTTTATTCTTTCCTTTCTTATGTTTTCATAGTAGTCTAACTTCTTTTTGTCATTTTTCATAATATCAAGTAAGTATGCATTTGTATAATTATTATTTTGATCACTGATTCTCCCATTAGATTGTGAATTTAGTAAGAGAAATGTCTGAATCAATATTATTTACTCCTGTAACTCCAGGATCAGTCTGGTATATAGTAGTTACCATAGTAAATAATGTATTAAGTGAATGAATAAAAGATATGTGAGCCAAAGTTAGTGCTGTGCATGAGGGTAGTTACCATATTAAATTACCAAATTCAGTAAGAGAAGTTTCTGAATCTATATTATTTACTCCTATAACTCCAGGATCAGTCTGGTATATAGTAGTTACCGTAGTAAGCATGTATTAAGTGAATGAGTAAGTGAATGAATAAAAGGTATGTGAGCCAAAGTTAGTGCTGTACATGAGGGTCATTTGTAGATGATCATGCTTAAGTGCAGAGAAAATCTTGGATCCTTATGCTAGGACAAAAGTCTACTATTGGAAGCATATTCTTACCTAGAAACTGATACTCTTTAGAGGACTATGATAGTTAACTGGATCAAGGTACCTGTCTTAGTTTGTTTTCTGTTGCTTATAACAGAATACCTGAAACGGGGTAATTCATAAAGAAAAGGATTTTATTTCTTATAGTCGTGGACGTTGTGAAGTCCACGGTTAAAGGGCACATTTGGTGACAGCATTGTTGTTGGAGTTCCCCCAAAGAATCTTGGCAGTGCAGGATATTGTGTGGTGAGGAAGCTGAGTATGCTTGTTTAGGTCTTTCTTCTTATAAAGCTACCAGTCCCATTCCTGTGATAACCCATTAATCTATTAATGTATGAATGGATTGGGCCCACCAATTACTTCTTAAGGGCCCCACCTTTCAATGCTGCCACATTAGGGATTAAATGGTTTTTGGATTCTTTTTTTGTGCAAGTGTAACAATCCTTCTACACCTCCAGACATAGATGGGACTCCATCTATACAAATACTTATGCAGGAATCCCAAGACAAGTTATTAGAATTAAAGTAATTTTAGATCAAGTGAAAAATATTTTGGCTCTTTTTATTTGGACTGGTCAAGAAAATAAAAAGTGTTCTATGATTTCTTCTTTAAAGATGAACGTACTGAATGCTAAAAGTTGGGGTTTACCATTGGTACCAATAGATTCATCAAATTGAATTGCAAACATTTATTTCTTTGAGATGAGATATTACTGGAAATTCTATATTTTTCAGGTAAATTCTTAACTTGTGAGAAATTGTATTAAATGGAAGTGAAATTTTTAAAATTTCCTTTTTATATTCTTCTCCAAACATTGTTTTTATGATTGCACAGTAATCTGGCAAAATAATGGATTCTGCAATTGTATGAGATTGCATTTTCCTAGCTGTGATTTCTATAGCTGTGTAACTGCACTTCTCAGTGCATGTTTGATCTGCATTTTTGCCTTTTTAGTATTAGTTTGTGCAAGTCATTTGAAATATTATGCCAGCTTTTCAGACAAGTGGGAATGTCTGGATTGTAAATGTCTCTTTAATTTGCTAGGAATCATAGCTTCATTTGCTAATGTTTCGCCACAAATTACACATGTGGGCTGTGGTAGATTTCCTTTACTACAAATGAAACCATATGATAAATAATTTTCATTATATTGATGAGTAATTGTTTTTATTTTTTAATTTAGTTGTTGATGAAGCATACTGGATAAAGCAATATTTGACACACTAGCACCATCTTCTAATATTTGCTTTTTTGCTAAAAACTTATCCATTTTAATTGAATGCTATGTAATAAAAATAAAAAATGCCAAATCAAAAATAATAAAATCTTTTAGTTTGAGTTTTGGAGGGGGCAAGTATTCAAACTATAGCAAAAGAGAATGAACTCCTATTCAGAGTATCATATTTATGCTCCTGTGCATAAATATCATATTTATTCTTTTTCTGGAGTAACCTTTACCAACTCCCCCCAAAGACATGTGTGTATACACACACACATACATACACATATACACACATAATGTTTCCTTAATGTAAACAATAGATTAGCTCTTTTCTATGATTTATTTTTTCAGGTAGTTCTAATGTCTTTAACCATGTTTAAAAATGAACAAAAAATTTTACCACATTTCTTCTATCATGTTTATAATCAGGTGGTTTCAAATAGATTCTAGGCTTCTTATATAGTATTTTTAAATGGCCTCATTTCATTTTTTGTTCTTATCCCAATATAATTTATTTTTTCTTTTAATTTAGTGCCCCCAAATGATGGTTTCCACACCCCTTATTCTCACTTTTGCTGTCAGAATATGGGGTTTAATATGTAGCATATATGACTTTTACATAGCAGTCCTTCTTCAGATATTTCCACCAGTGGTTATTTCTGAGAACTTAATTTAATATATTTTCTTCTTATGTGTTATAAATTACCTAACTCAAAAACCAGCCACGCTATTTTTTCCTGAAACTTATATTTTCATGTCTTATGCCGTGAGGTTTTTTTTTTAAAGTTCTATATTTGTGGATAATACAAAATGATCACAACTAGTTATTAGGTATTACTAATTATAGTAAGAACTTTTATATATAAAAAAATTATTGCTATTACAGCAATTATTATTCTTTAATTGGCATCAAGTTCTAGGGGCAAGGGGAGAAGGTCAAAGTTTTGGAAGGTTTTCTTTTTTTCTTTTTTTGGAGATAGAGTCTCACTATGTCTTGGTAGCTTGTTATAGCTCCAACAACCTCAAACTCTTAGGCTTAGCCAGTTTTCTTGCCTCAGCCTCCCAAGTTGCTGGGACTACAGGCACCTGGCACAACGCTGGCTATTTTTTTTATTTGGTGCTGTTGTCATTGTTGTTTAGCTGACTTGGGCTGGGTTCGAACCCACCAGCCCCAATGTGTGTGAGCAGCGCCATAACCACTGAGCTGTGGGTGCCGGGCCTGGAAGGTTTTCTTTACAATATCAGTTTGCAAACAAATATGTTAATTCCTTTGAAATTTTAACTCATATTTCCTGAGTTTACCTAGTTCATATTTTTTCTGCCATAGATGGAAAAACCATAATTAATTCATTTGATTAGATATTGTAAGTTTTCTTTGCCTTAAAAAGAAGTGCCAATGGTACATGACAGCATTGCTACCTGAATGACCACTTTTGTTTTCCATGTTCCATGTTTCCATCTCCTCCATCCACTGCAGTTAATCATAGATTTTGGAGCTAAAAGCAATTTTAGTCATAATCAAATCCAGTCCCTTACTTTTTCACATGAAGAATATTGTCTACAAAGTTTGAATTTAAGATTATATAGCTATTTGATAGCAGAGTTTTACTGGAAAAAAGGTCCAGTGATTAGACCTTTAGTTATGTTTCTAAATTTCCTTATTAATCCATAATGTAAATGAACCAAATTTCTCTTAATTCACTGTATAATTTGTGGCAGTAGTAGCAATAATGACAATATGCTAGCTAGCATTCACTGAGTATGTGCCAAATACACTGTTAACCACTGTCCATTTATCATTTCACTCTGTGCTCATGTTTACTCTGTAAAGGAGTTATTGATTTATACCTATTTTACAGACAAGAAAATGGAAATAGAGTAGTTAAAAAAATTGGGGGATTCATAATGTGTTAATTTTTCTGCTTACCCTACAGCATTAAAGCTCAATAATTATTTATTTCTTCTTTTATCATGGATGAAATCTCAGGGAATGCATTTACAAGCTATTTTTACTTAGAAACATAAGACATGACTTTTAAAAAACCCAAAAAACAAGGAGAAAAATAAAACCAGAAAGGGAAGCAGGCACTGATGCTTTGGCTCCTGTAATGGGCTGTGGCAACCTTAGTAACCAATGGGCTTAGCTTTTGGTTACTATAAGGCAGTGGGGACAAGAAGAGAAGAATTGGAAGTGATATTTCACTTTTTTAAACTTGTAACTTCAAAGGGCTGTCAAAAGGTAGATTGAAAAATCTGTTTCACTCTGGATTTAACAAAGAAGGTTGTTTGTGTTGGCCTTGATTGGGAAGGGGGAGGGTACATTCCCGGAGTATTTAGAATCACAACTTTGCTCATTTAGAATTTAATTTTTTGCCTAACCTAGGAATCATGAAACTAGTAAGTTAAAATATGATCCTGAGTGGGCTAGTTACATCCCTGTATATCTTGTAGTAAATAAGGATATTTGCTGTGGCACATAGTTTCAGATCTGGTAATATATTTGAGAAAGAAAGTCATGTAAATTTATAATCTCAAATTCTTTTTTTTTTTTTGGCCGGGGCTGGGTTTGAACCCGCCACCTCCTGCATATGGAGCGGGTGCCCTACTTCTTTGAACCACAGGTGCTTCCCAACCATTATATTTCCTTTATCATGGAAATAATCCACCAAGAGCAAGAATTAGCAGAGACCTCCAGTGATTGAATCAGACTCGTAGAATGTCAGATAACAAAATTATGGGAAATAGTATAAATTGGCTTTTTAAAATGATTTAAAGAAGTGGGAATTTTAGAGGCATTGAAATATTTCTTTTGGCTCGTCACCTGTAGCTCAGTGCCTAGGGTGCCAGCCATGTACACCGGAGGTGGTGGGTTCAAATCCAGCTCCCGGCTTGCCAAACAACAATGACAACTGCAACCAAAAAATAGCCGAGCATTGTGGCAGGTGCCCGTAGTCCCAGCTGTTTAGAAGGCTGAGGCACGAGAATTGCTTAAGCCCAAGAATTTGAGGTTGCTGTGAGCTGTGACACCATGACACTCTACCCAGGGCGACAGCTTGAGACTCTGTCTCAAAATAAAAAAAAAAAGGAAATAAAAGATGGAGCTAAAAATAACAGAGAGGCAAAAGATATTATCAATGAAGACTAGGAAATTTTTATAAAGAAAAATATAATTTTTGGAGGTCAGAAGTCCTTGAAATGTTTAAATAGCAGATTAGATGCAACCAAAAACACTATTAGTGAACTTGAAGGTACTTATAAAGAAATTACCTAGAATGCAATACCAAATAGAGATAGAAATGTGAAGTACAAGTCAATAGATCTGGACACTACAATGAAGACTCTATGTGTCTGTAGACTATCAGAATGCAAAAGTGTGAGATAAGTAACATTTATAGACTTGTTATCTTAACAAAATTGATATGAGATGTGAATCTTTAGATTTAAGAGTCATTATAAATTCTTCAAGCAGAAAAAATAAACTTAAACTTCTAAGTAAACAAATTGTGGTGAAACTTAAGTATGCTAAAGACAAACATAAAGCTTTAAAGGCAATTGGAGGGAAAAGAAATTAATGACATGATCTGCCAACATATATGTTACTTTTTTAGTTTCCCACAGTTAGTGATGAAGATGTCAAAGATAAAGAAAATTATTTGTTCTTGAACACATATTTGAGGTACTGTCTTAAGGCATTTGGTATTACCTTTTAAGCACATGTGGTCTAGTGATTCTCCCTTTCCAGCCAAAATGAGTTATTGGATCTTTAGAAATACTAAATTCTTCAGTATTCGAACCAGGCTCTGCCCTCATCCAGACAAGGGGTATTTCTAGTCTCTTGTGCCAAGAAATGTTCGTATTCTCACACTTGGAATAGCAATGAAAGTTAAGTATATGATCTTGAAATGGAATTGGTTACATAAAGGAATTTTAAAAAAAAATAATTTTTAAAGAGCATTCTTAGGTTCACAGTATAATTGAAAGGGACAGAGACTTCCCATATACTCTGTGTTCCAATGCATAGATAATCTCTCCCCTATTTCCAGCATCCTCTATCAGAGTGGGACATTTGTTTTCTTGATGAACCAACACTGACAGATCATAATTACCCAAGTCTGATAAACCAACACTGGCAGATCATAATTACCCAAGTATGTAGTTTAATTTGGGAATCAATCATGGTATTGTACAATCTATGGATTTGGACTAGTGTAAAATTGTGTATATCTATTATAATATCATACAGAATGTTTCCACAGCTCAAAAAATCCTCTGTGCTCTGCCTGTTTATCCTGTCTCCCAACCCTGGCAACCACTGATCTTTTATAGTTTCTATAGTTTGCCTTTTCCAGAATAACATATAATTAGAATCATACAGTATGTAGCTTTTCAGACTGGCTTCTTCACTTAGTAATATGTCTTTATGTTTCCTCCATGTCTTTTCTAGATCATTTCTTTTTAGCACAAATATTCCATTGTCTGGATGTACGACAGTTTATTATTCACCTAATAAAGGATATCTTAGTTGGTTTTGGGTTTTGGCAATCACGAATGGAGTTGCTGTAAATATCTGTTTGCACATTTTCTAGTAGATGTAAAGTTTACATTCTTTGGGTAAATATCAAAGAGCATAGCTCCTAGATTGTATGGTAAGAGGATGTTTAATTTTATAAGAAAGTGTTGAACTGTCTTCCAAAGTGTCTGTACTGTTTTGCATTCCCACCCGCGGTTAATGAGAATTCCTATTGCTCCATATCCTCCCCAGCATTTGGTGTTGTCGGTGAGATTAATTCCAAAAATGTATGTGGTTTTTCAAGTTTTCCAAGAATGTATGTTGTTAGCATGATAGAGACATGTAGTCGCGACACTGTGATTCACAGAATTTTGGAGTTAGACGCTAACTTTGTTTTTATTTTATACTAAATGAAACTAAGAATTACATCATAAACAACATGGCAGAATGTATTGATTTTAATCAAGGCATTTTAAAAATTGGTCTATCACTGTAAAGTTGAATCTACTTGTCAAATATTTATTTGCCATTGTTGATGTTTAGAAAAGAGGATCAGAGAAGCTGATCTGTAGATAAATGTTGGTCATTAAATGCTTGTTGACTCTTTTTGCTGGTGCTAGCAATGTACAATATAGTGATATGAATAGTTATTTCTGGGATATAGATGGGGAGTGGAATAATGAAAAGTAAGCTTTTGCTATAAAATAGTTCATGTGTTTTATTATGACTGTTTAAAGTTCAGTTCTGTCATTTAATTATAATTATGAGTTGTACTTTTGATATTGCCATTTATTTCATGCTGTTTACTTATAGTTCAATAGTGATATTTTATGTTTTGCTGAAAATATTGAGTGATTTTTACTTAGATATTTTGGTTTAACTCAACCCTAGAATGTCCTTCTATCTCCCTTATTTTTTTAATACTTTTTTTTTATATAAAGTCTTGCTCTGTCACCCACACTGGAATATAGTGGCATGGTCATAGCTCATTGCATTCTCAAACTTTTGGGCTCAGTGATCCTCCTATATATACCTCAGTCTCCTGAGACTATAGGTGTGTGACACCAGGTCTGGCTAATTTCTTTCTTTCTTTCTTTCTTTCTTTTTTTTTTTTTTTTGAGACAGAGTCTCACTTTGTCACCCTCAGTAGATTGCTGTTCCATCATAGCTCACAGCAACTTTAAACTCTTGGGCGTAAGTGATTGTCTTGCTTCAGCCTCCCAAGTAGCTGGGACTACAGGCACCCACCACAATGCCTAGCTATTTTTAGAGATGAAGTCTTCCTCTGGCTCAGGCTGGTCTCAAACCTGTGAGCTTAGGCAATCTACCTGCCTTGGCCTCCCAGAGTGGTAGGATTACAGGCCTGAGCCACTGCACCTGACCAGGGCCTGGGTAATTTCTTTCAGTTTTTATTTTTTGTAGATATGGGGTCTTGCTTGTTGCCTATGCTGGTTTTGAATTACTGGTCTCAAGTGATCCTCTTGCCTTGGCCTGCCAAACTGCTGAAAATACAGATGTGAGCCACTGTACTGAAGCCTATATCTGTTTTTTGATGTTAAAAACAAAATTATCATCAATAAGAATAATGAAATAACCTGTCTTTTTAAGTGTCCTGTCATTCATTTGTTTTCTCAGAGGGAGTCATTTGCATGCTTCTTCTGCTAACTAAATGGCTTTCTTGGTGTACCTATCTCATTTGTTGTTGTCTTAGCCAGCCATTCTTGTATAGAATTACACTTCCTTTTTAAGTGATAAGTGTTCTGCACATTTTACTTTCTCCCTTTATTCTTTACCTGAAAGGATAATGTTTATTTTTTACTATAATAACACTTAGAAGCTCTTTACTGTTGTTACTTTGTTTAGAGTTCTTCAGTAACTGTGCCATGATAGCTTTCTCTTTAATGCATATTTTGAGGAATTTACCCCTTTCTTTTTCAGAAACCTTTATTATTGGTACACTCTTCTGAGTTCTGACTATTATGGATCCTGGCTGCTTGAATATTGTGAATTGTCTTTTATTTTATGAAATTATAGTTTTGCAAGACATGTAACAAAAGGGCAGTACACTGGCCCTCTACCACCATCACTAATTTTTAGAAACAATCAATTTTTTGCTTATTCCTAGATAAATGCCTCTAAATTTCTATATAGTATGCTTTATTGCAATTTTCTTATCTTCTGTGTCTGGCCATAGAAATGAAACTATTAGTGTTGGCTCTAAAAGCTAACTCCTCTGTGGTAGGCAGAAATATGTAGGTAGTACTTCTCATTGGCTATGCGGCTATTTTAGTTTTCTATTTCTGCTCTAACAAATTACCATAAACTAAGAATCTTAAAACAACACACGAATTTATTTTCTTAAGATTCTGTATTTTAGAAGACTGAAATGGGTCTCACATGAAAATTAAGGTGTCAGTAGGGCTCTGTTTTGGATGTCCTAGGAATGAATCCCTTTCCTTGCCTTTTCCAGCATATAGAGGCCTCTTGCAGCCTTTGGCCCATGGCTTCTGTCCCCTAGCAACAATGCATTGTATGATAGTGCTTCTAACATCACATCTCTTTCTCTGACTCTTCCTTTCTGCCTCCTTCTTCTCTTTTTAAGGATTCTTCTGATTACATTGAGTTCACCTGAATAATCCAGTAGTGTTTTCCTATTTCAAGGTCAACTTATTTTAGGAATCTTAATTTTCTGAGCCTTGTAATATAACATAGTCACAGGTCTTAGGATTTAGAATATGGACATCTTCAATGGCTTATTATTCTGCCTGCCACAGAGAATTTAGCTTTTAGGGCCAACACTCACTGTTTCTATCTTCAATCTTCCTTTCTTCTAAATCAATGGGCTGCGGCATTAGGAAGGTTGAGAACCATTGTTCTAAAACTTTGAATATAATTTTATATCATTTTTTGCTTAAATCTATAGTCAGTAGGAACATATTATGACCCTATATGTTATGAATTATAATGTGCTGGTATGAAATTTTTTTCATATAAAACTTATTCTTGAAGTAATTATTGGTTTTTTGTGTTGTTTAATGTTTCACATAGTACATAACTTATTTTAGATTCTCAATGTGACAAAAATGAAAGTCTTCTCTCAATATGTTCCAGTGCATGAGATAATTACTTTTAATTTTTGGAATCATTATTCTTTTAGTGCACTTCCCTCCTTTTTCAGTTTCTTTTTGTTCCCTAGGTGTACCTCAGAGATGTTCTCAAAGTTCCTTTTATCATTTTTCTGGGATTCTCTTTTCTCCTATGTTAGAGCCTCTGTTTCTTCCACATGTTACTCTTTCTTAATTTACTACCTCTTTTTGGTGAACACAATTCTCTAGTTGTCTTTCTAGCATAGGAAGTAAACTTTTTTTAGATCTGGCATGCCCTAATGAATCATTATTTTACTTTTATATGTGATTGATTGATTGGCTGTGTATAGATTTACTTTTAGGGTGGAAGTCATTTTCCTATGTAAAATGTAAAAATGTAAAAGTATTGTTTTATTGTCTTCTTGCTTTGGGCATTTCTATTAAAAAGTTTGATGATGGGTGGTGCCTGTGGCTTAAAAAAGTAGGGCGCTGGCCCCATATACTGAAGGTGGTGGGTTCAAACCCAGCCCCAGCCAAAAACTGCAAAAAAAAAAAAAAAAAAGTTTGATGACATTCTAATTGTTTATATGTTACTTTTTGGGGGGATGGGGGGAGTCTCACTCTGTTCTTCTGGGTAGAATGTAGTGACATCATCACAACTCACTGCAACCTCAAGCTCCTAGGCTCAAGAGAACCTCCTGCCTTAGCCTCCCAAGTAACTAGAACTATAAGTATGTACCACTGTGCCTGACTAATTTTCTATATTTTACACAGACATGATCTTATTCTTTTTTTTCCCCCACTTTATTTATTTATTTTTTAATTTTAGGTTAATGTGAAGGTGAAAACAACCAAGTCACAATATTTGAATTTGTTAGGTAGATTCTCTCGTGTAGTTATGTCCTGCACCCTAAAGGTGTGCTGAATACCCAGGATCTCATTCTTGGTCAGGTGGGTCTCAAACTCCTGAGCTGAAGTATCCTCCCACCTCCATCGCCCAGAGTGCTAGGATTACTGGCTTGAGCCACCATGCCCCGCCTGTATGTTACCTATTTTTGTTTTATGTGTGCGTGTAAAATAATCTCAGAAACTTTTAGGAGCATCTCTTTTGCTCTGATGTCAAGTGATGTAAATTTATGTGTGTGTTTTTTCATTTCGTTGTGCTCTGTGGTGGACCCTTTTAATTTGAAATTACTCTTCTTCAATTGGGAAATTGTCTTGAATTGGTTGCTATTTGCTTTTGAAAGTTCTTTCTAGAACTTTTGGTTTTTCAGATTTTGGATTATTTGTGCTGATCTTTTCCTTTTATTGTTATTTTTCCTTTCATTTTCAATCTCTATAGATTTTTTGGGTTTTAATTTATGGGAGATTTCCTCAACTTTATTTTGCAGTCTTTCCACTAATTGAAAAAGAATTAACAACATTTTTTTTATTTTTATTTTTAAGAACTATTCTTATTCTTTGAAAATTTCTTTTTTGATGTTTTCTCTTCCCAGCATTGTCTCTTTATTTCAAGTTCCTTTCCTCTGTGTTTTTCTTAAATCTCTGAATGTCATATTACTAATTTTTATCTAATATTTGATGAACCTTCATAGTGTTGAATAAAGTACAAAATAACTACTTGGATACTTTCTGTGAGGTTGAACTTGTTAAATGGCTGGTATCACTGTGGGAATTGGACACAGCTCGTTTTTGTTAGAGGGATAATCAATCATCAGTATCAATTCCTTTTATTTGGACTTACCAGTTTGCACAGAAAGATATCCCATTGGCACTCAGTGCTTGAGAATAAAAGAAGGGGAGATCCAATTATCCAGTATATATACTCTATATAGATTTTTAGATTAATGTCTCCTTTCTAACATGCACCATATCCTTTGTTGTATCTCATGTTCCTTAGTACAGAGTCCTTCTAGTTTAACCTTTCCAGAGTGTACCCTCCAGTCATCTGCCAGGGTGAATATTGAGTAGTTGCTTGGCTGCATGAATTGAGGGAAAGGATCTGTGTTCATTAGATAGACATTCAGTCTTTCCTTATCTTTTTTAGTTTCATTTGCATCCTGCCTTCTGAACTGACCTATTTATTTATTTTTCAGGGGCTTAGTACAGATCAACTTGTTTAGTTTAATTACCCAAAGGCACTTTTCTGTGTTCTTCTAAGTCTACTCATTGCTACTTGTTCATCTTCCAAAATTTTATTGACTGCTCTTGCTCTTTGAGATTTTACTATTCATTTCTTGTATTTTCATTTTAATTTCTTTGTTAGTTCAAATCCCTGAAAAAAATTAACACTCCTTTGGTGGTGGTTAAGGGTTCAATGGTGGTAAACATATGGTTTGACTCTTTCATCTTTTACATCCACAGAGATGTACAGATCATTCTTATTAGTTCTTCTTTTAATTTATAGATGATAATTAAAGGGGTGACCATAAGTGGGTTGCTGAACATTAGAAAGTTGATACTGAAGGAAAGATCTCAATGAGGCTATAAGAATTACAGCAGGCAAGAAAGTTGAGTAGTAAAAGAGTTAGGGTTAAATGGTGCATTTTAGGATTAAGAATATTGTAAGGAGTTGATATTTTATAGAAATGTACTATAGAAAAGTATAGGAAATTTATAGAAAAGTATAGGATAGGATATTTTATAGAAATGTACTATAGAAAAGAAAGGAAATAGCATTGCATTATTTTATATTTAATTGTATTACAAAAATTGGTAATGATTGTTAGATTATTTTATTGATAGTACTGTGTATACCTGAGAAATGTCTGGGTGCAGTCACTTATGCCTGTAATCCTAGTGGGAGGCCGAGGTGGGTGGATCATTTGAAGCCAGGAGTTCAAGACCAGCCTGAGCAAGATTGAGACCCAAGTCTATAAAAAATAGAAAAAAATAGCTGGGGTTGGTAGAGCATGCCTGTAGTCCCAGCTATTCAGGAGGCTTAATGAAGGCAGAGACTTGCTTGAGCCGAAAGATTCAGGTTGCAGTGAGCTATGATGGCACCCTGTCTCAAAACAAAAACAAACAAACAAACAAATGAGAAAGATAATAGTTGTAAAAATTTAACTCTAAATTTTTGATAGTATTAGTTTAAACCAATTTTTTATATACAGGTATATAAAATTCTTATTAGAAGAGATTTCAGCAACTCCTTCTG
This sequence comes from Otolemur garnettii, assembly GCF_000181295.1. NCBI lineage: Eukaryota > Metazoa > Chordata > Mammalia > Primates > Galagidae > Otolemur > Otolemur garnettii. The sequence continues at coordinate 27,318,117 of NW_003852399.1, read as the reverse complement.
ATGAGTCATACATAACATGCATGAAATATTAACAAAGACTTATTATTTATGATTCAAGGTAGGGTACAAAGCTGGAAACTCTAAAAGAAGCAGTATTATAAAATAATTTAAAAACAAAATCATTTGGCCCTTCAGATTCTTTTACTTTTGAATATACCAGAAACTAATTCAATTCTTTTGGTTCTGAACCCATTAGCAATTCTTGAAAGAATCTTTTAGTTAATAGATCTTGCTAATAGCTATATATGTTTCCTATCTTTTTTTTAAAATTTAGTACTGGCAAGAATCTTAACTATGAGAGCTTTAGGGCCGGGGAGGTTATTATTAAGTTCTATATTCTTCTCATCATTTAATGCAGTATTGGAGCAGAATAAGTTATTCACTGATTATAATTACTTGAAACCACAAAAGATGTTACATAGGTAAGGAAGCTTAGCATCTTTTCTTATAAGAAATGTGATCCAGGATTTATCACTTTACAATCTGAGCCTTTAGCAAAAATCTTTATTTCTTTAACCTTTCATGTTCCTACTTGTAAAATAGAAAAATAAGAACAGTAATAGCTACTTCAGGATTTTTTGAGTGTGATAACTAAAGTAGGCATAATGCAAGGAACTCAGTAAATGTTCATTGAATGTTAGGTGCTATGATAATTAGTACTACTCTTTCTGTGATGATTATATTAGTATTGTTGGCATCATTTTATTTTCAGAGATACTAAAGTCTTTTGAGACACAAGTTTTCAGAATCTGATAAAAGTACCTTAGAAAAATATATAAATACATATTATTGAGATACTATTTTTTAGGTTTCATAGACTCCATAAAATCTCCCATAGACAGTGGTTTTCAGAATTTCTCGTCTGAGGATAATGAATATCACTTCACAGGTGGCAAATATTGGAAAATAGCCAACAATGAATGTAGAATTACCTAAAGACTAAATTGAAATTAGCAAGTTAACAGCTCCTTCTGAAGTTATAGGTTAGTATGGTGCATGATATTTCTCAGGGTAACATCCTAGTCCAGCCATTTGAAAATCATTTTATGTGTCAGTTAAATTGTAGCTTTCTGGGCCACAGCTTGAGATAACTCAAAATTTCATTGAGAAGTTATGGGTCTTCTTGAACACATTAAAGATGGAAATTAATGTTTAATACATCTATCACAAAAGTTTATAGTCTTAATTATTCATACATAGTTAAAGAAGCTTCAAATATGAAAGATAGGATAAATTTTAACAAAATATGGAATGAGGAAAAGAAAAGAAATTATGTTGGTTGAAGCTCATGAATATAGGCAGAAAGAGTGGTAAAGTCATCTGTGATGGGATCAGATTGTGTTTAATACTTTAGCTATTTCACTTAGTAACTGAGATACTTTGGACAAAAATGAGTTAGCTTTCTAATCCATTGTATCTTCTTCTATGAAATGGGAATAATTAGAATATCTGTATAATAAGCCTATGGCAAGGATTAAATGAAATATTATGTATAACGCATGCTGAGTCTTCAGTAAATGTTAATTGATTAGAGCAGTTCATCATCATCATCGTAATTGTCATCATAGTGGTTGTCAGTACTGTCAATATAATGTTCTTTTCTTTGATTATTATTATTATTTTTTTGAGACAGTCTCACTTTGTTGCTCTGGGTAGAGTGCTGTGGCATCATAGCTCACAGCAACCTCAAACTCTTGGGCTCAAGCAATCCTCTTGTCTCAGCCTCCCAAGTAGCTGGGAATATAGGCACCAGCCACAATGCCTCCCTAATTTTTCTATTTTTAGTAGAGATGGGTTCTTGCGCTTGCTTAGGCTAAGTATAGTGTTCTTAAGGCTTTTCTTCTATAATGTTGTCTACCGTTAAGGACCAAAATGAGGTTCTTCCTTTTAAATGAAATTTTCCCAGTGGCTCTAGTCTGTAGTTCTAGAACTGTAAAAGGCCGAGGGGGGAGGATTACTTGAAGTTAAGAGTTTGAGACCATCTTGAATAAGAGCAAGACTCTGTCTTTACTAAAAATAGAAAAACTAGCCCATTGTAGTGGCATGTGCTTGTAGTTCCAGATACGGAGGGCTGAAACAGGAAGATTGCTTGAACCCAAGAGTCTGAGGTTGTTTTGAGCTAAGCTGAGGCTTAGCGCAAACATCCTAGCCAAGGAGATAGAGCAAGACTTTGTCTCAAAAAAAAATTTCGAACCACTTACTTATGGTAATTATTTTATATCCTTTTGCAAATAGTACAGATTAAAATTGTTAATATTCGCTTTTTTCTTTCGTTCCTTTTTTTTTTTTTTTTTTGAGACAGAGCCTCAACTTTTCGCCCTGGGTAGAGTGCTGTGACATCTCAGTTCGCAGCAACCTCTGATTCCTGGGCTTAAGCAATTCTCTTGCCTCAGCCTCCCAAATAGCTGGAACTACAGGCAGTCACCACAATACTCAGCTATTTTTTTGGTTGTAGTTGTCATTATTGTTTGGCAGGCCCAGGCTGGATTTGAACCCACCAGCTCTGGTGTATGTGACTGGCACCTTAGCTGCTTGAGCTACAGGCGCTGAGCCTTACTTTTTTCTTAATTTATAAAAATCTCTTTGCTCAATTTAACTACACAGAGCATGTCTGTTTTGTTTATAGGCTATTGAAATTTAACTTAGGAGCTGTTTTGAGCTGCAATTTGAGTATCACTAATCTGAAATCCCAAATGCTCTAAAATTGGAAACTTTTTGATTGCCAGCATTATGCTCAAAAGAAGTACTCCTTGGAGCATGGTATATTTTGATTTTCAGATTACGGATGCTCCAGTGGTAAGAATATAATGCAGATATTGCAAAATCCAAAATAATCCAAAATCCAAAACACTTCTTGTCCCAAATGTTTTAGATAAGGGATAATCAACCTTTTGCTTTTATTTCTTCACCCCACTTGATGAAGATATTTTGGGAAGTTTGTTTATTCAGGTAGTTTTCTGCTTAAATGTCTTTGTCTATTAAAAGAATAATCTTACTCTGTATTCTAAATCTAAAAATGATTTTTAAACTATCTCTTGGTTTTTAAACAAAACCTATACATTTACTGTGTTTTTGTCAGCTTGACTAATCAAGAGCTGACTATGTAAGAATAGTTTTAAGAGTTCAGTCCTTTTATTTTAAAATTGCATGCTTTTACCTCCTAAACATTGAACTATGAAACCTAACACAAATACTGTAAGAACATCTGAGGTAGATAATTAAAGTATAATTAAGTTTAAATGCCTTGGTGAAGGAGTATAAAAATTATTTAAATTCAATCGGCTAGTACATTTGCAGTTTTCTTTTATTAGGTGTGAAATCTAAGAATCCCCTGCCAACTCTTGAGGGCTCAATCCAGAATGTTGAATTGAAGTACTGCAGCACATCATTGGTCAAATGTGCCTCTGGGACCATGGGATCAATAAAAATTTGTGCCAAAGCCCCAGGTATGTGCAGCTGGACCGTGTAAAACTTTATTGCCTGTATAGGAGAATTGGCCTTGCATTTTACAAGGAGCGTTACTGAAACAAGAATTTACTCATTGTTCCTATGAATCAGAGGTTTTAAATTTTGACTTAAATTTTTTTTTTTTAATTGTGCCAGGATGATGCTTCTTGACTTAAATACAAAATTTTATGGAAGGAGAACAACTTTACATATTTTTAAGAATGGTTATAAGGGAGAAAAATTAAAAGGATATTTATTCTTATACCTTTTTGGGGGGTTAGAAGATATAGATGACAGAAAAATTAAAATGTTGTTAAAATAACAAAATTACACAGGAAATCTCATTGTTTTAAATGTAGGTTTATAATTAAATTCACCTTCCTACCAATATTTTATTTTATAAATTTTTAGAAAACTATAGTTTTTTTTTTTTTTTTAGCAAAAACTAAATTTTAGGATAAGCCTATAGAGGCACAATTTCCATTGAATTTTTAGAAGACAGTGTGTTCAAGTTGTTTCCTTTTATAAACTTTTCTACATTCTTTAGCAAAATATTAAAAATCAATTTTAAGAGATAAAAGTGCTTTTAATTTTATCAGACTCCTTATAGCTAAATGTACAACTAATCACCAAGTAAAACTAAAATGTTATGTTATCATGTTATATTTTAAATTTAAACATCCTCAAGATAGTCCTATATTTTATTTAGTAAATTTTGTTGCTGTTTACAAATGTTTCTATTCAGGGGAGAGTGGAAAAGAGAAGTTGATTCCTTTGCTTCAGGGTCCTTCTGACACTAAAGACCTTCATAGCACCAAGTGGCTCAATGAGAGTAGAAAGCCAGAATCTCTGTTAGCTCCAGATTTGATAGCCTTCACAATTCAAGTTCCACAATATATGGACTACTGCCACAGTTCTGGTAAGTACAAACATATCATTATTCTATTATTTTGCATTTTCTTCTCAGAAAGGCTTTCAAAATTGAACATTTTTTTTTCTTTTGTAGTGATTTATATTTATTGGGATAGTCCCTGCAATAGTGCTTTTTCAAAATTCAAGTGAAATATTTTTGTGTAATTTTTGATAATGGAAATGTTTTTATAAACAATAATGATTTTATTTTATGTGAGAATTTAGCTGTATGTATAATGTTTAACCTCAGATTTGTATCTATAAAGTACAATTGAGTTTTAAAAAATAGTGTATCATATAATACGTATTTTCTTGGGATAATAGCACTTCATGACCCATAGTTTGCTTGTTTGTTTGTTACATTAAATTAGCTATTTGGGCCTTCTGTTGTTTTGTAGAAAGGAAATGATTTTGGTGTTGGAACTGAGAAATAACCCCAAGGGTCATGATCTTAATTTTTATAGCTTTATTTTTTTTGGTAAAACCTTGCCTAGAATCTATTTCAGTTTTTCTAATACCATAATAGCAGAGCCGTAATACCTCTCATGTTGAGAGGAAATACTAGCAGGATCAATAAAGACTGGGGGTAAAAGTAGAGGTATGATAGGGGTAGAGACCAGCATCTACCATGAGTTCATTTAGCCAGTATGTGGTTAGTAAAGCCAAGGTGGTCAGTCAATGAGGATGGCTCATAAGATAGTAATGTAGAGATTTGTTAAAGGAGGGTTCTGAATTTTTTCTTTAGAATTAATTGGCCAGTGAATAGTTTCAAATGGGTGCTTAAGAATATAGCTATATTAATATTATTCAGCAAATACTGTAGCTTACTGAAAGTAGGTTAGGCATTGTTAAATTCAAATTAGAAGCTACAAAAAGATTTGTAATTAACTGACTAGACAAACTATATGTGGGTGAATATTAAAGCAGTGTGCAGGGATACAAAAACATTGGGAGATGAGTTTTGTTGCAGTATTGTTTGCAGCTGAATAGCATCCACATTAGAAAATGGAAATTAGTATTTGAAAGATGAGTGTGAGGATGCCTGTCAACATTCTTCTACAGGAGACACTCATCAAAAACATACTAGCTTGGTGAGAATGGGTATCGAATCCTAAAGAAAGAATGATGTGAAGATGACTCCAAGACCTAAATTAGGGATTTTATCCATCTTTTAAGGCAGAGCTAAAGAGATGAATAGATATTTTAATAGAAAGCCAGGTAATCTTTTAGGCTTTGGGGATCATATAGCCTCTGTCTCAACTCTTTGGTTCTGCTATTGTAGCACAGAAATAGCCACAGACAAAATTTAAATGAATCAACGTGACTGTGTTTCAATAAAACTTTATGAAAAATGGGAATTGGGACTGTTTTAGAAAGAAGGGATTATTGATTAAATAAAACATCATGGCTTTGTTAATGCCAATTTAATCATGTTCCTTAAATATGGTGTTTAGTAAATTCCTTTATATAATTACCTGTGTAGTAGTTTTTGTTTTCAAATCATATTATTAGGATGCTATTAAAATGACCAAAACAGTCATTGTTTTGAAACCTAAGGAGATAATCTTATTTGAAGCTGCCACATATTCTTAGTTGGACTCCTAATTTTTTGTTTTGCTACATATACAGTTAGTCAAACTTATTGAAATAATCTGATTTTTTTCTAGCAATATTTATGTCTGTAATTTAAATGCATTTCTAAGTACATAAAATTTTATTTGCATTTTTAACTTTTTATGTAGTAAACATGTATAAGAAAAATTATCTGTGACACCTATGGTATTTATAAGGTAAAATTTTATTTTTTTTCTTGTTGTTAAGGAAATTCACCTAATCTTCTATATTAGTGTTATGTTTAGTTATGGATTTGTGTATAAAATTTTTATGGATTTGTGTATTTGTGTATAAAATTTTAGTGTGATCATGCATTTAGTACTTTGAAATACTCCTTTGGGTATATTTTAATCCTAAAATGTAATATGTTTTAAGTTAAGTTATGCTTTATTTAGGGCATTTTTAAATTTTAATTTTCTATCCACCTTGGAACTACTACTTACATTTATGACTTAGGTATTTATGATAAAGTTTAGACAGCTCGTAAGGTACTATTTTTAAAGATATTTTTGATTAATCTTATGTTCATGTAACAAGATTTAAGTTGGGCATATATGTATGACTGGTATTATAGACAAGTCATAAATAAATCAATCTTAAATGAGGAAATTATTAACAGTCTTTCAAGACTATTGAACTATTACCCTGTCAGCAATTATCTTCCTAGCCACTGTATCTACTTTTTCTTTCTTTCTCTCTTATACAAACACTGACACATACGTCTTATTTCTGTACTCTTCTTTCTTTAGAGCTTATCAGAATCTACCACACTACCATACTTTATATATTACTGCTTTATATTATTGATTTTTTTTCTCCTGTGAGGGGAATTTTATGCTTCATTTGGGCAGAAATTTTTGTCTTTTTTGGTCACTGCTATATTCCCAGTGTCTAGAACCATACTTTGCATGTAGTACTCTTATTTAATAACAATAAACTTTTAGTGAATGAATGAGCAAGTAAGTGATGAGTACATTTACATTTCTTTGGTTTTTGAGTTTAGAGAATCAACTGTAAATAAGACTAAACAGGAATATAAGAACTTCTCTTATATTTCAGGGGAAAAAAGATGCTGGGTGGTTAAACCTTTCTAGATGAACAATTAAAAGCCTGTGTAATCCTTTTTTGTGTTTTCACAAATAAATAGATGAGTTTGTTAATGAACTTTCCCCTGGGTTTATAGAATCTGAATGATGATCATACTCACTGGCTTCTGAGGATCCTTGTTATAATGTGTAGAAGACAGCCATCATTATGAGTATGCTCTCAAATTGGTGCCCTTTCTAAATTTGTTTAAGACTAGAGACCAGTGGATTTTGTAGATATTATATAGAAGTGAATTAGAAAGTGATTTTTGAGAGGAGCTTTGTTAGGCAGAGTATTTTAACTGTGATTTCAGAATGTGAGAGAATGTACAGCTTTTTAATGGGAATTAGGAATTAAACTTCCTGAGAAATATTAATGGTGTTGATAAAACTCCTTATAAAAACAGTACCTTACAATGTAAAAATGAACTTTAATGTACATATTTTATCTGCTTACAAATGAAGACTGATTTAGGCACAGCATAGGCTGTATTTTGCCTACGATTTATAGCAGGTTCTGCTTACTATAAAGATCTGAGTCTTTGTTTATCATATTGTTAATGTTTAAATAAATTTTGGAGCATCTGTTATTTAGTAATAGAAAATGATTACAAAGTACTATCAATTTAGTATCAAAAGAGCTTAGGCCATCATTTCAATTTTTTTTTTTTTTTTGTGGTAGGGGTTAACCTTTCCCTTTTAATTTTTTACAATTAGGAAGATCTTTTTTATTTTGTTTTATTTTTTGAGACACAGTCTCATTCTATTGTCCTGGGTAGAGTGCCATGGTATCATTGAAACTCACAGCAACCTCAGACTTTTGGGCTTAAGTAATCCTCCTCCCTCAGCTTCCCAGGTAGCTGGGACTATAGGCACCCTCCACAATGCCCTGCTAGTTTTTCTATTTTTAGTAGAGACAGGGTCTTGCTGTAATTCTGGTCTGTAATTCCTAATTCCTAAGCTCAAGCAATCTACTACCTCGATCTCCCAGAGTGCTAGGATTACAGGTGTCAGTTACCACACGTAGCCACCGTCATTTCAATTTCTAAGCCAGTGTTAGCGGTCTCCCTTTCACGTCTCTTGCTGTCTACTTGGTCCAGCTTTATTGGTCCAGCTTTATCTATTTTAAGTTTTTCAGTGGGGATTATGCTTTTACATATGCTGTTTTTTCTGTCTGAGATTCTCATAACCATCCCTGCCCTTTCTATACTTGCTTAATTCCATTTCAGTCTTAAGTTCAGTTACTACCTCTTCAAGGAAGCATTCCCTGCCCTGTCTCTCCCTCCCTGTTACCAAACTTAGTCAGTTTAATTAAGGACCTCAGTTACATTCTTCATAGCCTACATGATGCAGTAGTATAGTCTGTTTTTACTACTAGTGAGTTTCTTGAAGGTAGAGTTAGCCACTGGTTGCTTATCATTTTATCTCTAGGCCTAACATTGCCTGACACATAAGGAATTCTTGAGAAGTTATTTGTTGTACGAATGAACGAATGAACATTTGTGACAGATGGTGAAAGTAAGAATGTATTTGACAGATAAATAGTAAGTTCTGAATACATGTTAACCTCCTTACCCTTTCTATCCCTGTGTTTCTTCCTTCTCCTCATTCGTATTTCTGCCATTGGAGAAAGTACCCACCAAGGTCTTCCTCTGTTCTAATTATAAGTAAATTCTATGTTCATTGGATTGTAATGTCTATTTTTTGGTTTGATGTAACTTTTATAAGTGATGTGAAATAATATGTCAGCCTTAAATATACTTGACGATACTTGTTATCTCCTCCTTATTCAGTATTTATCCTCTTTAGTCTCTAGTATTTATAGTTATGATTGTACCCTTTCTATTGAAACCTCAGTCTCTCTTGGCTTCAGGTGTTAAGAGGTAAGTCTCTATAGTCTTTTGTGTTTTTCTGTTTCTCATGAATGGAGGCACTGACTGTCCTTTTTTCTGGACTATCTTTTCAAAGATGTTTATATAGTGAACATTATTGTAAATTTAGTGTCTCACTCTGGAGCAAACAGAAGACATGCTTACTGTCTGCTATAAAACACTTAGCTCCTTGAATAGGATTCATTTCTTATTAGGTTCATTTCCCATTATGTAATTCACTGCATGTGAATTACATGCACTGCATCTAGGTATCCATCTGGACACATCTGCCTCCCATCATCTCCATGAGACTTGTGGGGGCAAAGGGACCTGATGCACATATGTTGCTATTCATGCTGCTTCCTGTGCGATGAGTAATAAAGTCCTTAGTCTGTGACTCAGGAGCCTTGTCTTTTACAGCAGTCACGATACTGTGTAGGGCAAAACCTTATGCTTGTTACAATTCTTGACACCAGAACAATGGGTTTTCTTAGTTCTGCTTGTTTTGTTCCCTTCCTCAAACACGTTTCTTTTGTTTCTTAAATACAGGTCATTTCCAAGATGATATTAGTGATCTTCTTTCTGTATAGATGATCTAATCAACATTTCTGGTTTCAGCAAGCAACTATAACTTTCTACCTCTCTGTCTATTTGTTTTCTCCATTTGTTTTCTTTTGATATCTAGACTCCAAATTTCAGACATCTCTTAAATAATCTTCTATGGATATTTTAATGGTGCGTAACATTTAAACTCAGGTGGGTTAAGGGGAGGAGTTGAAAAAAATAATTGAAAAAGCAAAACTAGCTCCATGCCCATAGCTCAGTGAGTAGGGTGCTGATCACATACACCAAAGTGGCGGGTTCGAGCCTGGCCTGGGCCAGCTAAATAACAATGATAACTGCAACCAAAAAATAGCTAGGCACTGTGGCGGGTACTGTAGTCCCGGCTGCTTGGGAGGCTGAGACAAGTGTCAAACTGTCTGTTTGTCTCAGTCAAACTCTTGCTTAAGCCCAAGAGTTTGAGGTTGCTGTGAGCTGTGACGCCATGACACTCTCCTGAGGGAAACACAGTGAGACTCTGCC
>NW_003852399.1:27302563-27307916 GCF_000181295.1 Otolemur garnettii | reverse complement strand
TTTTTTTTTTTTTTTGAACTGAATAGCCAAGCCCTGGGCTAAACATCATAAATTTAGTCATTTTCCATATGATTTGTCTGAAGGTTCATTGCCACAATGATTGGTTTCACTTCATGTTTGATAATGTCTCCTTTACAATGGTACTCCAAAATTTGACACAGTCCTCCACACAGCACAAAGTACAACCTGTACACTTCTGAAATTTGTATAGTGGACTTCTGTCTAGTTGTTCTTTGTCTTGAGCTTATGCACTGGATACTATCGATGTTTTCACGTGAGCTAGTCTTAACAGTTTTACACATTTTATATGTCTACATTAGTTTGTGAATCTATATGGAGAACTTTATACTTGTTTATATGAAATTTCACCTAGTTGATTTCAGTGCACAATTAATGAAGAAAGACATCTTTTAAAGTATCTGCTTAGCTGTAGTTATTTGTGCAAGTCAAATGCATATGTAGTTTTTGCTTTTAATATATAGAAATCAAAATAATTTTTTTCCTAAGATGAGAAAAATAGGGTTACATGATTATAATGTTACTTCAAAATAATTTAAAACAAATGTTCCCTTAAAGTATTTTCAAATGTAATTCTGAGCTTCTTATTTTCTATTGTAATTAGTTTCAGAAATAAGTAGTATGAAGTTTTTAACTTTACCAGATTGTCATAAATTAAAAATAGTTTTATATTTTGCTCATTGAATGTGGAAGGCTTTTGATCATCATCATTGAAAAGGGAAGTCACAATTACAAGTCTAGTCTCTAGAAATTCATAGATTAGAAGGTAGATCTCCTTCTTGATTAAAACATAGCAGCAAACAGATATACTTTAAATTTCACCTTTCAGAGTGGGTTAGGATATGAGTTATTAAGGAGTTTTAAAAATGGAGAGAGTATTTTACATTGTATGTTTTAATTTAAACGGAATGTCTTTTTGTGTCAAAAAGTTCTACTTATAATGTAGAAATAAGTGAATTGCCTTGAAGTTATGTTTTTAGTATTTTTGACAAACACATGAGTAAGAATGCTTATATATTGCCCCAATTAAAGACAATTCACATTTGTGGTTTGGGCATAAATGTGTAAAAATTATACCCATCTATCTTATTACATTTCCTCTTTCCTGCCTGAGGACTTTACTATGTACTTTATCTGTAATTGTTGCCAGTTTTCTATCATGTTCCCACTGGGCTTCTGGTGCAAAAATCTTATCCTCTTGATGACAGAGCTTGCCTGAATGATTTCATGCTCCTAGCATTTTTGTTCACGGGAATTAGGGGCAAAATGTAACTACAGCTGAACAGAGCGTCTATTTTTGTAATTTTGGAGTTTAGGCTCTGTTATTGGAACTAAATGAAGAGATGCAGGTGTTCTCCAGTCCAAGCCCTTTGGGAGTTTTGATGGTAGATGCTTGAAAAGAAAATGCATGTGTTTCCACAGTCAAACAGCAGCTGTGAGACAAGGATTTATGTTTTTCTCAGAACTTTGGGATTTCAAAATGTTACATTTAATCACAAGCACAGAAAGGGGAGCAAATGTTAAAGATGTTACGCATAAAAGTACGTTTACTGATCTCTTTACCATACGAACTAGTTGTGGAAACATTGGAACAAAGTGATTTTTAATTGTAATAGGAACAATTTGTAAAGGATTCTGATAATTTCCAAGATATAACTTTTTGAGAATGTTGCATTTGTAGCATAGAGAACTTTTATATTAATTACTTAAATCTTATTTTTTTTTATTCAGAGACATACACACATGATGAAATGTGTAAAATATTTGTCACATGCATTTTGATTAGTTTTTTCAAACAGTTCAATCTATCTTTTATTTTAAAATAAACTATTTTCAAAGTATAAGAAATGTAAAATTCTATTTAGAATAGTAATTAAGGGAATTTACAGATTTAACTACAGGTATTTATTTAAATCTTCACATTCATGAAAGCAGATATATGTTTAAATATTTTTTCACTTTCAAATCATGACATTACTTTGTGTTGTACTTGATTCTCAAATTTATTTAATGACTACTTTGCAGTATTTGATTGTCATTCTTATATTTTTATTCCCTTTTTAATATAGTTATTCATTTATTAATCCAAAAAATATTTATTACAAGTTTTCTGCATGTAGAAATATGACACACCAAAAGTCTCTACTGTAAAGCACCTTCTAATATATTGAGGTCATAAGCACATAAACAGCCATGGCTGAATGAATGAAAGAGGCTTATATTCATCCACTGTAAACTGTATTATTTTGAGCAAGTCAGCCTTTCTTAGTTGTAAAATGGAGATATTCTGATCTGCTTACCATGATTGTCATGAAGATTAAATACTGTATCCTCAAGTCAATTGTACACTATAAAATAGAATATAAGTTTTAAGTATTAACTACTCTGTTTGAAATAAAACCCTATAATAGTCTTTTAAAACTTATTTTTCTCTGAGTCTTTTCTTTTCCTTCCTTAACCTCAACATTTGAATTTGTCCCTATCCACTTTAAAGTTTTACCCCCCCAATTTAACTCTTTAAACCTATAGGTATGTGGTTCTAAAGTTAGAAGTAAATCCTTACCTAGTTTTGGAATCCTTCTACTTTGAAATGTCTCCTGGAAGCTATGATGCTAGGAGTCAGGAACAGTCGCAGGAACAACAGGAAATTACTTTGCTTGCTTCCTTTGAAAGGTCACAGGTTCTGGAAGGAAGCCAGAGTGAGAAATCCCTTGAGCATCAAGGGTGACCAGTTATTTCCCTCATTATAGCACAAGGTCAAAATTTTTGCTTTTTTTTTGCTGTTTATATAATAAAAGTAAATTGTTATTTAAACTAAATAATTAGTAGCTTCATTCATAAGTAGTAAATTAGTATACAAGAAGTATTTAGATTGTATTGATCTACATGTGAACTTCATTATAAAATGTATACTGTTTTATTATGATTTATTTGAAATATATTTTACATGGCTCAAAAAAGTTGCCATTATTTTATATTTTAAGAAATAATACAAGTCTTCTGAGTGAGTTTTTATTTTGCAACTCATAGCTTTTATATTTAAGGTCTGATGACACTAACCTTGTCATCTTATGCAGATTTTGAAACTGGCTATTTATATTTTTCATATTGGCCAAAAGAGAGGAATAGAAGCCTAGTCAACTAGTAAACAACTCTTTAGTGAACAACCAGGAGTTGCTTTATAAAACACTTAGTGGTGAAGCTTACATTAGTCTTTGCTACCTGCCCCTTCTCCTACTTGTTCTATGCTCTGTAGAAAACACTTTATTTTGCAGACAGCTTTTGCATACCTTTTATTCAGTCCAGTATATGTAGGAATCGTTTTATACCATTTCTTTGTTTTGTGTATAAATGAGAGTCTGTTATCCATTAATATGTGACAGTTTAAATACTTGACTGAGGGTATTTTGTTTTATTTTTACCTCCCTGTGACTTGAGTCCTTCCTCTTCCTCATGCCTTTCTTCACCCCTTTCTTCCCACTTGAGCACTACCATGACATTTTGACTGTATTACACTGCAGTCATAACCGTCTTGGATTCCTTTACCATGAGGGTGGGTGTTCCTAAGGGGAGGGATCACAACAAGTATGATGAGTACATGATAGGTAGTAAATAAATATATGATGGTCTAAATTAAATGACTTTGGTTATTTGGGCTTTGTCCTGTTGTCCTCAGGGCCATATAATTTTATTTTTGAACTGCTCTGTAGGGGGAAAAATGTTGTCTAGCTTCAATCTGTTAAGAAATAGTTTTTTAAATTATAAAATCGTGAATTTCATATAAAGGGGGCAAGTGTTAAGGATTGTATTAAACTCATTACTAAGGGAACCAGGAAGATGTTACAACCTGATTAAAGGAGAATTTAAACAACAAACATTTATAGATCAGTAATACTGCAATAAAACTTGGAAATGGACAAACTCACTTCTTCCTCAGTGGAATGAAGAGGTCAATTGAACTTCTAACAGACAGAATTTATTTTCCTGCCTATAGCCAATAGTTATTTTGCTCTGTTATTATTTATCTACAATTTACTGATTTGCAAAGTAGCACAAAAGCAGTGAAAGGTACAATCAGGTAGAATCAGACCTTGGTAATCTGGAAGGGTGTGCTTTAAATAATGCAGAGTTCTGCATTGAAGCACAATTTGTTTCCTACAAGCCTTACTAAATTCCAAAAGGCTAGACTATTTTTAGCTGTACGTGCTTTAAATATAGAGGCAGATTAGAAGTAATTTTGTAAAACAAAGGGTCAGTGCATGGAGGGAAGATTAAAGGGAAAAATGATACCACCAGCAGAGGGCAGTGATGAAGTAACAGTTTCCTTCAAATGAGTTATTGATTGTTAAATAATTCTGCAGTATATTTATAGACCTTGAGTTTGACTTTTGAAATCATGGTTATAGTAAGTTCCCTTTAGCCAATTGTTTTGGTCGTACCTGATATTTCCAGAATATGTCTTTTTTGGGGGGTTTTGTTTATTAAGTAAATAAATAAAATCTTCTAACTTGGTTTTAGTTAAATAAAGTACTCTATCTTACTAAAAAGTTTTTTCAGGAAAATTATTTATACAACAAATATTTGAATACGACTGTATGTTAGAGGCTGCTTTAGGCATTGAATGTAGAAATTACATTGTATCTTACTTCTTCCACTAAAAGATGAAAACCTTAAATATTATGAAAATCTTTGTGGGAATATAGTAGACAAAGTTGTGTAAAACACAATTGTAGATAAATAACAAAAATATAAGTACACTGTAGGAAAATGGCCAAAGGAGACAAAAACAATTGATCAAAATACATGAAAAAATCAGATTAACATATAGTTAAAAAATGCATATCAATAATAAGGAAGAAATTTTTAACCTATGAAATTGATAAATAGTAAGTGATAAAACTGAAATCTGAGAAATTTATAGTGAATGAGTGCTCTCATAAAAGTCTGGTAGGTGTGAGAATTGGTACATAGTCTCCAGAAATCAACTGAGTAAAATTTATGAAGGATTTAATAAAGTTACGAAGGTTATCCTTTATAATCCTACTTCTAAAACCATATCCTAAGGGAGTAATCCCAAATACATTGAAAAGGCTTTTACCAAAAATATAAGGGTATTTATGTCATCTTGTTTATGATAATTGCAAATTATCTTATTGACTAAATAATAGGCAAATTATGAAATAAGAGTATACCTTACTCTTTGAAAGTAAGTATACTTACTTTGAAGTATACTCTTTGAAAGAATACTCTTTGAAATGACATCTTTGAAATTAGTCAATAGAAAATATTTGATGTTATAAGAAAAACGTTCAGCCAGGCGCGGTGGCTCACGCCT
>NW_003852399.1:27293305-27302543 GCF_000181295.1 Otolemur garnettii | reverse complement strand
GCCACAGGCGCCGCCCCATGTGAGCTTTTGATGACAAAACAGATTTTTTTTTTTTTTTTGCAGCTTTTGGCTGGGGCTGGGTTTGAACCCGCCACCTCCGGCATATGGGACCGGTGCCCCACTTCTTTGAGTCCACAGGTGCCATCCTACCCCTGAAAACATACATTTTTTTTTGAGACAGAGCCTCAAGCTATCCCCCTGGGTAGAGTGCCGTAGCATCACAACTCACAACAACCTCCAACTCCTGGGCTCAAGCGAGTCTCCTGCCTCAACCTCCCAAGTAGCTGGGACCATAGGTGCCCCCCACAACGCCTGGCTACTTTTTGGTTGCAGCCGTCATTGTTGTTTGGTGGGCCCGGGCTGGATTCAAACCCGCCACCTTAGGTATATGTGGCTGGTGCCTTAGCCACTTGAGCTACAGGCGCCAAGCCCCAAAACAGATTTTAAAGCACTACTCCTTGCTGGTGCAGTGGCTCACACCTGTAATCCCAACACTGTGGGAGGCTGAAGAGGGAGAATTGCTTGAGCTCAGGAGTTCGAGACTCGCCTCAGGGAGAGTGAGACCCCGATTCATGAAAAAAAAATGGAAAAACCTGGGCAGCGCCTGTGGCTCAAAGGAGTAGGGTGCCGGCCCCATATGCCAGAGGTGGCTGGTTCAAACCCAGCCCCGGCCAAAAACGCCTGTAATCCAAAAAAAAAAAAAAGGAAAAATCCAGCCGGGCGCGCGGATAGCTCCTGTAATCCCAGCAGCTGAGACAGCGGGATGCCCACAGCCCGTGTCTGAGGTTGCAGTGAGCAACCACGCCACTGCCCCTCTGCTCAGGGGCACATGGTGGGACTCTGTCTCGACAAAACAAAACAAAACAAAAAAAAACAAAAAAAAAAAAAAAGAAAAATGTTCATACAAAAAGCTTATGTGAAAAAATGAAAAATATAAACCCACATATAAAATTACAGTGTTGTAAAGTTTTTCTCAATATGTGCATACATATGTAATCAGGTATTATATTTATAGAATAATTACTTTTTAACAGTGACTGAAGGGATTATAAGTCATTTCCCGTTCATACTTGTACTTTTCTGTGGTATTTGATATTTTCTGTAAACACTACAAACATATAACTATATTTCTTCTACAAAATACTTTTCAACTAACTTATTTATAGGTCATTATGGTGGCTTTAATCAAAAATATGCATTCTTGTGCACTAATTCTTATATAACCCTTAATATTTAAAATACAATTTCACTTTTAAAGATGCTTTGGGAGATACCTGAATAAAATGCCAAACTTTTAAGTAGCATGATTTGCATTAAATATTTTTAGTCTAACTAGTGATTAAAATATTTAAAATGCTTTTAAAGAATAATTTGTTTCTAGTACTAACTAAAATATGTTTTCTTTTTGATGTGTAATTGTAATTTTATTATTAACTATCTTGGATAATAGAAAAATGAAAACTTTCAATGAGTTGCCATCTAAATGTTCACTGAAAAAATAGCTCGTTGAATATTTGAATGCATTTTCACATAGGAGAAAAAGTACTGATTCACATAGTTACAATCCAAGGTAAGCTTATAAAAAGTTAAACCCATTATGAAGCAAAATACTCTAAACTTACAGTGAAAATTGGTAGGAGCTAATGCTCTGGAAAAATAACTTTAAAGGTAGAGCTAAAAAATATCAGTAAGTGAATTAATATCTAAAATCATCTACTTCAGGTAAAATAGATTTAGTTAGGAGAATGAAATAGTAAAAAGATACTATGCAGACATTTAAAAGTATTTATCAGCATTTCCAGGACATTCGAGATTGATGACAGTGCTACTTTATTTATTTATTTTTTTTGTTTTTACCTTCATTTTCAATTAGTTCTTGTCTTCTTGACTTGATCATTTATGATTATTAGCTATGATTAGTCTTACTTTTAGATTCAAGTTGAGAAATAAAACATTTTCTAAAAAACAAGAAGAGAAAAGTCAAGGGTTTGGTTGACTGAGGAGGGAGAATTGCTTGAGCTCAGGATTTTGAGACTTGCCTGAGTGAGAGTGAGACCCCAACTCATAAAAAAATGAAAAAAACCAGCCAGGTGCTGTAAGGAGGGCCTGTAATCCTAGAAGCTTCCGGAGGCTGAGGCAGCAGGATGCCCACAGTTCAAGTCTGAGGTTGCAGTGAGCTATGATGTAATTGCACTCTACTCAGGACATAGGGGAGGGACTGTTTCAACAACAACAGCAAAAACAAAAAAAGCAAGGAAATATAAAAGAAAAAAATAAAAAAAACCCCAAGGAAATAAAAAGAAAAAAAATAAAAAGGATTCATTACTGTATGTAGGCATGAGATTTTCTGAAATAATGAATTATAGTTGATGAAAAGCAGGCAGAGCTTAATGAATAATCTTTGGGGAAAGGAAGGAAGTTATGAGCCTAAAATCTTACAGGGTGATAGGCAGCTCCTGAATGGAGAGGCAAGAAGGGAGCAGGAACAGGCAATGTTAAACCGAAAGTTATTATGTTTTTAAAAATCAGTTTGATATTGTTAGACCACTGATTACCAGTTATCCCTAAAATAAGACTTTGTTATAATTACTAATCCTGTGTAGAAGAATATATATATATACACATATATACATATATAGACACACACACACACACATATATATATTATATATATAAAATATGTGAGTGGCAGAGACTTTCAAGATCATTTCTAGTCCAGAAGAGAATAAAGCAAATATTTTCAGATCATCAAGTTTGATTAGAGTTAAGCATCTAGTGAATGGTAGAGGTAAGACTGACTCTTCTAGTGTTCTTTTTTACGACATATGTTAATTTAAATGGCCATGTTCAGATGATTAGGTAGTTATTTCATTCACTCAGCACATATTTTCTTGGTGCTAGAGCCTTAAGATAAAAAGATAAACAAGAGCTTTTTACCTTTTAATGAGTTTATAGTTCATTGAGGGAGACATATGAATAAGTGGACATTTAAAAGGTAGTTAAAAATGTTGCTGTAAAACAAGATAGTATGAATTCACATTGAAGGAAATCTTTTAACTCAGCCTTTGTGAATTGAAAAAGTATTCCTGGAATAAGTCATGTTCATGCTGAGTCCTTAAGTATGAGCTGGAGAAGAAACAGTGGATCAGGTTTGGGGAAACTAAATAATTTTTGTAGAATTGAAACTTTTTTTTTTTTTTTTTTTTTTTGAGACGGAGCCTCAAGCTATCCCCTGGGTAGAGTGCCATGGCTTCATGCTCACAGCAACCTCCAACTCCTGGGCTCAAGCGAGTCTCCTGCCTCAGCCTCCCAAGTAGCTGGGACCACGGGTGCCCGCCACAATGCCTGGCCATTTTTTGGTTGCAGCCATCATTGTTTGGCGGGCCCGGGCTGGGGATTCGAACCCGCCACCTTAGGTGTATGTGGCTGGTGCCTTAGCCGCTTGAGCCACAGGCGCCGAGCCGAATTGAAACTTTGAATGGGATGGGTGCCATAGTAATAGTTTGTGCCTGAAGAAGAAACTAGGACCCCCTAGATATAAAAGGCCTTGAAAGTTATCTGAAAGGGTTTGGAGTGATTGCCAAAAGGATCAGTTGAAAGGTTTTATCACATTAGTACTTTAGAAACCAACTTAGGTAACAGTATAGATGAGGGTAGATGATAGGAGGCCATGAGAATAATTAGGAGTATGTTGTAGTGAAAGAATGGTGATGTCAATGGAGAGAATTATACAAATTTGTGGGATATTAATGGATTGGAATCAACAAGAGTTGGTTAATTGAATATGATGGTTAAGGGAAGGGGAATAGTAGACAAGCAAATCAGTAGACAAGCTGATCTGAAGAGCTGAGTAGACAGTAGAATGCCTTTCATTGGAATGAGAAACAAATAAATAAGAACCACATTTTATTTTGGGTAGTAGAGGCAATTGGTATAATAATACTTTTTTTTCTAGTTTTTTTTTTTTTAATAAGTGCCAGGTATTATTCTAAGCAGTTTATATAAAATGTAAACAGTTTGACTATGGATCCCATATTCTTCACCATTACACCAAAGAGCACAGGCTATGGAGAAATTCAGATCCTAAATAATTGATTTTTCAGTTCATTGAATTATATTGGCTACATGTGAGACACTAATAGAAGTTGGTATAGAAGAGTATTTAATACAGGGCCCTGGTCAAGTTATACATACATGCATTTAATTAAAAAAACATGCTTGAGTTTAACAAATCCTATGATAGATTGAGAGGAAAGTGGTGCTATCTGAAAATAGAGGGAAGAGATTAATTTCAGTGGAAAAAGGTAGGATTGAATAATACTGGGAAAGATCTTTCAAAGGGTTGATATTTAAACCTTGAATGATGAAAGATTATACAAATTGAAAATTATTTTAGCATTGCATATACTTTTCAATTTGTCTAGTTTTGGTAATTATTATTAGTTGAAGACAGTATTTTTGTGAAAGTGTGACATGTATATTGTTGTTAAAAAGTGGGACCTGTTGTGATGGCTCCCTCCTGTAATCCTAGTACTTTGAGAGGCCAAGCCAGGGGAATATTTGAGTCTAGGGGTTTTAGACTTGTGATAGAAATATAGAGATACCCTCCCCATCTTTCCAAAAACTACAAAAATTATCAGGGTATGATGGCACAAATCTATAAGCCCAGATGCTCAGGGGCTGAGACAGGAAGCTCTCTTGTGCCCAGGAGTTTGAGGTTGCAGTGAGTTATGAAGTTGTCACTGTGCTCTAGTTTTGAGAACAGAGTGAGTCTTACCTCATTAAGAAAAAGAAAGAAAGAAAGAAAGAAAAAAGTATTTGGTACGTATTTGTAGCAAAGTAGTTTTTCCTCTAAAGTATTTCACTAGATTTAGATAACTATTATTAGGGCATTGCATTTAAAATTTTTAAAATTTTAAAATGATTGTAAAACACAAGGTATTTGGAATACTTGTTGCTTTTGTTTTCCAAAACAAATTTTTAAAGTTAAAATAGATATTGGGATTATTAGATTATATGTAGTTTATGTGGTTGGGTGTGGAGTTAATTATTAAATAGAACTTGAATTTTAACCTTAGAAAACAAATACAGAAGTGAATGAGGATCCTTCCCCTGCCCCCCACTGGATCCATTCATTGTTAACAGAGCATGGCATAAGTAAGTCTCCATCAGCCTGTGAAAGGGGTGACTTTACACAACTGGTGATGCATTTGGAGTGAAACATCTTTATCAAGTTAATACGAGAAGCAGTCATGCCCTACTTGAATTACTCATTTATAATAGCTGAACAGCAGCCTACATGCAGACTTTGAAATCCTGGGAAAATAAGATGCCTGCATATATCCAAATGTTGAAAGCCTTTACTGCTCAGCAGCTGGGAAATGTTGAACTCTGCTGTCATCTAAAGGGTTTTGGCCTTCAGGGAGATTCAATCAATTTACTTACTGACCAGCTTTATCTATTTTTTTAATGATTATATTCTCTGAAGTTTATAGCTTGAAAGATAATGTTTAGATTTTGTATATTTAACAGTATAAAAATTAAACACAAATGTTTTTACATCGCTCAAGTTGTCACGTGCTCAGATCACTGACATACCAATTTAAATATAATCATATAAAATTTATTTGTTCACTTTAAATGGAAAAATGTATCTAAGTTCACACAATATACTCAATTATATATATTGATTTTATATATTGGGATCTATTTATGAACAATTTTTTGTAATTTTTCTAAAATATGTTGGTTTATTTTGAGTCACAACTTCTTATATAAACACACAAAGCAACTAATTATCTGTGTTTTTGTTTATCTTCTCTTCTCTATCTTTTTGATGGCTGGTCCAAAGAGGATTTTTAGAAAATATAATGGAGTGACAAACATAGTATAGAAAATACTTCAGTTACATGAAGGAAGAAATGTGTCCCTAACTTAAAGGCTGTTGCCCTAGAATTCTAATCCTAATTCTGCAATCCACTTTTTGTGAAAATTGCATGATCTCACTTTGTTTTTTCATCTACTACATGATTGCAGTAGCTGGTATTAGACATTTTTGTGTTGACTGGCCATTGCGTAAAGGCATCCCTTTCAACATATAATTCCTCATGTTTTAAACCAAGTGAATTTGTTTTCTATTATTCTTGCTTTTTATTACAGTGATTTTTCAGGAAGATAAAAGTAAAATTGCTGTTCTCACAAATTGGTATGTTATGACAGTATTCTATAGATGGAAGTAGAATTGAGGAAGATGAAGATGCCACGTGGCTGGTGATAGCTATATGCTAGTGATTTTTCAACTGGTGTGCTGTGAGAGGATCTTAGGTGTCCCATGAAAATTTTTAAAAATCATTAACTAAATTGTTTTGTAAGACATTCAAAGTACAGTAAGTATATATATATTTTTTACTCTTTTTTTTCCAACATAATTTAAGTATGCCATGGAAGTTTAACTATAGGTTCATGTGTGCCATGAGATAAAAAGATTGAAAAACACTGCTGTAGGTGACATTGATGATATGTTTGACTAGTTTCTTTTTAAAAAATTGATGTATTGAAAACATTTGTTGGTATTAAAATCTAAAATATTCTCATTGATAAACATTCTATCATATATTGAGATGCATTATGCTAGTGATATATCAAGAAGATTTTACAGGCATACCTGCTTTCCTAAGCAGTAGGAAAAGGTTATGGAGATATATAGGAAATTAATACAAAAGAAATTCTCTTAGTTCCAGGTAATAAAAAGTATTCTAAAATTTCCAAAAAGAGAAGTTAATACATAATAAAATAAGAGTTTTTTACATAAAGTTTACATACAGCTTAATGATATGCCTTTGAACAGTGTAAGTGGAAAAGTGACAAGGAAAGAATTGTATTTTGAAAGAGGTCAATTAATGATTTTATGAGCAGAAGAAACGTGTTCTAAATTTGAAAGTAAGGAAGAAAATAAATCATGCTCAAATTAAAGCAACAGAACATATTATACACATATCTCTATATATGTGCAGATGCTCCTCAACTTACAAAAATGGAGTTACATCCTGATAAACCCATATTCTGAATATACCATCAATTGAAAATATACTTACTACACCTAACCTACTGCACATGAAAGCTTAGTTTAGACTACTTACCTTAAATGTGCTTACAACACCTATATAATCCTAAAGTTTGGCAAAATAATCTGGCAACATGCTAGATTGCTGAGTATCAGTAGTTTGCCCTTGAGATAGGATGGCTGACTGGGAGCAGTAGCTTGACACTAATGCTCCTCTCCCCACTCCCTCACTTCTCTACCCTACCCCTGTATTAGCTCATCTGTTGCCTTCATATTAGAATAGAGTACATTGGTTTTTTGCTTCTTCTTATGATGCTTTACTAAGAAGAATGTGTTCCACCTTACACAGGTTAATACAAAGGATATAAAGTCTCCATATTTTTTAATGGTTGAAAAGTATTCCATGGTATACATATTACATAGCTTATTGATCCATTCCTGGGTTAGTGAGCATTTAGGTTGTTTTCACATTTTGGTGATTGTAAATTGAGCTGTGATAAACAGTCTAGTGAAATGTCTTTATGATAAAAGGATTTGTTTTCTTCTGGGTAGATGCCTAATAAGATTGTGGGATCAAATAAAAGGTCTAATTTGAGTTCTTTGAGGATTCTCCATACTTCTTTCCAAAAAGATTGTATTAGTTTATAGTCCCAACAGCAGTATAAAAGTGTTGCCTTCTCTCCACATCCACACCAGCATCTATAGCTTTGAGACTTTGTGATGTGGGCCATTCTCACTGGGGTTAGGTGGTATCTCAGGGTAGTTTTGATTTGCATATTTGTGATGATGAGGGACGATAAATATTTTTTCACATGTTTGTTAGACATTTGTCTGCCTTCTTTAGAGAAGGTTCTATTCATGTCTCTTGACCAGATATATGGGATTGTTGGATTTTTTTTTTTATTAATTTGAGTTCTTTACAGATCCTAGTTATCAAGCTTTTGTCCAATTCATAATGTGCAAATATCTTTTCCCATTCTGAAGGTTGTCTGTTTACTTTGGTTGTCATTTCCTTAGCTGTACAGAAGCTTTTCAGTTTAATTAAGTCCCATTTGTTTATTTTTGTTGTTGCTGCAATTATCACAAGTTTTCTTGATAAAGTCAGAAGGCCAATATCTTCAAGTGTTTTCTCCACACTTTCATTGAAGATTTTTATTGTTTCATGCCTTAGATTTAAATCTTTTATCCATCTTGAATCAATTTTTGCAAGTGGTGAGAGGTGTGGGTGGGTCCATTTTCAGTCTTTTACATGTGGTTATACAATTCTCCCAACACCATTTATTGAATAGGGACTCTTTTTCCCAATTTATGTTCTTGTTTGGTTTATCAAAGATAAGGTAGCTCTAAAATGTTAGTTGTGTCTCATGGTTTTCCCTTCAGTTCCAAATGTCAATGTCTCTATTTTTGTGCTAAGACTATACTCCCAGATTTGTTTTTATTACTAAGAATTGCCTTGGCTATATGGGTTTTTTTCTGGTTCTATACAAAAGGAAGAGTTATTTTTTCCAAATCTTGAAAGTATGATGATGGTATTTTAATGGAGATTGCATTGAATCTATAGATTGTTTTGGGAAGTACAGACAATTTGACAATGTTGGTTTTCCCAGCCATGAGCATGGTATGTTCTTCCATTTAATATCTTTTGGTATTTCTTTTCTTAGGGTTTCATAATTTTCTATGTAGAGGTCCTTCACCTCTTTTGTTTCTGGGCATTTTAGTTTTTTTCAAGCTCCTGTGAAGGCTTGGCACCGTTAGCTCAGTGGCTAGGACAATAGCCACATATACAGAGGCTGGTGGGTTTGAACCCAGCCTGGGACTGCCAAACAACAATGCCAACTACAACAAAAAAATAGCCGGGTGTTATGGCGAATGCCTGTAGTTCCAGCTACTTGGGAGGCTGAGGCAAGAGAATTGCTTAATCCCAAGAGTTTGATGTTGCTTTGAGCTGTGATACCATGGTAATCTACTGAGGGCAACATAGTGAGACTCTGTCTCAAAAAAAAAAAAAAATGCTCCCATGAAGGGAATTGTCAGCATATTGTCAGCAAAGAGCAAGAATTGACCTCTTCTGTACCCTTTTGTATGCCCTTTAGTTCCTTCTCTTGTCTGATTGCATTGGTTAGAACTTCCAGCACTATGTTGAATAGTAGTGGTGATAGGGGACAACCTTGTCTG
>NW_003852399.1:27253663-27292967 GCF_000181295.1 Otolemur garnettii | reverse complement strand
AAAAAAAAAAAAAAAGAAATGTGCCACCTATGCCTATATTCTTAAGTGTTTTTGTTAGAAAAGGATGCTGAATTTTATCGAATGCTTTTTCTGCATCTATCAAGAAGATCATATGGTTTTTGTTTTTGTTGATATGGTATATTACATTTATGGACTTGTGTATGTTAAACCAGCTTTGCCTCCCTGGGATGAAATGTACTTGATCGTGATGAATGATTTTTTTAATGTGTTGCTGTAATGTATTGGGTAGGATTTTATTGAGAATTTTTACATCTATATTCATTAGTGAAATTCATCTGACGTTCTCCTTTTTAGTTGGATCTTTTCCTGGTTTTGGTATCAGGGTGATGTTTGCTTCATAGAAAGTGTTGGGGAAGATTCCTTCCTCCTCAATTTTTTGGAATAATTTCTGCAGCATGGTGTAAGCTTGTCATGAGCGTTTGATAGAATTCAGTGTGAAGCCACCTGGAGCAGGGGATTATTTTTTTGGAGATTTCTCTTTACTCTTTCTTCAATCTCAGTTCTTGAAATTGGTCAGTTGTGGAGATCTATTTCTTTTTGATTAAGTCTAGGGAAAGAGTGTGATTCCAGGTATTGATCTATTTCCTCTACATTGTCAAATTTCTGGGCATAGAGTTTCTTGTAGTAGTCAGAGATGATCTCTTACAGCTCTGTGACATCTGTTGTAATTTGCCCTTTATTGTTTCTGATTGAGGTTACTAGTTAATCTAGCCAAAGGTTTATCGATTTTATTTATTTTTTCAAAATACCAACTTTTTGTTTTTTTAATTTTCTGAATGATTCTTTTGTTTTTAATTTCATTAATTTCTGCTTTAATTTTGGTTATTTCTTTTCTTCTGCTGGGTTTGGGATTAGATTGTTCTTCTTTTTCCATTTTGTACCGTACATTTTGTACCATACATTCTCTTCTGTACCTGCTTTTCCACTCAACGTTGTTTTAAAGCAGCGGTTCTCAACCTGTGGGTCACCACCCCTTTGGGGGTTGAACGACCCTTTTGCCTAAGACCATCCTGCATATCATATATTTACATTACAATTTACAATAGTAGCAAAATTACCATTATGAAGTAGCAACGAAAATAATTTTATGGTTGGGGCTCACAACACAAGGTACTGTATTAAAGGGTTGCAGCGTTAGGAAGGTTGAGAACCACTGTTTTAAAGCCATCTTTCTATTTTGATAAATGCAGTTTTCATCCTCATTTTCAATGACATTGTAGCTTTTTGTTCTATAACTACATTGATATTACTATACTATCTTAGTGGATAATACATTGTTGGATATTAGGATATTTTTCTAGGTTTTCTAATTTTAGACTAATTTTAAAAAGGGTTGATAAGAAGTATTTTGTTATTCATCTTTGTGAACTTGCTTATTAATAAAGTAAATTATTAAAGACATTTTGGTGCACTATTTTGTACTTAGTAATCATTATCAAAAGTTTCTTTTTCACCTATTTAGTGCTAAACTTGTTTAGGAATTTTATATTGTAATGACTAACTTTTCAGAGACTTAAAGTGAGTGTCTCTTGACTTTATCATAATTAATAAACTTTGTTTTATACATTCTCCTTATTTGGAAATTTACAAGGTCTCATACAAACAGTTCAACCATTGGCATTAAGGGTTTTTTTTTTTTTTTCCTAGAAAGAGGTAATGCTTTAATTTCTCTTGCAAATATTTTACAAATTGTTTTCTTAATTTCTTTAGCTCAGCACTAGTTAGAAGAAAGAGGTTTAACTTTGGAATCCAGCAAACCTGTTTTCAAATAACTATTTGCTTTTACTGTTTTTGGGACTTTGGGCGTTAATTCAGTCTTCCTAGGTCTCATTTTATAATCTATAAATTTATAAAACAAATCCACTCCCTTAAATGGTTTGTTTTCTGGATTAATGGTAGTGAATTAAGAACTAGTACAGTGCCAAAGAGTGAGTGGCAGGTGCTCAGAAAACAGCACTTGTGCTTGAGAGAGACAATTTGTTGTGAACACAGTGTTTGGAGTTATATGTGAATTGGAATCCCATTCCTGCCACATTCCTAGGGAGTGACCTTGGTCAATTATTACACCACTTTAAGTTTCGCTTTCTTCATTAAAAAAAATTTACACTTCAGCTTTTCTGAGGCTTAAGTTAAATTATGTATGTAAAGTACTTAGTGGAGTTTTTTGGCAAATATTTATTTTGTTTCTTTTTCTTTTATTAGTATTATTATTTGTACCAGCACAAAATGAATCCACCTCCTGAATAGCTATACAATAGGCGTGTGCCTTGACACCTGGTTTATTTTTTTAATTTTAGTAGAGATGCGGGTCTGGCTCTTGCTCCAACTTGTCTCAAACTCCTGAGCCCAAATATTTCTTCTGCTTCAGCTTACCGGAATGTCAGGATTACAGATCTGAGCTGCTGTATTTGTTCACATTTTAAAAATAAATGTATAATTAACATGAGCTAAGTATCTTACTCTACTGTGTTTTGATTGTATAATTACTACCCAACTGCCTAGAAGGAGCATGTGCTACATGAAAGTGTTATTTACAAGATCATACCTGTGTGTTTCTTTTTTTTTTTTTCAAGAGAATTAAATCGTTTATTGATTACACATGATAATGGTAGATATAAAGCTTTATTCTCATTTGTAATTTTATCTGGTACCATTATTCAATATATATATATTGCATAAGATATGCCAACAATCACCCTTATAACCAGTAATTCCATGATTTTCCTTGGATGACCCCTTTAAATGGTGAGCTTCAGGTCACAACAGTAACCCTCAGTTCAACTACACCAAGGTTTCTCAGACAATGACTTCTTCACCCAAGCAGGTTGCAAATGAATTTCAAATAGAACCTGGCATCACCCTGAAGGAATTCTAGCTTCACACTTTTGGAAAGTTTACCAAAATGGCTTCAGAGTAGACTAACTTTACACAGCACATTAAAAAAAAAAAGACACATTTATTCAGCATCATGATCAGACTATTACATTTAGCCATCAACAGCATGGGTGCAAAAAAAAAAAAAAATCTACAGTAAAATCCTTTGTTGGAATGCTTTACACTTTCCATAGAACAGAAACCAGTGGTGGCAGCTAGGCCCTGCCACCACTGTGCTTGGCTGAGTTCACAAATCTGTTGTAACCTGTAGCTTCCCTATCACTTCTCTGGCTCTCCTCTCTTGCTAAGCTTTGTTTCCTGGGAATAATTAAAACCTTCTGCCACTGCCGTAGCTACTGCTGCTACTGGAACCACCACAGCCACCTTGGTTTTGTGGTTTGGCAAAGTATTGGCCACCACCACCATAAGGGCCAGAGCTTTTGCCTCCAAAATTTCCTCCTTTCATGGTTCCAAAATGTGATGACTGATTGTTGTAATTGCCAAAATCCTTGTAACTTACACCACCTCCAAAATTGTTTCTATCATTATCAAATCCATTGTATCCATCCCCACTGCCACCATATCCACCACTACCACAACTCCCACCAAAGCCACAATGACCACTGAAATTTCCTCCATGGCCAAAGTTGTCATTTCACCAAAACCACCTCTATAACCCCCACCAAAGTTTCCAGAACCACTTCGACCTCTTTGACTGGACGAAGCACTAGCCATCTCTTGCTTTGATAGGGCTTTCCTTACTTCACAGTTGTGGCCATTCATAGTATGGCATTTCTGAATGACAATCTTATCCACAGAATCATGGTCATCAAATGTAACAAAAGCAAAGCACCTCTTCTTGCCACTGCCTTGGTCAGTCATGATTTCAATCACTTCAATTTTCCCATACTGTTCAAAATAGTCTCTGAAATGATGTTCTTCAGTATCTTCTTTAATGCCACCAACAAAGATCTTTTACACAGTTAAGTGGGCACCAGCTCTTTGAGAATCTTCTCTGGAAACAGCTCTCTTTGGTTCCACAACTCTTCCATCCACTTTGTGTGGTCTTGCATTCATTGCTGCATCTAACCTCTTCCATGGCAGCATATGTGACGAACCCAAAGCCCCTGGAGTGCTTGGTGTTTGGATTTCTCATTGCCACACAGTCTGTGAGCCTTCCCCATTGCTCGAAATGGCTCCTCAGACTCTCATCAGTCGTTTCAAAGCTCAATCCTCCAATGAATAGCTTCTGCAGCTGTTCAGGCTCTTTAGAGACTCTGACTTAGATATGACAGCAGTGGGAAGAGAGACTTTAATGATGCTTCCTTGGCAGCGTCAAGGCAGAAAGCTATGTTTCTTAATCTTTGACTCTACCTCTCTGTAGCCTTGTCTTTTCAGGGCTTTCCTTGTCAATAGCTGCCTTGTTTTGATCTCTTTCAGAAAAAAAAGGATGTGTAAACCCTGGGGAAAACACAAGTTTTCAGGGCTTTCTCTAGTCTGTTGTTGGTTTATATGCCTTCATTTTGGAATATCTCTTTTATATCCAATTCCCAAATACTCTCTGGGTCACTTTATCTCTTTATCACTTTATGTCTATGTAAACAGCACATGTATCCCTAATTTGCTGTCTGAATAAATAGGAGATCACTTATTGTAAGTAATTGTGATTTTATGTTAACCTTTGAAAAAAATTTTGTCAATTTTTAAAAAATAGATTTCTCAATAAGGTGTGGGTTGTGAATACTGCAGTGGTATGCAAACATAGTGACATTGGTATGTTAAATGTGTGTGTTTTTTAATATAGACCTTTTTCAACTCAACAAGTAGTAGCTTGAAGTTTTTGCTATATCCCAGGTCAGTTTGTGACTAAACCTAATATGTGATTGGTTAAGAGTGCAGGTTTCCATATCCTTAATGGCATTGTTTCTTTCAGCATAGGTATTAGTTTTTAAAGAACTGGGAGATCTGATGGTTCTTCTTGCATTCTCTTAACGGTTTTCCTCTTTTTCAGAAACTGAAACTGCATTACTATACAAGGCTGGGTTCAAGCCTCAGCTGTATCGTTTACTGGGTGTTTGTCACTTACATGCTGTGTACCTCAAGTAATCCAACCTGAGAAAAGGAATATTAAGAAATACTAGCATACCTGAATAGGTTTATTGGAAAGTTCTGATGATTTAATATATGCATCTTTACTTTCTTGGTAAATGAAGTTCTGTGCACTTAATTAAAATACTTGGTTTTATTGAGTGCTCATTAATGTCACACACTGTATTTAAGTCTACTGTCTCATTTTATCCTTATAATAATTATATGAAACAGGAACTTACTCTACTTAGTTAACAAAAAATTGAAAGTGGAAATTGTCCAAGATGCACTAAAGCTGTTCATGTGAGACAGAATTTAAAGTGGTTGGTTTTACCTATAGGGAAAGATTAGTGAATGGACATTTGTTTTATGTTTACATAAAATGTTTAGAGTCTAGATTATTCTTTCTCATTATTTTTCACTGTGATATTTTTCCCCACCAACTGACTCAGTATTTATAGTGTCAAGAAAGTGAAATTCTGCTATAATTATATTTCTCTGTAGCTCCTTAGTTCAACTCTAAAGGGACTCAGTCTGAGAAGGCAGGGTCATCCAGGTTATCTACAGCACCAAGCTGCTCCTAGGTTATCATCTTAGAGGCTAAAGATTATGAAATTTCCAGCCATTTCTTGATTTCCTCCAGCCATAGGTCCAGACTCTCCAGTTAGATTACTAGGCTTTGCCTCACATGAGCACTTCATTATTTTGGTGAAATACCAGTCAAAATTAGAGATATTCCTTGACTTACAATGGAGTTATGTTTTGCCAAATCTGTTGTAGGTTGAAGATATCCTAAGTTGACAATGCATTTAATATACCTAACCTATTGTACATCATAGCTTAAGGCAGCCTACCTTAAACATTCTCAGCACATTAACATTAGACTGTAGTCAGGCAGAATCATCTAATGCGAAACCTATTTTATAATGCAGTGGTTAGTATCTTGTGTAATTCGTTGAATACTGTACTGAAAGTGAAAAACAGAGTGGTTGAATAGTATGAGTACTTGAAGTATGGTTTCTACTGAGTGTGTATTTCTTTCGTATCATCCCAAAGTTCAAAAATCCTAAGGTAAACCATTATAAGTTGGAGGGGGAGGGGTCCATCTGTATTCTATCTGAGTAATATGATGCAAAGATCTGTCTTTATTATTTAAAACAAGTTAAGGTTGAGAGGAAATAAAAAATGTCATTGTTCTGTAAAAGTTTGTGCTGGAGACAATGGGCACATGTTTCTCCAATTGTGCACATTTCCTGTGATTCATACAGTATTCTAACTTTGTAACTATCCATATTTTCTCTATAATTATACTACCATTAAAGGAATTAAAGTGGCATTAAGAATGAAGAATGCCCTATACTTTCTTCTAGTATTTTAATGGTTTTATGGCTTAAGTTTAAATCTTTAATCCAGTGAGAGTCTATCTTAGTTAGTGGTGAAAGGTGTGGATCCAGTTTCAGTCTTCTACAGGTTACCAGCCAGTTCACCCAGCACCATTTGTTAAATAGGGAGTCTTAAAGATATTTGTATAAGAATGTTTATTGCAGCCCAATTCATAATAGCCAGGTCATGGAAGAAGCCCAAGTGCCCATCGATCCATGAATGGATCAACAAACTGTGGTATATGTACACCATGGAATACTATGCAGCCATAAAGAAAGATGGAGACTTTACCTCCTTCATGTTTACATGGATGGAAAATGTTCTTCTGAGCAAAGTATCACAAGAATGGAAGAAAAAGTATCCAATGTACACAGCCCTACTATGAAACTAATTTATAGCTTTCATATGAAAGGTATAACCTAATTATAGCCTAAGAATATGCGGCGGGGGTAGGGGTAGGGGAACGGAGAGGGGTGGATGGGTGGAGGGAGGGTGATTGGTGGGATTACCTCTATGGTTTATCTTATAAGGGTACAAGTGAATCTTTCTAAAAGTAGAATATAAATGTCTTAACACAATAACTAAGAAAATGACATAAAGGCGATGTTAACCGGTTTGATGAAAATATTTCAAATTGTATATGAAACCACCACACTGTACCCCATGATTGCATTAATGTACACAGCTATCATTTAATAAAGAAAAATAAAAAATAAGAGAACAACAACAAAAACAAATGAACAAAAAAAGAATGAAGAATGCTTCAAATATTTTAAAGAGTGGTGAATCCTAGGGTCAATAAATCCAAGAGTAAAATTCCAGTAGTAAGATTTTGAAGCACCTCCAGAAACTCTGTGCACAGTCTTACATAAAATACTGTGTGATTATGTAGTGCTGGTTGTAGTTTAGTGCCTGGAAAAAACATTTATACTACAGATGTCTCACTAAGGTGATCTATTTCTCCATTTATACTCATGTCTATTTATTTGTTTCTATCTGTAGTTTTCTGTTATTTGCATAATCCTAATTTATTAGAGTAATATCATTCATGACAATGGTATAGTGGTTAAAAATATGGACTTCATAAAAGACTGATTTTTGGCTCCATTGCCTACTATCTCTGTGATCAAGGGGGCAAGTTACATACTCTTCAGTGACTTTTTTCTAAATGGTAGGATGAGAATTTCTGTCTCATAGGGTTGCCATAGAGACTAAGTAAGTTCACATGAATAAGACATTTAAAACAGGATTTAGAATATCAAATATTAATATTTATTATTATAATGGTAAGAGTTTGTGACTAGAACCCAAAAGGCAGAAATAATAGTTTTAGTTTTCTGGATTATCAGAAAGCACTTCCATTTGAGAGGATATTCAGGAAGGGATAAAAGAAGAAGAAAAGTTTAATGAAGTTCATATTTCCTATTGGCAAATATGATTTTTTAAAAAGAAAATCCTCCCCCCATTGAATCTGATGGAATTGATGTTTTACCTAGTCTTGAATAATCCCAGTTAGTTTTTTAAAGATGAAATGTTAAAAGTTTTCTATCTTTTGTCATTCATAGTCCAAACATTTTCGCTGAACTACAGATAAATTTTTGGATATCGATGGAACATCTTTTCTTAGATGATTCACAAGCATACCCAGCACTTCCGTATGAATTTTACCACTTTACTCTAAGCGTGCACCTTGACCTGTATGCTCTAGAACAGGAGTGTCCAGCTTTTTGGCTTCTTTGGGCCACATTAGAAGAAGAGTTATCTTGGGCCACATTAAATATACAAACACTAATGAAAGGTGATGAGCAAAAGAAAAGATCCATTCCTTATTTTTGTTATATTTGCTACTACACATTAGCAAAAGTCCTCATATAATAGTCCTAATTATGTAGCAGCCCATTCAGAGATTCTTTTAAAATCATTGAGCCTGTTCCAAGTTTGTGATCATGAAGATAGAAAATGTACCTAAGTAATAAAATGTCTTTTTTGATATTTTTATTATAAAAATAAAAGGTAGCAACATAAAACTAGTAGTATTTGACATAGTATTTGAGAAACTAATGCATCAATATCTGGTTTAATGGAAGTCACAGTTCTCAGTGAATTCTCAAGGTGCACATCAGTTACACTTAATGTGTTTCATTCTTGAAAATATTTGCTTGCAAATGTAGGTGCTGCCAAAAAGCAATGACATGAATAAGAGGTGATTATGAGGTGAGGGATACTTGTCTTTAGGAAGATAAGACCTGTAAAAGTTCAGGAAGGAGACAAGATCAAATTTTTCTTTAAGTTGAATGTCAAATTTCATCTTTTTACATTCCAATTGAAAATTGCCACGTAAGGTATTTATATCAACTGAAAATGGTGCCATAAATGTACCAAAATATCAGTTATTTTCCCCAGAAATCTTAAAATTTGTTTTCAAATTCTTGTATCAAATTGAAAAGCACTCTTATTCTTTAGTGTTCACAGGACTTCAATGTGTCAAAATGCATAAAATTTTGTTTGCCTTAATTTGAATTTACCATAATTTTAGTTTCATTGGGAATGCTGTTATGGTTTGAAAAACTATTGATAAGTTGGTTTTCACCTTGAAGAAATGTGTGTAATTCATTGAAATGAGCTGTTAAATCCACTAAAAATGCTAAATCTGTAAGTCAGTTTTCATTGTCAATTTCTGGCTCAAATTTGGGTTTGATACTATATGTGACTTGATAGCATGTTGCAAATCACAAAATCTTTTCAACGTTTGGCCTCAATTTAGCCATTTTACTTCCAAAAAGTTAATGATGTCTTCATAGTTACCACCAGTACTTTTAAGGAATTCCTGGAATTGGCCATGATTCAGTCTCATGGCCCTTATGAAATTCACAGTCTTGATGATGATTTGCATGATGCCATCCATTTTTAAAGCTTTTGTGCATTCATTTTCTTAATGTACTATGTAATGATATTTTATTAAACATGAGTTTTGAGTGGCAATTCCATCATTTTCTTAATTTTATAAGTCCCTATCTTTTCCCTACTATTGCTGAGCCATCATCAGTAACTATATCAGCTGTATTGACAGTCGACAAAGAAAATTGCTTTAACATACTGATGTAGTTGTGTCTTTTAATGGCACTAAAGAGGCCTTTTCTTCAGTGACATGGTTGTCACCAGTACCTCTACTAAACATGGCTGTCATCCGTTGCCAAAGCATAAAATTTAAAATTAGCAGCCTTACTCTCCAAACTTCTTTTTATACATTTTCCAGTTTCTTCAATTCACCTGCTATAGTATGGTGAGACAAACTGAATTTAGAAGTATTCTACATTTATTCATGGAAAATTGTATCTGACATACTTTCCATACATTGCTTAATAACTTCTCTGTAAATAAATGTATTTTTTTTGTTTGTTTGTTTGTTTGCAGTTTTTGGCCGGGGCCAGGTTTGAACCCGCCACCTCTGGTATATGGGGCCGGCACCCTATTTCTTTGAGCTATGGGTGCCGCCCAAGTAAATGGTTTTTATGATTTTGCTATTAAATATACCTTGTACATTAGAATCAGTCTGAATTGTAACTTTTAAAAAATTACTTTGTTGAGAAGACAGATTTTTATTCAGTTCTGCTATTTTATCCTTGTGACATGATCCTTCACATGTACCAAATTTGGCAGCATGTTTTTGGATAGAAAGCCTTTTCAAATGATAATAGTCTTTGAAAACTTGCACAAATTCCCTACAAATTAAGCAGAGTGCTTTACTATTTGCCTTGAAAAAAAGTAGTCATCTGTCTACTTTTCACAGTAGAACAATTTTCCTTCTGTAATTTTTCTTTTTTGGTGGGGGAGGGGTTCTGTTTTCCTTAGAGATGTAGAAGCCATGCTAGGATTAAAAAATAATATTGTATAAGTAACTATACTTATTCTTATTACAAAAATTAATTGACAGGAAAATAGAAAGCAAGGTTTTGGCCCTTCCACGTCTTGGTTGCCAACATATGGTGAGGCAAAGGGCCAATTGTAAAGTGGTGGGTAATGTGTGAGACATCACAAAGTTGTGGAAGTACACCTAGTAATCAAATAAGAATGTTTACCCAACTTATAAATAACAATTAAACAACAAACCTTGCAATGGTAGGTTGAAATATTATTGATAATAGTCAGTTTTACTGTCTGTACTTTGAAAATAACACACTGGAAGCTGCATACCACCATAAAACTAAAGCCATGCATGTGTACAAATAGCAAGCACATAGATCTGTTTATTTTATGTGATATTGTGACATTATGTTATCTATAAAGTTTATACTCTGAGAACTATGCAATCAAGTTCCACCAAAAAAATCTCATAATGTTTTAGGTAAGTTTATAGTTTTGTGTTGGGCCCCATTTCCAGCCATCCTGGACTGCATGCAGCCCACAGGCTGCTGGTTGGATAACCCTGGTCTAGACAATGAATGGTGATGGTTACCAAACTAGCTAATCCCAGTCAAAAACCAATGGATTGTCCTAAACTTTTCCTTCCCCTATTTCTCATCTTTCTTATCTGGTCGTTCAACCTGTCCTAAGACTTTTCTACAAAATGTTTCCATAAGACAAGTTTGATCTTGTCACTCTCTTCTATAATATTCTTTAATGGTTCTCTCATTGTTTTCTGGATAAATCTCAGACTTCTTAGCAGGACAACTCTAACCTCATAACATGTGCTATTTTCATATGCATACTATCCTGTCGCTATGTGGAACTACTATATTTGCAATTCCATGAACATACCATTCTCCCTTACCATTTTTGTTGGTGAGTGTAATTTTTAGCATCCAGAAAGTTCTCTGATTTTCTTCTCTTTTCTCTCCATTCTATTCAACTCAAGTGTTACCTTCTGAAAATTAATTTATGAATTTTATTTCCAAGACAGGTTAGATGTCCCTCATAGTTGCTTCTCCACTGCATTCTGTAACCTCTTATGAAAGCAGATGGCACTTTGTATCTGTGAGTTCCCCTTCAGGGGTTCTGCATTTCAGGTTTATCAAACAGTGGATTGAAAATGTTTTGGAGACAAAAACAAACAAACAAACAATAAAAAGTCAGTTAAGTAATTAAAAATAGCAGAAATAAAAACTATACAGTATAATAATTATTTACATTTACTATATTTATTTGTATTAGGTATTATGGTATAGGTAATATATATGTCTACATTATATAGTGTGTGTGTGTATATATATGTGTATATGGTGTATATATAGGTGTGCATAGATATATACAAATACTGTACCATTGTATATAAGAGGCTTGATTATGGCAGATTTTAGTATCTGTAGGGGAAGATAGATGTTCTGATATCTAGGGATATCAGATTATATGCATCTTTATTAATGCATTTAGCAAATATTATGATGATTAATTTTTGTTAGTGTCTCTCACTAAATTATGAACAGCTCGACTACAAGGACTATTTCCTATTTATCTCTGAGTGCTTAATATTTACTTGTAGGCATATGGTTGGCATTCCATAAAAATTTGTTGAATGAATAAGTGGCATTAATAATTAATCTTTGGTAATGGTTATATGGTAAAGCTGTCTTTAAGAGGAGAAAATGGGAATTTATTGCTAATAATTATAGTAGACCCTCCATAGTTGACCATCTCTTTAAGTTGACCTAATTTTCATAGGCTGGACATATACTACATGTACTTATCAGTACAGCAGGCCTAGTTCCTTGTATTGACCACCTCTATATGTTGACCAATTTGATACAGTCCCTTAGGTGGTCAGCCTACAGAGGTTCTACTGTATTCTCAAGAGGCAAAAATAAGGAAATACACCGACTTCCAAGATTTCATCAATTTGACATCAGTCACTCTTCTGGTTTCTTCCTCTTATCTGTCTGCCACTTTGGCATTAATGATTGTGTCTTGTCTGCTTTCTTGGTAGTACTGTTTGACTCCTCCAAAAAGTGCCTGTTTCTCAACCTACTTGTGGTATCACTCTTGTTGAGTTCTTACTTTGTTAATGCTATTTATTTTTGTTTTATCAAGTGTGAGTTATGAGATTGCTATTAATATAACAATTGTTATATTATTATATTGTTATACCCCCCATATTTGTCACATTAATTGTAATCAATGTAAAGTGGATTCATTGAGCTGATTTAAGAGTATCTGGCAAATTGGTTAAGAGGATTAGTCTCTGGAGTGAATTAAGAGCATGCAGATAGGTATCTGTCATTTAAAAGATAAGAGAGGCCAAGGAACTATGTTGATAGGATAAATATATTAATTAGGGAATTTTCCCTGAGAGTGGGTAAAAGGCTAAGAATCTGAGTAAGCAGGTCAGGAATATGTAGAGAGTAGGTGAAAGAGACTTCTAGAGAACCAGATGGGTCAGTGAGGTAGCAGTTACATGTCTTTTTATATTCCACAGGTGTGTGACTTTCGAGTGATAGGAGGAAGCTGGCCTGGGGTAGCACTGAGTTCATGTTAGAAGTTGATATGACATATATAGAGGGAGCATCTTGCCTCCAGTGAAATACTAGTTATATTTATTATATTGACACTGCTAGATTTAGGATCGTTTATTTTTGCATATGAATAATCTAGTTCCACTTAGTTCTTACCAAATGCCTGAGACTAATGTTCAGAGTTATTTAGTGAATAAATTGGAATAGTTTTCTGTGCCATTGGCGGAACAAATTAAACTTTC
Organism: Otolemur garnettii; assembly: GCF_000181295.1. Taxonomy (NCBI): domain Eukaryota; kingdom Metazoa; phylum Chordata; class Mammalia; order Primates; family Galagidae; genus Otolemur; species Otolemur garnettii. Next base: position 27,279,913 of record NW_003852399.1, on the reverse strand, counting down.
ATTGGTTGAGTGCTTACACCTACCCAGTATGGTGTGGGAGGATTATCAGCCAGTTTGTCTTATTGTTTTATTGGCAGCAGAAAACTCTTAAACTGACGTTTCCCATGGAAGAAATATCTCACTTGAAACCCCAGGGCTTTTACTAAATAATTTATGAAGTGGGATGATAGCAAATTACAGAAGAGTCATCAAAGCAAGTATGTTATTAATTGACAATTTATTGACTTCATCCCCAGGGCCAGTTTAAAGAAAAGGGAGGAAGGGTTAGATTTCAAACTACACTTTGAATGCTGTGTGAGGTCTGGTTGAGCTTTTTGGTTAGGCTGTAATTAATTAACTTAATTAAAGAAATATTAGTACAGGAGTAAAAGTACACTCACTCTTGAATTTTTCAAAGAGATAAGAATGACTTCAGTGCTGATAAAACTGTGAATCTGAGCCTGGTTAGCATTAAAGGACACCCCAAAATTCACCTGTTGTCTTCAATTTTTTGATACATGGTAGCAATAATTTAGGGTACCATATTTGTATTCTGTATCTTTCAATATATGTCTTTCTCTATGTATGTTTGTATATGTTTATTTGACTTCATAGAAAACAGAATTAAGCTTTAAATTTCTTTTTAAATTGTACTCTGAAATATTAATTTTTCTGTTACCTTGACCCTTGTAAAAATTGCTAAAAATTGCTGTCCCCAGGCTTTATAATTACGTAACTTTACAGACTGTTATAAAACCAAGGAAAGATTTTTAAAAAATCTTCCATATTTAAATGTTTCCTACCAAAGAGATACTTCCCATTATGAACAACAAAATGAAATTCCATAGCTAAAACTTTTCTTTCTCTGTGAATATTCTCTCTGAATATGGCTCGGTGCCTGTAGCATAGTGACAATGGCGTTGGCCACATACACTGAGGCTGGCGGGTTTGAACCTGGCTTGGGCCAGCTAAACAACAATGGCAACTGCAACAAAAAAATAGCCAGGCATTGTGGTGGGTGTCTGTAGTCCCAGCTACTTGGGAGGCTGAGGCAAGAGAATTGCTTAAGCCCAAGAGTTGGAGGTTGCTGTAAGCTGTGACCCATAGAACTCTACAGAGGGTGGCATGGTGAGACTGCCTCAAAAAAAAGAAAACCCCTAAATATTGAGATGCTGATTCCCTTTTGGTCTCTTCCCTAAATATAATTTCATTTGGTTATTTTTGTTAGTTCTGAAAGCAACTACATTGTATACTATTTCATTGATTATTAGTTTTGCAATTTTCCATATTTTAAAATCACTGAAATTAGGAGTCCTTGTATAACCTGCAGTCAAGTTCTACCAGAGATGTGTATGTGTTTGCTTCTGCTGGTCATCTGGTAGTACTACAATTTGAGACTACCTTAAGTTAAGGCAGAGAATTTTTTGGACTTCATTGGTAATGTGGATTAAGACTGCAAATTTACATGAGTATTAGCTTATGGTTCAAATTTCAATGATTTCTTTTTGTTTATCTAATGTAAAGCTTAAGTTATATAAGTTATCTTTCTGCTTTATTTCCTTTTTTAATTTTAATTTTGTTGATACATAGTATTTGTACATGTTTATGGGGTACATGTGATATTTGTTACATACATAGAATATGTAATAAAGTCAGAGTATTTAGTCATCTTGAATATTTATCATTTCTGTTTGTTGGGAATATTTCTAGCTCTGTCTACTAGTTATTTTGAAATATATAATACATTGCTGTTAACTGTAGTTACCCTCTTCTATCAAACATTAAAATTACTTCTTCTGTCTAACTGGATAATTTTTGTTTGTTGGTTTGTTTTTGTTTCAAAATATTCAGGGACTGTAAGTGTTCTTTGTTACGTGGATGAATTGTAACATGCCGAAGTCAGGGCTTTGAATGTACTCATCACCTGAATAGTGTACAATGTACCTGGTAGGTAGATATTTATGCCTTACCCCTTCCTATCCTTTCCCTTTCTTAGTTTTCAATATTCATTACACCAATATATGACCAAATATTCCATGTTCAGCCCTCAGTTATAAATGAGAGCATGTGGGGTTTGTTTTTCATTCCTGAGATACTTCATTTAGGATAATAGTCTCCAGTTCTTTCCAAGTTTCTAAGTAATACATTATTTCATTCCTTTTTATGGCTGAATGGGACTCAGTGGCATAAATACACCTTTATCCACTCATCACTTAATAGACACTTAGGTTGGTTCCTCAGCAATTGTGAATTGTGCTGCAATAAACATTTGAGTACAGGTATCTCTGTTATAAAATGACATGTTTTTCTTTGGCTAGATACCTTGCAGTGGGATTGCTAAGTTGAATTGTAGGTCTACTTGTAGTTCTTTGAGGAATCTCTATACTACTTTTCATGATGATTGTAGTGGTTTATAGTATACAGTATATAAGCATTCTTTTTCACCGTATCCATGTCAACATCATTGTTTCTTGATTTTTTAATAATGATCATTCTGACAGGGTTAATGTGGTATCATTGGGTTTTAATTTACATTTTTTATGATAATAGGTGGTGATGAGCTAACTATATATTTGTACTGAAGGGGCTCTGGAAATGTTACCTCAAAATATAACCTATTGGTATACAGAGTATTTTGAATTAAAGGCCTTCAGTGTTTTAACAGGTTTGGGAAGAGACTTCTCTCAGAGGAACCATCAAGAAGAACAATTGTCTTTTCTTCTGCTCCCTGATATCTCAATAGCTATCATATTAAAAAAGGTCAAGAATGCAACCAGACCTCCTCCAGCATATTTTAAAAATAATGGCTGTCTCTCAGGTTAATTTAATTTCCAAAGAGAATCATTTTCAAGTCAGTCTTTCTCCCTCATCCATTTATTCTCCTAGATATCTATTCATACTCCTTAGTGACCATTTATTACCCCTAAACAGAATTACCTATATTCCTCATCTACCATCTCTATTCTAAAGTGAGGCTGTATAAGCTTCTAGTCCCCATTGGGATATTGGGAAATCACCCTTCATTCTCCTGGGCACATGTTAAATATTTTGTAATCCTTTTCACTTATTAATCTACCTTCTTGTGATTTTATCTTTCAGTAATGTGCAGAGGGCAAAGAGGAAGTTTCCCTTGGCCCCAAAAGTATCCTTACCAACCTCTTTTTCTCCTCCTGCTCTCTCTTCCCACACACTCTTACCAGCCTCTGGTATCTTATCATTCTGCTCTCTCCCTCCATGAGATCAACTACTGTAGATCCCACATACCAGTGTGAGCATGTACTGTGCCTGGCTTATTTACCTTAATGTAATAACCTCCAGTTTCATCCATGTTGCTGAAAAGGACAGGATTGCATTATTTTTTATGGCCAAATAGTATTCTCTTGTGTATATCACATTTTCTTTATCCACTCCTGTCTGATGGACAGCTTCCTATATTAGTCTTAGGGCCATGAAGGTTGAGATGCCCTCCCATCACTAGGATTGCTTATGTCTATGGTGGGAATGTGGAACACTAGCTGTCTTTCATTTACTCTTTCCCTGCATTGGGGAGCCGATCCAACAGAACAGGCTGCCTCACTTCTTCTCCTCTTTTGCCTTAAGTGTTTCCTTTCACTTCTCTGTTGAATTCTAATGTTCACTCTTATGCGACCTATTTGAAGTGTGATCTATTTGCAATTTTGGTTTATCTTTGTGGAGGAGGTGAGTATCAGATGCCTCCAGTCTACCATCTTGAAAACCCCTCTCCCATAGCTATCTTTCTTATTTCCTCTTACACTGACAGCTCTGTTGTGCAATCTTTATGTAGGAATTTTCCAATAGACTGCCTTTTTGGACTTTTTCCCCCTCTCTTAGTGATATATTAAATAATATTGAATTTTATAATTGATACTATCTTAGATACAATGAAATATAGGGACAGTGATGTAACCAAGAAGGAACCACATGCTGGGTGGAAGGAATGGTTTGTAGCTTTGGGGTTACTTCACAGAATGGCCTTTGGAGGAGGATCTTTTGTAGATAAAGGTTATAGTGAGTTTATCTTCTGTATTCTTCACCTATTTATAAGCAGGATTGCTTCAACATTATCCCAGATCTGGCAATCCAACATAGTGTGGTATCTTGCTTGATCATTTATTGAGCAGTACTTGACTTGAACTTTAGAAAAAGGTTTATTTTTAAAATTATATATATTTATGGGGGACGGTGTAATATTTCAGTGCATTTACACATTTTGTAATGATCGAATCAGGTTAATTAGTTTATCCATCTCCTCAAATACTTGTCATTTTTTTTATAGTGGGAACATTGAATATCCTCTTTTCTAGCTATTTTGAAATAGGCATACAAGAAATTATGAGGAAATTATAACATCACCACACAGCTACTAAATATGTGTAGTGTAATGATGTTATTTCCACATTTTTAGGTTTTCATATATATTTATGTTTGTGTATATGTGGATATTAACATAAAATTCCTCTTTTTTATTGTGAATAAATTATATATTAACTTATATCCTTACTCTTCCCTTCATTTGAAATGCTAACTTGTAAAAATACCTTATAGTTAGTGTGTAAAGGTGTATTTGGATTTACCCTGATACAATAAAAACATGTTTGAATAAAAATGAAGTCTGGAGAATATGAACCATTCAGTTGTTATATAACCAGCAACACCTCAGTATTACCTTCGAGTTGACACATATTAGATGACTTGTTTGCTGTTAATAAGAAATTGTAATGATCTCTTTAGGGAATATAGAGTTTGAACCATGACTGTTATTAAAGTTAGTGATTTTCTATATCAACAAAGGATTGATGGAAAGAAGCTAACAATTATTGAGTGCTTACTATTATCAGACATTATTCTTGGTGTTATTTTTCTTATATCTTTAAAAATCAGAATAGCCCACCCAATAAAGAAAGAATTTTTTCATTTTTATATTGAGAAAACAGGTTTAGGTTTAGAATTGCAAGATGGTTTGTTAACTATCTCAAAGATACGTGGATAATAGGTGGCAGAAACAGAAATGGATCAAGTATGTTCATGCCCCAGAAACTTTATATAATATCATATTGTCTAAAATAAAGTATCTAGATAATTGGAAATGGGCGTGATAGAGAATTTTGTTAAATATAACTTCAAGCGCATAAAAACTGAGATGGGCTACTAGGTATATTTGAAATCATACTACTGTACTCTTTATTCTAAATAATCAGCTTGTGTTTTGATTAATCTTGATTGTGCTCTGATGCTAAATTTTGCATTTATTTAACTTGTAACCTGCTTTAAAGAGTTAGTGATTTATTGAATATCTTGGAAGCAAGTCTTTGACAGGCAGTATTTTAAGGTGAAGTTACTATGTGAGGATTTTGTTAACCTGACATTTTGTGGTTTCGCCTCATAAAACTGGCAAAGGACTCCCAGCATGGAATGTTAATGGGGTGAAGTAATGAATGCAGGCTGGGATACAAGCATCCAGACATGAGCAATCCTATAGTTCATACTCCATGATTCTTGGGGGAGGTCTGTAGACAGTAGCTTTACTAAAAGATAAAAGCAGTAGGAGATCTTTTTAACTCAGCAGCTGATCAAACTTTTTCCCTGAAATTTAGGCTTAGAAGCTCAGCAGTGGCATGAACATGGGAAAGTAATTAAAGTTTCCTGGTAATTTTTACTTTTTCGAACTATTGAAGTAAATAATTATTGAGTGCCTATTTCCTTTTTATTCTATTTAGATTTAAAGTACTTCCTTCTACACTTAAGTATTTTAATTTGTAAATAGGAGAATTAATATAGTTTTAGTGTTAGTTGTGCAGATTTCATTCCACTAGACCAAGGCAATATACTATGTTTTCTTTCTCATTTAATTTTTTTTTAAACTTTGCTTTTCAGAGCCCAAGGTTTTCCTTCCTTCCTTTCTCTCTCTTTCTCTCTTTATCTTTCTTTCTCTCACTCCCCTTCCCTATCCCCTTTCCTTCTCTCTTACTCCCCTATCTCTTCCCCCTCTCCCCCATCCTCCCCTTCACTCTCTCTCCCCACTCTCTCCTTCCTCTCTCCTCTCTTTCTTATATTTCTTCTCTCTTCCTTCCCTCATCTTTGAGACAGAGTCTCACTCTGTTGCCCCAGGCTACAGTCATGTGGCATCAGCCTAGTTCAAAGCACCATCAAACTCCTGGGCTCAAGTGATCTTCCTGCCACAGTCTCCAGAGGAGCTGGAACTACAGGCATGTGCCACAGATGCCTGGCTAATTTTTCTATTTATGGTAGAGACGGGGGTCTCACTGTTGCTAGGCTGGTCTTGAACTCCTGAGCTCAAGTGAACTAATGCTTGGTTTTGGTAGTTGAAGGAAATCCATCTGCTTTAAGAGGAAAAACCCTATTAGTTCCAGATTATAAATGAAATTGATTTCTTTGCAGTGTTACTGCCAGCTTCATTTTTGAAGCACCTTATTTCTTTCTGAGCCATCAACTGCAGTGGATTATATTAAACATAACCACTAAGCAATCTCACTGATCTTTATCTTCCTATTTGTGCTATGATTATATTTCCTCTGGAATTTCACTAAATAGTGTCTTTCTTATCATCTTGACAGACCATAATAACTGATAGCTTCACAGTGATTCTAACAGTAAATAAAATTAAAAAGATAAATGATAAATGTTCAGTGTTCCATTAGAGCAGGTTTTTGTGATAGTGGCATGATTGACATTTTGGACCAGATAATTCTCTCTTAAACATATACATTTTGCAACATCCCTGACCTCTACTAATGAGATATCAGTAGCACTCTTTGAGATGTGACAACAAAAAAATATTTCCAGATGGTGCCACATGTGTTGTGGGTGACAAAGTTACCCCTGTTTGAGAACTACTAGTTAGAGTATATGTTTTATTTGGTAATATATATTAACCTATTAGAGATGGCTATTTAGGGAGGATGTGACTTTCTAGGATTTTGGAAGAGAATTTTAAATTATCTTGAAATATTTGCACATATTATTTGGACCAGTTGAGGGTGCTATTATAGAACACACTGGACTAGAATTGTTTTATGTTCAAGTATTCCTTATCAAAATTTCTTATCATATATAATACTAAAAAAATTGTCCTCATTGTTGTTTTTTTTTGACATTTATAGAGAATGAAAAATGGGGCCAATGATAGGATAGGCTGTATGAATTATAATGATTTTTTATTTATTTATTTTTTTCAGTTCAGCCGGGGCTGGGCTTGAACCTGCCACCTCCGGCATATGGGGCCAGCGCCCTACTCCTTTGAGCCACAGGTGTCACCCTGCTCTATGTGTTTAATCAACTTTTCTACATGAAAGTTTGGAAGAGAGAGGAGAATTTATTCCTTCTCTTGTCCTGTTCTCTGTCTTTCTCCACCTTTACCCTCAGTCTGAAATAATTGTATCTCCTAAGTATTCCCTTCCTTTGTCCCTGTAATTTTTAATCCAAGTTCTTATCATGTGTATTTTAATTTTTAATTGTCTTGCATCTTTTAAGTCATGCAAAATTAGAGTAGTGGGTTGAAAAGCAAAGGATTAGAAGAAAATTATAGTAGTACCACTGACTTCTTAGAGGAATTAATTGATCTGGTCATTGTCTACAAAAAGAAGTGAAATGATCGATATCTTGTTTTTTATTTTTATTGGCTGTTAGAGACTCTCTAAGTTCCCATGGTAATATTTTACTAAGAATTCAGATAAGTAATTCCTAGAATTGGGTTCTTTCCCATTTTCATACTTTATATGTTTGTCTTAAAAATATTATGGTGATTTCAAGGGCGGAGAAATTTTAAAACTGCAATGTAAATGATATCGTAATTAGCCAAAGTTCGTGTAACGTGACAGAGATGGCCACCATGCCCCTAGAATCTGGGTCTTGCCTGCAGTTATCAGCCCCTTTTGTTAAGGTGTGTTTACTTTAATACCTGAACCCAATAATCAAGCCCCTGCATCCTGTGTCAGCCCTGTCTCCTTGTCATCTCCTCTAATGCTAGAAACATTCCAATTCCACTCTCCCAGTTATTTTTAAATATACCATAATTTACTATTGCCTATAGTCACTTTGTTGTTGCTATGAAATATTGTTGATTCTATGTTACTATATTTTTGCACCCCTTAACCATCTCCATTTTATTCCTTCTCCCCTATCCAGCCTCTGTTAAGCATCATTCTATTCTTTATCTCCATGAGATCAGTTGTTTCAATATTTATTTACCTCCTACACATGAGTGAGAACATGATATTTATCTTTTTGTGCTTGGCTTATTTCACTAAACATAATATTCTCCAGTTCCATCTGTATTGTTGGAAATGGCAGCATTTCAATCTTTTTTGGCTATATAATATTCTATTGTGTATAGGGACCAGAGTTTCTTTATCCATTCATCCTTCGACAGACACTTAGGTTAATTCTATACCTTGGCTATTGTGACTAGTGTTGCAATAAACATGGGAGTGTAAATATCTTATTGATATACTGATTTCCTTTCTTTTGGATGTATACCTACCAGTGGAATTGCTGGGTCATATGTTATTTCTATTTTTAGTTTTTTAAGAAACCCCCATACTCTTCTTCATAGTGGTTACATGTTATAACATTTTAATACCTTTGATTAATAAATAGATCCATGACAGGAAGACATCTGTCTGTGGTAGATCATTGTTATTTATTTTTCTTTTTATTATGAGGTATGTCAGACACAGAAACATAAAATAAATATCCCACCATAAAAAGAAAGTCATTAAAAATGTGTTTGTGCCTCCATTTTTTAATTTCTCAGTTATGTTGTTCTCCCACTCCCCTAATTTTGGACACTATTTTGAAGTTAGTGATTATTATTCCTGTATATGTGTATTTTTTTTTTTTTACTTTTAGTATATATGTATGTATCATTTTAAAAATGTAAAGTTTATATCGTTCTGCATGTTTTGGTTTGTTTACTCTTAGTATTCTTTTAGAAATTGCCCTTTTTTGAGGTAGGGTCTCCATCTTGTGCTTGAGGTAGAGTGGAGTGGCAGCATCATAGCTCATTGTATGTGGATTCATTTGATCCTCCTGCCTCAGTCTTCCAAGTAACTGAGACTACAGGTGCATGCCACCACAGTTGGCTAATTTTTATATTTTTTTGTAGAGAACAGTGTCTTGCTCTTGCTCAGGCTGATCTCAAATTCCTGGCCTCAAGCAATCTCTCCATCTCAGTCTCCCAAAGTGCTAGGATTGTAGGCATTAGCCATTGCTCCTGGTCTTCATTTTTTATTCCATGTTAAGTTTGTGAGATTTTTAAATTTTTAATCCTGCAACTCTTAATGTGATCACAGTAATTGTAATTTTATAAATTGCATTGCCCCAATTTCTTTATTGTTGATGATTTATTTATTTTTAATATTTGGTAAAACAATTTTGAAAAATATATATTATTCTTTTATTGATATTTTTAATTGACAAATAATAATTGTCCACATTTATGGTGTACAACATATGTTTTAATATATGTTTACCATGTGACATGATTATGTCAAGCTAAATAACATATCCATTACTCATTCACCTATTGTTTTTTATAGTAAGACATTTGAAATTTACTTTTTAAAGTTATTTTTAGAATATATAACACATTATTGTTGACTAGAGTGACTTTATTATGTAATAAATCTCAACCTTATGGCTCTTGTTTGAAACTTTGTACATTTGAACTTTGTACCCTTTGATCAACAATAACTCATATCACAAAGTCTCAAAGCTGCAGATGCTGGTGTGGATGCGGAGATAAGGGAACACTTTTACACTACTGGTGGGACTACAAACTAATAAATATAGCCTCTGTGAAAAGAAGTATGGAGGATCCTCAAAGAGCTAAAAGTAAACCTCCCATTTGATCTTATATTCTCATTACTAGGTATCAACTCAGAAGAAAAAAAATCATTTAACCATAAGGACATTTGCACTATAATATTTATCACAGCTCAGTTCATAATTCCAGGACATGGAATCCACCCAAGTACCCATAAACCCATGAATGGATTAATAAACTGTGGTATATGTATATCATGGAATACTATTCAGCTATAAAAAGATGGAGATTTTATATCTTTTGTGTCAACCCAGAAGGACTGAAGAACATTTTTCTTAGTAAAGTATCATAGCAATGGAAAAGAAAGTATCCAATGTATGCAGTACTAATATGAAACCAATAATTAAACAACCACAGACCCATACAACTGAGAAAGCACAGTTAAATTCAAGTGGGTGCTTGAAGGAAGAGAGGAGAAGAAAAGAGAAAGGGAGACTGGTTAAGTTCTCACCTAATGTGCACAATGTAAGGGCTTATGGCAGACCCCTGAGTGAAGGGTTCAGCTACAACTTGAACTTTACCTTAGAAATGTAAACAATGTAACCTAAACATTTGTACCCTCATATCAATCTGAAATAAAAAGAAGAGAAGGAATTGAAGTTCATGATAAGAAAGAAGATTAGAATAGAGAATCTAGCTTCTCTAGATGACTTTAAATTCCCAGTGAGATTTATGGTAAATTTCACAGTACTAAAAATATTTATCATTGAAATGCCATATTGTTGATGCCAATTCTTGAGAACATACAGATACCCAAAGAGGAAATTTGGAAAAATGTTCTTTGAATTATCAGAGTCACAGATTGATTCTTCAAAGCAGTAAACTCAATATCAATAATATGTCAAATGCTAGACTAGATTATCGAAACAGGGTATGTATGTGGTTAAAAAAAGAAATCCAGAATCACCAGACCCCAACTTGTGGTTCCTTGTAATAAATTACATAGATTCTACTTTAATTCTCTTTTTGACAGAGCACTAGACCAGCAAGTCAAAGAACTGGGACATATACAAAGTTGGCAAACTATACTCCACAAGCCAAATCTAGCTGGCTGTTTTTTTTTTCTTAATATAGTGTTATCATAATAAAACCAAAAGAGTAAGCTAGACAGATTTGTTCCTACAAATATTAAGAGATGTAGCACTTTGGTAAGAAAGACATCAGCATAAAAATAAGTAAATAGAAAAGGAAGCAGACTAAAGATGGCAGAAACAGAGTAGTCCAAACTTAGGTATACATAAGAGTGATCCTTTTGTAGACTAATGAGAAAAGACAAACTATTCAAGATATGGCACATAGAGAACTGGTTATTTGAATAAGGAAAAAATAGATTCCTATCTAACATCAAAGGATGGGGAAAGGGAACTTAATTTCTAATGTAAAAAAAAAATAGAAAATATCTTTAAAAAATATTGTAGAATATACTTAAAATTTCAGAGTAGTAAAGGATTTCTTGAGCAAGTCATAAAAAGCCCAAACCTTAAAAGGAAAGATGGGCAAATCTGACCACGTTAAAACTGAAAATCTTCGTACATCAAACCTATTATATAAAAAATTAGAAAGCAAGAATTAGAATACAGAATATTTTAAAAATTATAAGAAAAACTCAGAAAAAAACCATGAGAATGAATATGAACAAATTGAAGGTGCAGAATAAACCTGCAATGACTTAACATTCATATTAGCAAAAATTTAGAAGTCTGACAATGACAAAATGGGTGAGCATGTGGCATGAAGCAATAAGAAATCTCCTGTAATGTAATGTGGTACTGCTATATCACATAAATAAGGAAATAGTTTAATTTGCCCAGACCAATATTGTGGGGCTTTCAAATTTCTTTTTTAAAATTTCAGATTGATAATGAGGGTACAAATGATGAGGTTACATTGTTTGCATTTGGCCAGAGGAGATTGTAAATATTTTAGGCTTTGAGGACCATACAGTTTCTGTTTGCAGCTACCAATTTCTGCCCTTGTACTGTAAAAACAACCTTGGGTTAGACAAAGGGACGAGTTTGGTTGAATTGTACATAATTTTCATGTTACATTTATGCATATGTATATATTTTTCTTTTTTTTCCCAATTAAAATTGTAAAACCATTCTTAGTCTGTGAGCTACATGAAACAGCCAGTGGGACTTAGTTTGTTGACCTTTACTCTTTACTTAAAATTATCTGTGCTGTTTTTGACCCCTTTTCATGCATATACTTTTTTTTAAAAAATAAATTTTGCTTCTTTCCTTGCAAGAACAAAAGTTCGTTTAAAATATTTTAGTCACCAGTAAAATGATCAGGCAGCATAAAAACTTCTTTAGGTGGCACTCTTGTCATCAGAAATAAATACAGTTACATAGAGCTGCTTAAAATCTGAATCAAATTAAAAACAGGAAAGTAAGAGGCTAAAGATTATTTTAAGAACCACCTCCCACCCCTCCACCATAGGTCACTATGCAGGCTAAGGAAGGGTAGGACTCAAGGGGTAGTGTCTTGCCATGCCATCTTAGAGAAGGAAGCCATGGCTGGATTAGATTAGATTCTCAGGACATATGGGGAATTATGGTTATAAGTGACACCAGAGCTAGGTCCAGGTAGTAGGGAAGGCAGGCAGATAGGCAGGTGGGCATACAGAGTGGTAGTTGGATGAGCATGAAACTCACTACTGCAGCTCTTCATTCTGTTCAGAGCTGCCAGCCTGAAAACACTGAGTCAGAGTCTTGAAGGAGTTTATTTGCTGAATCTTTTTGGAGTGCTTGATGATACATTTCAGAGGCTTGCAGGGGGCAAAATCTTGGAAGTCTTGGATGGTGAGTTTGAGCAGGGGGAGGATCTTTATGGTTGGCCCAGCCAGTGAAACTAAATGGCTGCAGGCTTCTTGAGGTTGGTTTTGTGGATCCTGGTGGTGATGGCCTGTCTTCCAAGGTGGCAGATTACCAGTGCTGTTATGTTCCCAGTTTGAACCCGTGCCATGATTCTCTTCTCTTATCACTGTCCATCTGATGCTGTTTCTTGTAGTAGTGAGCAGTCTCTTAGGTGAGACTCATTGCTTATGCAGTTGGCATGGTTATTTTCAATGTTGATGCGACCAATGAGCAGGTTCTTGGAGATGTTGTACAGGGGCTCCTATAACTTGAGTTAGGTGCCAGCATTTAAAATATGATTAAATGGTATACTTCCCTTTGATCTTTGAGAATCCATAGGTCATCTTCCTCTTTGCCATCTCACTTGTCAAAAGGTTCCAGGAACTGGAGGCTCTGGTTGGCGGAGCTCATAGCCACCTTCTGCCTATTGATATCCTTGGAGGCACTGGTAGCTGTCTTTCCTGGGGTCAGCTCTCATTAAAGAAGTTCATCTGCATCTGGAGCCTCCAGTTTATATTTCTTGCCCCCCTTGCCTGTCAGGAAGTCAGTATCTGAGCTGAACTTGATGGTACCAAGAATGGCCAGGACTATGACACTCTGTGAGGATGAAGCCGTGGGCTTCAGGGTTTACCCTGTCGTGGCCTGTGAAGAGCTTGTTGTAGGAGGTGACAGTTACTTTCTTCTTTCCCTTCATTATTTCATCTCTATTCTACTGACCAATGCAGGAGCCACAGATATTGGCCAGGACAATGCCAACCATATTTTGTAGGATCTGTGGATAGTGATTCTGCTCAATGTTGGTGTAGATCTGCTTAGATACCCATGCTATGGTGAACTGAGATTTGCACTTAAACACATGATCTAGCACTGGTTTGGCCACAGCTGTTGAGTTGTGTCCAGCTTGAGTTGGTATACCTGCTGATCACACCCACTTTAAGGTGTAAAGACCATCCTTCCTTCTGTTAACAGTACTCACTGCTGCCACAGTTCGGGACAAGTTGGGGTAAAGGACCTATTGACTTATGGCTTCAGCTTATGGAGATTAATTTCTATTTGTTATTTATGATGACAGTCAGGGTCAGATGCCAGGTGATCTTTAGTTTTAGCTCTTAGATTGGCAATGTCTGCTTGGCCTGTCATACTCAGTTATTTTTTCATTCTATGGTTGTAAGAGAACATTGAGGGCCCAAATTTCTGTGACCAAGTGGCAGATTGTTGTCATGACAGCCTGGGGGATGGACTGTACACTAGAACCAGGGTGCTCCACAATAATGCTAGCATCACCTTTTGCCATGAGGATCATATCTATGGGTTAGATGTAGCCTGAGATTGTGCCTGTCAGCTATATACCAATCATCTGGCACTTCAACTCCCAGACAATCCCAACCTTGACCTTCATTTCCCCTGCCTCACTAGCTCAGCACACATGCCCCTCAGGCCTCTACCATTGGGGTATAGGACTGGTGCATTCAGAAGAGTCCTAGGGTATATGTAGCTTTCCAGAGAGATCTGGTTTCTAGGTCCAGGTCTCTAGAAGGTTGCATCATAGTTCACATCTACAGTTGCCAGGAAATTAGACAATTTCTGGTTTATGTTCTTGGCGTGGCACAGATTTTTCTCTCCCCTGAATTGGGCTGTCAGGTGATCATAGTAAATGGGGATGATATGCCTGTTTTAGGCACCCACCTGCTGATGAACTGCACCCTAGCCATCTGGTCCATGGTCTTTTGAATGGCTGTGCAGGTATTTCCTTCCCTGTTTAATTTCCTGGTTGACTGGGATCATTCATTTATCCAGGTCTTTATACACAATCTTCTCCAAGAAGGTCAGAGGCTGGTTTATTCTGAACTTTACATGTCATGAATTTTTCAACAATCTTTTGTTAACAATGTTATTGTTCTCCTCTAGCAGGTTATATAGTGGATATACTTGTTGGACTCTGTGGTTCATGGTTGGTTCATGGCTGCCTTAGCCTGCTGATGCCTCATGGTATTGCTGTACACTAAGAGCTTTTTGTAGCAGGGTCACTCAGAGGATGTCCCAGCCATAAGATTTCTCTATTTGGTACAAAGACCAATTTTATGGCCTCCTGTTTTTAACTCACTAGCAAAATAAACACTATTTCTAGCCATGTTTATTTTAGCACATCTCATTTGTGATTATAGATGAACTCAAGATTGCTAAATAAAGCGATCATGAAAATAAACTTTTCAGATGACATGCAAAAGTTATTTGTTTTACCTCTGCTATGCTAAACATCATGTACATAAATTAGATGATGCTATTTTCCCTGTGGAACCATTTAAAACAACTCTCTATTCTAAAAATAAAATAGGGTGATTTTGATCAGAGCATTAGGCTTGGCATTGACATTTAAAAATTTGCTTTAAATGATGGAAAGTTAGCCATATTATTTTATCTTCATAGAATAATAAAGTGTAATCATTATGATTCATTATTTGTATTAAGGAACTTCTTAACAAATAATTTTATTTTGCAGTAATTTATAGTGTTTTGTTCTTAAGTTTTGTTTCATAATTTTAATGATAAAATATTAATATAAAGTATAATAATTTTTTTGAAATGCACAAGATGTTGAATTAGAAAAGTTTTTTCATAGCATAAAAACATTCTGCCATATGCCTGTCTCTGAATATTTTTTTGGAAAACTTTGGTAGCATTTTGAGGTTGCCAGTTTTTCATACTTGACATAGATTATTTTTTCCCGCATGAAAAGGAGAATAGAAAGTTACTTTTAGAAGATATATGACTTTTTTCATATTTATAAATAGCATGCTTTCTTTTCTTTTACCACTCAGATTAATAGTTTCTTGTAAGAGATAGAGCTAAGTATCTCTGGCAAATAAATCTAACAGGAAATCTGAAATCCATAATGGAGAAAATTAAATTGTAGAATGACAGGTATTATATGAATAGGTTGCCAGAAAAATACAAGATGCCTAGTTAAATTTGAGTTTTAGATATACGACAATAATGTTTGACACACACTTATATTAAGAAAATAACTACTATCATTATTAATGTAAAATTTAAATTTTGCTGGGCATCTTATATGTTTATTTGCTAAATCTGGCAACCCTAAATATGATTCTGTTTAATATATATATATGCATGTGTGTATATAAAATTATAGTTAATTCTAGAAAAATATCTGTAAGAATATGTAGCAGAACATTAATGATGGTTGTTTCTGGTGATGAGTGTAGTGATAGATAAATTCTAAATGCTTTCTTTGTACTCTTTGCTTTGTGTTAATTTATTGCAGATACATGTAGTTTTTTCATACTTAAGTTATTTGTTTAGCACATTTTGTCAGAGTGGTAAATATATAGTGGATACCAAAAACAATCAAAATATCTGATACTTATAAATTATGAATGGAAGGGACAGGTAATCACAAATAAATATAAGATTTCAACATAGCACAAAAGAAAATTTCATGTATGTTTTAAGATTATGAAGTAGGAGGAACTGACTTGATTTGAAAGATCACTGCAAGCTTTCTTGAAGAAGTAAAGTGTGGGCATCCTCTTATTTATTCTAATCTTTTTTTTTTTGATAGTCTTTTGTCAGGTTTCTCTTCTCTAGTTAATCAACCCCTTTGTCTTATCCTTATGATCTTTTTCTACACAAATACTGATCAAGTAATTCCTTTGTTTCAAAACCTTTTATGGTTCACCACTGACTGCAAGAGTTAAGTTTAAACTTAAAGTTAAGTCTTTACTCTTGCCTTCTTAATCAGCTTACATTCATTTCTTTTTTATTTGAGAAAAGAGATAGTGAGAATTTTAATACAGTGTCTCTGAACATGCGTTTCTTTCTGGAATTCGTTTTTAGTCTAGAAAACACTAGCTGAACTTTTATACTCAAATAAATGTTATCTTTCTCAAAATGTGGTCACCCTCTGGAAGACTTAGCAAGTTCTACTGTCAAAGTTCCATAAATTTGCATAGTAACTTATTTGTACATCTTTTTATGCTACACAATAAATTATTAATATTAGATCCAGTTTAAATAATAAATATACATTTATACTATATAATATCATGTGTCCATTAATACTTTACTTGTTTATTTATTCCCATTAAAGATGAGTTTTCAATAAAACTAGTATATGATAGTGTTCATATACTAGTATCATATACTAGTATATGAGTTCTGCTGTGACAGAGATGTTTTGCTATTTTCTGTGGATAATAGACAACCAGGTGATTAAGTTGTCAAATACCTTAAAATCTAGAAGAGAAAATAGACATGAACATATCTTATTATAAATAAGTGTGATAGAGTAAAAGTGTTCTGGGAAGTATGGAAAGGGAATAGTTAGTTATCTTCGCAGAGAAGCTCAGGTGATGTTAACCTCCTTTAATATAAGGCTATGCTTGTGTTATTATCAGATAGGTTATTTTTTCTTGCCCACTTCCTGTAAATTTTAGCATTCCAAAGCATTTATTGAAGAAATAGAGTAGGAACTGCCACAATGGCTCTACCTTCCTAATTTAAAACTTCTGATTTCAAGGCAGTCCTCCCCTTAATTTCAAATGTATGAACCTTGACCATTACTCCTATTAGCAAGCAGGCATTACACAATGAAATGACCTTGACCAGTTTCTTCTCTGAAGAGTTGCATCACCTTGTTGCCAGCTTGAGATTGTTTCTGCAGTCTTCTTACTCAGTGTGGCTATCTCTTAGTTCATAAATAGTTCTTTAGAGTTTATTCTAAGAAATGAGGATCAGTAATAATGAAGCTAAATTTAAAAAAATATATATGACTTTTAGCTTTGGCTAACAGGTAAGAGAATAATTTCATGTGCGTGAAAAATGAACAGATTTTTCTTCTAAGAAATTTCAAAAGGAAAATTCTAAAAGTCTTATGCAATTATAGTATAATTTGACTAAATGTTTTTTTCTTCTAGATTCTATGTTCTAATGAATTTGCTTAAAAAGAAATAAACAGGCTGGGCCCAGTGGCTCATGCCTATAATCCTAATACTCTGTTAGGGTGAAGCTGGGGCATTACTTGAGGCCAGGAGTTGAAGACCAACCTCAACAAGACTGAGACCTCATCTCTCTAAAAAAATAGAATAACTAGCTGAGCATGGTGGTCCAAGCCTATATTCCCAGCTACTCCCAGGCTGAGGTAAGAGAATCACTAGAACCCAGGAGTTCAAGGTTGCTGTGAGCTATGATGACAGCAGTGTACACTAGCTGAGGTGACAGAGCAGTCATACTCTTTCCTATTACTATAGTGTGATTCATGGAATTATACTTGTCACTATCTGATATTTCCTTCTATGCTTGCTTCTTTGTTTATTTCTCTACTGACTACTATATTGTCAGTGCTTGGCATACAAGTGGTGCCTAATATTTGATGGATGAATGAATGAATCAACCATTGCTCTAGGTTATTGTGCTACCCATGTTATATCAGTGTATCTGGTTCAGGTACCGTCAATAATTTTCAGAAACTTTACTCAGCTTATACTATAATTTTTAGTATAGTGAAAATAGAGCCATAATGGTAATACTAAAAAAAAAAAAAAACAAAAAAACAAAAAAACTTGAGGTTGATGTCTGGAAATCTGGTTTAAATCTGAGCATGTCAAGGTATAATATAATTTAGACTTAGTCACACTACCTCTGTTACTGTTTTTTGCAAAGTAACTTCTTTCAGGGATGTTCTGAGAGTTCAAAAAATAGTAGTATATTTAGGAGTTTTTCATGAACTACTCTACAATTTAGTAATTTTAAGTTCTCCCTTAACTTTAAAAGAGAAGTAAAATTCTGTGAAATAAGTATTTTGGTCTTTCCTTATGGCAGCAGTGGAGGCCTATTTGTTATCTATGGTGAACATATCTTGCTTTGTAAACCTGTATCTTGCTCTTACTCTGTAAACCTATCTTTCTCTTCTTCAGTATACTTTGTTTAATGTTTGGAAAAAAAAAAGTTTTCCTATTTTTTAACAA
This sequence comes from Otolemur garnettii, assembly GCF_000181295.1. NCBI lineage: Eukaryota > Metazoa > Chordata > Mammalia > Primates > Galagidae > Otolemur > Otolemur garnettii. Next base: position 27,261,224 of record NW_003852399.1, on the reverse strand, counting down.
TAAAGTGATTTCAAAAGATAAGGTTTAGCTTAATGTTATAATTTTACTACATGTATCATCCAGAGATGTAAGTAAAAATTAAATACTTTATTGGAGAATCTCTATATTGCCATGGAATATTTATAAATTATAAATTTTTAGACTATCTTTTCCCTAGTAGCCCTTTAATTCTGATGTTATTTCCTTTCTTAAGTCCTAAGTATCGAATTTCCTTTTGATTTATTCTTTATATAATTTGAAATCTAGTTTCTTTTTTGCTTTCTGAAATATTTATTATGGAAAATATGATTAATTTACTAGAAACTGGGATATATTCATCTCTAGGCTTTGAGGACTATGAAAGAATAAAGCTCATTCAACTTTTCTACTTTAATGTTTTCTATGTAAAAACTTGCTACCTTCTGATATATTATTCTACCTCCACCTCACCTATTCAAAACTGTATCTCTATAAAGATTCAGTAAAATCTACCTTTTCTCTAATAACTTTGCCAACCTATTATATTTGAAGTGATTGCTTATTATTTATTCTCTGTTAGCTATTATTTGTAATTACTCATATTTTACCCTTTATAACATCTTATTTTGCTTTCTTTAATCAGTGGTAATTTTCTTTTTCTACTATTGTATTTTGTGGTTCTAACTGTCACTGTATGTTTCAAATGAACAAACTGTTATATCTCCTTCTAGATTCGTGCTCTTTGAGGTCTCATTCCATTGTATCTTTCCTAACATTTTTTTTTTTTTATGTGCTTAGTAAAAGTTTTTTGGTTTTTGTTTTTACCTCCCATAGAATACCCATTTATTTAATTGTAATTGGAAATAGTTGTATATCTTAACAGTGGCCATATTGGGAGGTGTTAAGTTGTATTCTTATGGTAGCCATATTACTTAGATTTTAATAACAGTTACCAACTAATAGTTGTAGGATCTTGGGAAAAGTCATTCAACCTCTCTGTGACTCAATTTTCTCATTTGTAATTGAGAAGATGACAATAACTTTCAGGGTTTTTGTATAGATTAAGTAAGAAGGTAAATATAAATGCTAAACACATTGTTGTAACTTGGTTAAGTACTAGCAATACTTAGTACTGAGCAATACTCCTCAACCTTATCAGCATTATTTTATGACATAATAGAGATTTTGAAGGCAGGTAGGCCCAGCTGCTTGTGTGATTCTGAGCAAATTTCTTTATTTTCTAAAACCTAATGTCTGCATTAGTTAAATGGGGATTGTTTATTTTGAGGGTAAATGTAATATACACACATGTATCACTTAATATATGTGCCCAGTGGCAACTTGTTTTCTTACAAATTGTTTTTCTCGAGCCTGAGTGCACCTTCCTTTCCTACTTCATAGCTGTATGACAGTGACTAAAAGCTACTTGAGGAAGTTATGACTTGTTTAGTGCCTACAAAACTTGAACTGTAGGAAAACCACAATGTGTTTTTCTAAGGTCCATTACATTCAGAAGATGAATAAGTATATGGAACTAAATAAAAGTTTCGTCTGGAGAACAGATTTTGGCAGTATCAATAAAGGTTTTATAATACTGCACAGTTTTGTCACTTATACCAGTGTGTCCATTTAGGAACACTATAGATAAAAAAGTCTAGGTTTGTGCTTGATGGTAGTTTATTCATTGAATGTAAATTAGTGATTTTATCTAGTAATAATGTAAAGATAGTTTCTTATATAGTTATTTCCTTTATATATAAAATATCATAATCAGATAAGAAGAGTGTTGATGCCAAATCAAATATTCCACAGGGTTATAAATTCAATTTTTCCTACAATCAACAATCCAAACTTCAACAACTATTAACGTTTTGCTTTTTCTCTTGGTCTAAAGAATGTTACAGTTGGTATTCACCCTGAGGGTTAGAGAGTCTCACTTCAGGCCACATCTGAATAGCAGCAAATGTCTATCCAACAAGTTATGGGAGGATATTAGCACCACCGTGTGGTGCCAGCTATACCCTGCCATTTACTTTTTAGTGCCCTGCCATTGTGACACAGATCTTGATAATCAGGGAAAGAAAAGTAAGAAAGACCTCAGTTTAATAATTATCTTTCAAAGGCATGGGCAAACTTTGATAGTTGGACACTTTTTACTATTGAATCCTTAACATTTCCTTATTTTTAATTTAATGTCTTTCCTATTATAATAATTTAAGTGCTTAGGCAAATATTTAAAGGTAGCTTTGAAAGTAAAAGGAATAATGTTCTAAGACTACTCTAGAAAGTATTATTTTAATTTTCTCTAAATTATATAAGATTATTATAAAATAAGTCCTTTTATCTTTAAATTATTTTTGAAATTAATATTTAAGTATGATATATTGTCTCATTTGCTTTGTAACATAAAAACTGACTGTTTGCCAATAACCTTAAAAACATTTAAAATATATTGAACAGAATTTTATAGCCATAAAATAACATTGATTTTAAAAGCAACATTTTCATAAGAGTCAGAATATTAATTTTCTTCTAGGGTTTTATTTTATACTTTTATATTTTGAACAGTTGGTTCCTTAATGTTATTCTCCATTAGAATAATTTTAGATTATTCTAATTAGGCTTGAAAGCAAATGTATCAATTGTATTTAGGACTGTGAGTTCCATCTAATTTCTGAAATATATTTCAATGTTAGTAAAGATAAGTGAATATAATGGGTAAGATCACTATAATGTAGATATCAGTACTGAAGTACATTTTATATTTTGAATAGTAAAGGACAGTATATACTGAATCTTCCATGTAATTGATAAGTGTACAAATAGTTTTCAAGAAATCTAAACTTACAAAATTTACCATACTGGTCAACCTGAAATGTTTGCAATAAAAAATTAAAGAACAATTTAAATGTAGACTTAAATAGAATGAGTCTAATTCAATACATGAGTTAACCACATAGCAGTTATGTGGTAAATAGTGTGTTCATTTTGAATGAAAAGTATGGCCTCTAGATTATGAAACAGTATATAACCAAACTCTGTATTAGTATTATTGCATTTGATTGCAAAGAGAAAGCACAGGTTTTTTCTTTTGAAAACATTGTAAACTTGAAGATATTATAACAAAGAAAATGCTTACTTCTTAACTTATATAACATTTTATTGTTTTATGATTATACTGTTTCAAGAACTTATGCCAGTTTGAGTATAATCTCCAGGTAAGAACTAAAAGGTGGTGGAGGTAATCTATTACATAACTTGGAAAATTGAGAATTGTGGTGCCACTGACAGAATCAAGGGTAGAAGCCAATGTTGATATGTAATTTAAGTTCACAGCTACTTTCTAATCTGTTGAAATCTTACAGATCCCTTCCTCTCAGGAATATTGGATTTCTATGTTCACTGCATCATTATTCACATCACTATGGAAAATTATTCTCTTTTGAGGGAAATCATCACTTTCAATTCATTATTCTCTGTTCTCTTTTACCACACAGTACTGCTTATACTCACAGGCACTGATGGAGGCAATACTGGGATTGACTTGACACCTATGAGTAATTTTGAACAAGTTAACCACCTCTTGGTGATCCTCAGTTTTCTCATCTGTAGAATGGAGATAATGCCTGGATTGTAGTAATAAGTACTGAGTAACTAATGTCTATTACTTGGTATTATCGCCAAAAGAATTAGTGATCTTACCAGATTCTTGTTAGAAATTTCATTAGACACGTAAATATGTATTGAGAACCTGATAGGCATCCAGCACCTGTCAGTAGTTAGACAAACCATGCATTAGTCAGGTGTGAAGCCTCATGCCTGTAATTCTAACACTTTGGGAGGCTGAGATGGGAGGATCACCTAATTCTAGCAGTTTGAGACCAGCCTGGGCAACAAAGTGAGACCTAGTTGCTATTTAAAAAAAATAAATTAGTCAGGCTTGGTGGTGCATGCATGTAGTCCTAGCTACTTGGAAGGCTAAGATGAGGATTGCTTGAGCCCCGGAGTTCAAGTCTGCAGTGAACAGTGATCATGACCTGGGTAACAAAGTGAGACCCTGTCACAAAAAAAAAGAAAAGAAAAGAAACCATACATTGTCTTCTTCAGGAGTTGACAAAGTTGGCAAACATTTTAATAAAAGGACAGATGATTAATATTTTAAGCTTTCTTACAAATACTGAATTCTGCTGTTGTAGCAGGAAAGCAGCCGCAGACAATATGGAAATGCATAAATGAAGCTGTGTTCTAATTTGAATTTCATATGATTTTCAAAAGTCATACAATATTGTTCTTTTGATTTATTTTTAACTATATATAAGAAAGCATTTTTACTTTGCAGTCTTCATAAAAACAGATGGCAGACTGATTTGGTTTATAAATCCCTTTCTTAGAATGAAAGCAGAACAGCAGACAATACAACAGAGGAACACAGATAGCATCTCTCCTAAATGAGGGATATAAGAATTGCACTTCTGGTGTATCTATAAAGCAATCTGACCTTGATTAAAATAACTTTGAGGAAAATATCACCCAGAATTATCAGTCTTAGCTCCTTAGATAGTTGGATAAATGACTCTCCCAAAAGATGACTAACATGCAGAAATATTCTACTCAGATAGCAGCAGTTGGGACGGAGTAGTAGTTCTCTGTCAATTGTCATAAAGATGTACATAAATGAAGAAAAGGTATGCTGTTTAATACGGTTTCCTTTAGACATGTATGTATAAAAACCAGTGTCCTCAAGAACCTGCTATAAAGGCCTGCTTGATTAATGTACACCCCACTGTTGCCTATCGTTTTAACCATACTAGGTTTTTATTTCTTTAATGTGCATACCAGAGCATTGCCTCCCCTCTGCCATGGGATACACTGAGTCTTTATTCCTTATATCTTCTTCTTGAAAGAAGAAGATTCCTTATATCTTTTTCTTGGAAGATTGTTTTGTAGGAGTGGTTACCCAAGCCAGATAATTCAACAAACTTTTGGTGCTGGTACATAATAGCTCTAGTTATAGGAAAGCTAAAGATAGAACTATTTTTAGGTCTTCATGTAATTTCATGTCCAGGATAATGATGACTATAGCAGCTATTACTTTTAAAACGCCTACTTATGTACTATAATCAGCATTTTATAAACATTGTCTCATTCAGTCTTATAACAGTCCTAAGAGTTATATGGTGTTAGTCTCATTTTACATTTAAGATATCTACAGTGAAGTGATGTGGTCAAAGACACATAGCCTCAGTGTCAGTGCCAGAGAAGGACTCACTCCTTTGATTCTAAAGCCTTCTATTCTTCTATGTTTTCATTAACTTGGTACATAACGAGGACATTTGTTTACTTAATTGCTTCTACTAAATAAATACTGATAAGGGAAGGTTTTCTGTTTTAATTTGTCTTTGTACCATTATTTCCTATTATAGTAAATGCCTAATGAATGTTAATTTCATTAATCACTGAATAATTGAGGGCAGGTTCAATATAATGGTGAAATAAGGGAATAAAGGTCTCATTTGAATTAGGAAGTCTCCACTGGAAATGTAGTATGAGTAAAAAGGGGCATGTAAAAAGTATTTTTTGAATAAATTATATACAGGTTTTTAGTGTACCTGTCACCTGAATAGTGTGTATTGTACTTGATACGTAACTTTTTATCACTCACCACCCTCAACCTCCAATCTTTTTATTGTCTGGTGTCTAATACACCACACCACTTTATGACCACATACACCTATCATTTATAAATGAGAATATGTGATATTTGTTTTTTCATTCCTAAGATACTTTACTTAGGATAATGTTCTCTAGTTCTATCCAAGTTGTTGCAAAAGACACTATTTTATTAAGTTTTAAATACTCCATAGTGCAGTGGTTCTCAACCTTCCTAATGCCACAGCCCTTTAATTCAGTTCCTGTGGGTTGCGACCCACAGGTTGAGTACTGCTGCCATAGTGTATGTATATATCCCTTCTATTTATGTGCTCTTCATAAAGTGATGGGCACTTATGTTGATTTATATCTTTGCAGTTGTAATTTGTGCTGTTATAAACATTTGGGTACAGGTGTCTTTTTTTATAAAAGACTTCTTTTCCTTTGGGTAGATACTCAATAATAGGATTGCTGAATCGAATGGTAGGACTAAGTTTAGTTCTGTGATGAATCGCCATACTGTTTTCCATAAATGTTCTCATTTACAGCCCAATCAACTATGTGTAAGTGTTCCCTTTTCACCAAATCCACAGCAACATATATTGTCTTTTGACCTTTTAACAATGGCCATTCTGATCAAGGTAAGGTTGTATCTTATTGTGGTTTTCATTTATGTTTCCCTGATGATTAGTGATGTTGAGAATTTTTTCATATGGTTGTTGGCTATCTTATTTTGAGAAAAATATGTTTGTGTCTTTTGCTCACTTTTTGGTGGGATCATTTAGGTTGAGTTTTTTGGTTAATTTGGTTGAGTTCTTTGTAGAATTTGGATAGTAACCCTTTGTCGGATGTGTAGTTTGCAAATATTTTCTCTCATTCTGTACGTTGTGTATTTACTCTTTATTGTTTCCATTGCCATGCAGAAACTTTTTAGATTAATTCTCATTTACTTATTTTTGTTGTTGCTGTATTTGCCTATGGGGTCTCTTGAGTTAAACAAGTCATGGTGAGGCCTAGAATAGTGGAAGGTACATATTAATAAGTCTTTCTTTCTCTGCATATATATTTCTCCTATAATGACTTGTATACATTCAAGTAGAACCTTGCATTTGGCACATAAAATGATAAGGCTTATAGGGAAGTAGGATTAGAAGCAGTTACCACTTAAACAAATAATTTTTAAAAAATAGGATAAATGTTTTAGCATCTTATTCTGCACTCCTGTTTTTTTTTTTTTTTTTTAGGTGGCTTAATGTATGGAAAGTGTAGTGATTCTTGAAGCCCTTGAATCAGTTATTATATGGATAATAGGAAATCATTTCAGTGGAATTTTCAGCCTTTTCCTTAAGATCCTCATATTCTGCAAAAGATTTCTCTTTAATTATAAGAAAATGGATAGCTTCAGTATATACTGAGGAAAAGTTAAACAACACAAAACAACTTTGTGCAACTTTCTGTGTCAATGATTGACTGATAACATTGCCTTAGTTTCCAATCACAATTGAACTAACTTGCTTCAATAAAATATGAATTATTGTATAATTGTTTAAATTTTGGTTTAAATTTAGGTTCTTGGCTCAAAATAAATAGATATGGACATATCCTGTATTCTGATTTACAAGTAAAAATCACTGTTTTTTAAAATTTTTTTTCTTTAATTAAATCATAGCTGTGTACATTAATGCAGTCATGGGGTACAGTGCACTGGTTTTATATACAATTTGAAATAATTTCATCAAACTGGTTAACATAGCCTTCATGGCATCCTCTTAGTTATTGTGTTAAGACGTTTATATACTACATTTAGAAAGATTCACATGTACCCTTGTAAGATGAACCATAGGTGTAGTCCCACCAAACACCCTCCCTCCACTCATCTTCCCCCCTCCCCTCCCCTCTCTCTTCCCTTTCCCCATATTCTTGGGCTATAATTAGTTTCATAGTAGGGCTGAGT
>NW_003852399.1:27251561-27252921 GCF_000181295.1 Otolemur garnettii | reverse complement strand
TAGTTTGATCAGATCCCAGTAATGTATTTTTGGTGTTGCTTCAATTGCCCAGGGGATCTTCCTCATAAAGTATTCTCCCAGGCTGATTTCTTCAAGTGTTTTCTGTTACCTTTCTTCTAGTATTTTTATAGTTCATGTCTTAAGTTTAAGTCTTTAATCCAGTGAGATTCTGTCTTAGTTAACAGTGAAAGGTGTGTGTCCAGTTTCAGTCTTCTATAGATCTTCAGCCAGTTCGCTCAGCACCACTTGTTAAATAGGGAATCTTTTCCCCACTCAATGTTTTTAACTGGCTTGTCAAAGATCAGATAACAGTAAGTAGTTGGGCTCATCTCTTGGTTCTCTATTCTATTCCATACATCTCCCTCTCTGTTTTTGTGCCAGTACCATGCTGTTTTCATCACTATTGACTTACAGTATAGTCTGAAGTCTGGTAGCATGATTCCTCCTGCTTTGTTTTTATTTCTGAGTAATGTCTTGGGTATTCAAGGTTTTTTCTGATTCCATATAAAACGAAGTATTATTTTTTTGAGATCTTTAAAGTATGACAGTGGAGCTTTAATGGGAATTGCATTAAAATTATATATTGCATTGGGTAGTATGGAAATTTTAACAATGTTGATTCTTCCCAGCCATGAGCCTGGTATGTTTTTTCTTTTTGTTAATATTTTCAGCTATTTCTTTATTCTTAGAGTTTCATAGTTCTCTTTATAGAGATATTTCACATCCTTTGTTAGGTAAATTCCCCCAAATTTCATCTTTGGCACTGCTGTGAACAGAATAGAGTCCTTGACTTTTTTCAGCTTGACTATTGTTGGTATATAGGAAGGCTACCGATTTATGAGTGTTGATTTTGTAGCCTGAGACACTGCTGTATTACTTGATCACTTCTAAGAGTTTTGCAGTAGAATCCCTGGTGTTTTCCAGATATACAATCATATCATCTGTGAAGAATGAAAGTTTAATCTCTTCTGACCCTATATGGATGCCCTTAATCGCCTTTTCTTCCCTAATTGCGATGGCTAAAACTTGCATTACAATGTTAAAGAGCAGTGGAAAGAATGTGCAACCGTGCCTGGTTCCTGATCTGAGTGGAAATGATTTCAATTTAACTCCATTCGATACGATATTGGCTGTGGGTTTGCTGTAGATGGCCTCTACCAGTTTAGGAAATGTCCCTTCTATACCAGTTTTCTTAAGTGTTCTGATCATGAAATAATGCTGGATATTATCAAACACTTTTTCTGCATCAATTGAGAGAATCATATGGTCTTTGTTTTTAAATTTGTTTATGTGATGAATTACGTTTATAGATTTACGTATGTTGAACCATCCTTGAGATCCTGGGATAAAACCCACTTGG
>NW_003852399.1:27172319-27250939 GCF_000181295.1 Otolemur garnettii | reverse complement strand
TGATCTGTTCTATAATCCTTTTGTTTTCAATCTAATTTAATTCTGCTCTAATTTTGGTTATTTCTTTTCTTCTGCTGGATTTGGGATTGGAATGTTCTTCCTTTTCCAGCTGCTTGAGATGTCCCATTAAGTTATTAACTTTCTCTCTTTCCATTCTCTTGAGGAAGGCTTGCAATGCTATAAGTTTCCCTCTTAGGACTGCCTTTGCGGTATCACAGAGGTTCTGATAACTCACATCTTCATCATCATTTTGTTCTAAAAATTTGGTAATTTCCTTCTTAATCTCGTCTCTGACCCACCTATCCTTCAGCATAAGGTTATTTAGCTTCCATATTTTTGTATGAGTCTGCAGATTCCTGTTGTTGCTGAGTTCAACTTTTATTCCATGATGGTCCAAGAAGATACATGGAATAATTTTCATTCTTTAAGTTTGCTGAGGTTAGATTTGTGGCCTAAGCTGTGAGCAATTTTGGAGTATGTTCCATTGGCTGATGAGAAAAATATGTATTTAGTTTCGTTAGGATGAAATGTTCTTAGATGTCTGTTAAATCCAAATGTTGGATGGATAAGTTTCAATCTAAAATTTCTTTGCTCAGCTTCTTGTTGAAGGATCTATCCAACACTGCCAAAGGAGTATTAAAATCTTTGGCTATGATGGAGCTGGAAATAATCAAGTTGCTCATTCCTGTTAGAGTGTCTTTTATAAATTGAGGTGTATTCTGGTTGTGTGCATAAATATTAATAATTGAAATCTCATCATATTGAGTATTACCCTTAACAAATATAAAGTGACCATCTTTATCTTTGCTTACTTTTGTTGGTTTAAAGCCTATTGTGTCTGCGAATAAAATTGCAACACCTGCTTTTTTCTGCTTTCCAGGAATATAGACGACTATCCCTTTACCCTGAGTCTGTATTTATCTTTTAAGGTAAGGTGAGATTCTTGTATGCAGCAGATATCTGGCCTGAGTATTTGTATCCAATCGGCCAACCTGTGCCTCTTCAGAGGACAATTTAAGCCATTCACATTAATTGAGAATATTGATAAGCCTGGTAAAATTTTGGGTATTGAGTTTTTTGAAAGTCCAGTACACATTTTTAATGCTTTTGCCACTGTAGTAGTTGGAATTTGATCAAAAGTGTCTTATGTGAGTTTACTTTTGTGGTGGAGGATTATACTGGTCATTATGGAGGATAGGTCTGAGAATATCCTGGAGTACTGGTTTAGTTATGTCAGGTTTCTTCAACATGTGAATGTCATTAAAGTATTTAATTTCTCTATCATAAATGAAACTCTCTTTAGCTGGATACAGGATCATGGGTTGAAAATTATTTTGTTTTAGGAGATTAAAAGTTGATGACCACCGTCTTCTAGCCTGAAAGGTTTCAGCAGATAGATCTGCAGTCATTCTAATATTCTTCCCCTTGTAGGTTATAGTTTTCTTATGTCTGGCTGCTTTCAGAATTTTCTCTTTCATAGTAACTTTAGTGAAGTTAATTATGATGTGCCTGGGGATGTCTTATTTGGGTTGAGTCGTACTGGAGTTCTGAAACTGTCTGCTATCTGAATTTCAGAATCTCTTGGCATGTCTGGGAAGTTCTCTTTCATAATTTCATGAAGAAGAGCCTCTGTGTTTTGTGAAGCAACTTTGTTGCCTTCAGGGATTCCTATAAGATGAATATTAGTTTTCTTCAATTATCCCAGAGCTCTCTGAGAGAATGAACTGTTTTTACTCTCCATTTCTGTTCCTCTTTAAGTGCATTGAAGTGTTCAAAAGCTTTGTTTTCAATGTCAGAAATCCTTTCTTCTGCTTGCTCCATTCCGCTACTGAGAGATTCTGCTGTATTTCTCAGATCTTTAAGGGCTGCAAATTCTTGTCTCAATGTGTTAAAATCTTTGGTGATTTTGTCTTTGAATTCATTGAATTCTTGAGAGAACTTTTGAAATGCTCCTTGAATTTCTATTTCCAACTTTGCCTCTATTCTATTAATGTTATTTACAATCCAAAATCTGAATTTGATTTCTGACATCTCAGCCATCTGTTTAGTTGCATCTGCCATATTCTTCCTTTGGGGGGGAGGCGTTGATCTACTCTGGTTATTCATGTTACTGGCATTTTTCTGCTGATCCCACCCCATGCTTATTTACACTGCTTGGCTAGATGAGCAGATAGGGAGAAGTTGGGTTGGAGGCTCCAGGGGTAGTGAGTAACTAGCCCTTTGCCCAAAAGCTGGGACTGGTGTCTGTAGCTTTTCCCCTAGAGCTTTGCCAAGGACCCAAACACTGCTACAGCCTGAAAAACTGGGGGCCTGCTTGGTGTGATGGGGCTAAGTGGCTCTGTCTTGTTTTCAGCTGGTCTCTGTCCTACCTTAGTGAATCAGTTAATCTGGGTTGAAGTCTCAGCTGTGGAGAAATACCAGCAATTAAATCACCTCACCCCTCTACAGGCAACAATTGGGAAAGGAACATCAAACCTTCCCACAACCACATACCCACAGTACCACTTTGGATAGTCCTCAGGTGATTGGCCCAGTTCGAGAGGTCCAAATCAATTGTTCCAGTCAGCACTGGTCTCAGGTGGGAGAGTTCAAAAGGTCTCCAGCAACTACATAGCAGGGGTCTGCTGTCAGATCAAGTATGACTTGCTCTGGTTCTCCTTGAGGTGAGAAGGACCCACCCAGCAAATAAATTAGTCTGGGACGGTTGATGCCTCCTTCCCTACCTTGCACCTCTGTCACACCCAGTCATTGGTAACTCCACAGGGCTATGATCCAGTTCTATTCAGTGAGCAGATGCTCCAGGTGTTCACCAGTGCCTGAGTCACAGGGAAATCTATGTGTCCTGAGCCAGGCTGTCACTCTCTGCCACTATCCGGGCAGAGACAACTTCAGGTGTTTAATGGAGGTTGGGGTGGTTCACATAGTTCCATCCCCACCCCGATTAATGTTGCTGGCAGAACAGGACAGAACAACTTCGCAGAATTTGCTTCTATCCTGGCTGTATTTCCCTGCCAATGGGGAGCTGGGGAATTTGGCTATGGTGGAGCTGGAAGAAATCAAGCTGCTTATGTAACTTGATGCTTAAGTTGACAGAAATTGTGACTGAGCCCCAGGCAGTGGCTAGCAGTTAGAGCTCACACTCAACTGTCTCTTCCAGCCTCTGCCTGTCCCCCTTTGTCTCAGCTACGATCTCCTGAGGGCCAGATGTATCTTTGGCTCAGTAAAGCAGTCCTCTGGCTCAACCCCACCCTAGAAGTCTGCTGGCTCTGTGCATGTATTATAGTCTCTGTGCTTCTCCCAGACTGCTACCGCCTCAGGCCTTCCCTTTACTCACAATTTGTTCCATGGCGGCTGCCATTGGAGAAGATGTCTAGCTTCCCCTGGTTGCCCAGAGAAATAGGGCATGTCTGTCCTGAATAGCCCCAAGGGTGTGAGCCTTATTGTTTCTGCCACCACTGCTGTTGTTCTTGGCCTCAGGGCACTGCTGCTCCTGTATGGTTCCCTCTCAGCTGATCATCCTCTCCTTACTCACGTGCCACAGAATCAGCACAGACCAGCAATAGCCCCTGCCCTGTCCACACCTTTGGAGGAAATGCCCAAGAATCTGAACTCCATTGGGGGCAGGCTTCCAGACATTGGAGTGAGAGTGGAGGGGAGTGCTGGGAGTTCAGAATTGCAGGTAGAGCGTATATGCAGTTTTACACAGTTTTATGCCTGGTAGGAGAGTGCCATGGCACCCTAGTAGGGGTAGGAGGTCCAGTTTTTAGAGGGTCTCTCCCATTGGATAGTCTGGGACAACGTTTGAACTCTGTTCACTTGTTTGTATGGAGTTTACTGAGAGCCCTTCTCATGGGGGAGGGGATTCTCGTCCTCTTGGTGATGGATTTATACCTTTTGTTTGTATCCTTGGGGTCACACCTCGCCTCAGCAGGGTTGATGTGCATTCTTCAACCTTCTCTCTTGGCTCAGCTCCAAACCATCGCTTACTTGCTAAACTTCTGTCTTTTAACTCTCCTTCTGGATGTGAGTCTCTGTGGAAAGCTGGCTGTGTCTGCCATCTTGCCTCTGTCCTTTAAATCTTTTTATAATGAATAAACATATTATTGTGGCCCACTGCATAGCATTAGAGGACAGATACTAATGTGAAGAGAGGTAAAGGAAAAATATATATGAGAGTTAAAATGACTTCCAGTAAAAATTAAGAGATTATGGAGGAAATAGTAAGATTTAGAATTTCAGGGATACAGGAGAAGATGATATTTGCTTGAATTACATATTTTCTAAAAACCCATAGGTGGATGCTAGAAGAGAGAGAACTTTTTTGAGAGAATTTCAGAATAAAGGTTACAAGTGCAGGTGTTTGTAGTAAAACAGACCTGGTTTTATTTATTTATTCATTTATTTTTTGAGACAGAGCCTCACTATGTTGCCCTCGGTAGAATGCGGTGGTGTCACAGCTCACAGCAACTTCCAACTCTTGGGTTTCAGCGATTCTCTTGCCTCAGCCTCTGAAGTAGCTAGGATACAGGCACCTGCTATAATGCCTCGCTATTTTTTTGTTGCAGTTGTTATCGTTGTTTTAGCTGGCCTAGGCTGAGTTCAAACCCGCCAGCCTCTGTTATGGCCAACACTGTAACCACTGTGCTACCTGCACTGAGCCCAGACCTGGTTTTAAATCCTATTCTCCATTCATTAGCTTTTTCTAAGGTTTGGTTTTGACATCTATAGAATTACTTGAATAGATAACCTACTTTCTTGGATTTTTATTAAAATTAATGAGATAAAGCCTAAGAAATGCTTAGAAAAATGCTGTTAATTTTATTTTATAAGCAGAAGGAATATTATAACAGGCTGATTCTCCTTTTTTGTACTCAGATATAGTGATAACGATAACCACCATTTAAAGTGAAATTATTATATCCTCAATATTAACTCTTTGAGCTCAGAAAAGTTTATAGACATGTTGACTGGTCTTACTGTAATTTCATGACCACTATCCTAAAAGTAGACTCTTCTGCTTCTTGGTAATCATTCTTTATTTCCCTAGTCCATTATCCTCTACCTTTTTAATATATACCCTTGCACTGTGGAAGTATGGTCACTTTGGAGCAAAGCTCTAGAATCATCTTGGAGCTTGTTAGAAATGCACACTATCAGACTACATTCCATATCTATAGAATCACAATATGCAATTTAGTAAGATTCCCCAGGTTATTTGTATTTTCATTCTATTTTGAGAAGTGCTGTTCTAAAGCACCATTTTTCACTTTATTCACTTTTCAAACCTCTACCATCCTTACTTTTCAGTTCATTCAAACCCATTTCATGGATGATGATATTGCTTTCTATTTTTCTGGAAAGATAGTCAATGAAGAGACTCTAATGCTACAGAACCATATATATCTACCTTTCAGTTTCTATTCCAGTACTATGCCTTCCAGTTACTATATTTAAAGTAACCATGCACCTATCTAAAGTTTGTTCTCTCTATTCAGAGACATAACTTCAGTAAATCTGTACTTAATCTTTTGTATCTCCCATATTTCCTTCTCTATTGAATCATTTGGTCCAGCTTATAGACATTCTTTTTTCTCTTGTCTCAAAAAAATAAAACAAAGCTTTTCTTGAATCCTAATTTTCCTTCACCAGCTACTGCCACATTTCTTTGCCCTCTTTGTGTAAAAACTCCAAATAATTATCTATACCCATTTTCTTCATTTCTTTCCTTCGTATTTCTGAACCCACTATCATCAGTTTTTTCTCCCCTTCTCCATTAAACTGCTCTTATCCACATTATCAGTCACCTAAACATTGTTATACTCAATTGGTAGTTCTTAGTCCTAATTTTATTTAACTTGGTAGCAATACTTGACAAAGTTGATCATTTTCTCTTCTCTGAAACACTTTCTTTAATTTACTTCTTGTCATGGTTTTTCTTCTACTTCTTTTGAGTACTTCTCAGTCTTATTGTCTGGATCTTTTTCATTTCCCAGACCTCTTTCTGTTGGAATAGCCCATGGATTAGTGCTTGATAATGTTTTCCTCCCCCACAAATGCTCACTTATGCCCTAGTAATCTCATTCAATTTTATGGCTCTAAATACTACATGTGTCTACTGTTCTTATGTTTATATATCTAGACTAGACTTCTGTCTTTACCTCTAATGTATTAATAACTTGACTTGGATGTCTAATAGACATCTTAAATTTGTCATGTCCATAAAGAGCTCCTGCTTTTTCTCCCTAAACTTGCCCTTCCTTCAGTCTTCTCCATCTTAGTAACTAATTTCATCCTTCCAGGTAGTTGAACCATAAACTTTGAAGTCATCCTAGGCTCCTTTTCCTCACATCTGATGGCCAGTGTTTTGGAGGAACTTGATGACTCTTAAAAATATAATCCCAATCTGATCATAAGCCACTACTTCTATCCTGGCCAGATGTCACATTGAACCTGAATTATTATAATACTCCCTGCCTTCCATCCTTGTACTCCCTATAGGTCATTCTTGGTGCAGCAGTTAGAGCCACAGTTCTCAACCTGTGGGTCACGACCCACAGGAACTGTATTAAAGGGCCGTGGCATTAGGAAGGTTGAGAAACACTGAGTTAGAGTGATCCTTTTTAAATGTATATTCATATCAGTCCTTTGTTCAAAACTACCCAGAGGTTTCCCATGTCACTCAGATAAAAGCCAGGGTATTTACAATTACATATATGGTTGTACATGATCACTTCATGTTTCTAGGAGAGACTTTTTAGCAGTTTAACTGTTGTAGCAGATATTTAGTGAAAAAAGATTTTCTAAGTAATATTAATTCTGCCGGTATAAGAATTACAGACTTAAAATCTGAAGTTCAGGCCAGTGCTAAGATCATGCCTATAATCCTAGCACTCTGGGAGGCTGAGGCAAGAGGATTGCTTCAGCTCAGGAGTTCAGACTTGAATGAAACTTGCCTCTGTTAAAAATATAAAAATTTTTAGCATCAAACTTTCACAAATAATGTTATCTGTTAGTATTTTATCTAAATTATTTCTTCTTTAGTGAACACTTTTTCCATAAAATGTAATTCTTTTATCTTTGTCTAAGTAGAGAACTTTAAATTCAAGATTCATCAACAAACTGCTTTTCCAGTAGAAGCCATTTTTAACTGTGGTTCATCATACCAGAGACAGAACTGCTTCAAGTTTCAGTGTTTCTAGGCATAGTATAGAAAGATAATAGTATTATATGATATTCAATCATTATATTTATTGAGAATCAATCCTAATGACAAGAAATATCAGTTCCAGGATGTTTCATAGGTACTAAAAACAAATGTGTCCTAAAAAACAATGGGTGAGGGTTAAAGAGATTTATTATAGGATTTATCACTACCTTTAAACAGGGGTCCTCAAACTTTTTAAACAGGGGGCCAGTTCACTGTCCCTCAGACCATTGGAGGGCCGGACTGTGGGCCCCGGGACAAGTCGGCTGCTAAGCAGGACAGGTAGCGGCGGCAAAAACACCCAGCAGGCTGGATAAATGTCCTAGGTGGGCCGCATGTGGCCTGTGGGCCATAGTTTGAGGACTCCTGCTTTAAAATACCAGTGTGCACTATAGATTGCAGCCCTTCCTAATTCTTAAACCCTTATTTCAGGAGCACTTTGTGCTGCAATTATGAGAATTTGGGTTTATATTTCAAGGTAATTTTTTACTGAATACACACACACACACACACACACATATATGGATTCATCCATTTTTTGCTGCTGTAAAAATACCTAAGGCTGGGTAACTTAAGAAGAACAGTTTGTTTCTCACAGTATGGAGGCTGAGAAGTCCAAGATCAAGGTCTGGCAGGATTGGTGTCTGATGAGTGCTGCTCTTTTTCTCCCAGGATGGTCATTGTCACTGCATCCTCTGGAGGGGAGGAACACTGTATCCTCACAAGGCAGAAGGCAAAAGGGCAAGAGAGGGCACCCTTAAACCTCAAGCCCTCTTTTAAGGCACTAATCCATTCATGAGGGTGGAGCTCTCATGACTTAATCACTTTTCAAAAATCCCCCCCTCTTAATAATACCTCTATGAGGATTGAGTTTCAATATTATTTTTGGAGGGGGAACATTAAAACCATAGCAACCTATATATCTGTGAACCTTATAGTACAAATCAATATAGCAAACATATTCATCAGCCCCAGTAGTTTCTTTTCGCCTTTTTGTGTACTTCTTTCTTTTTAAAAATTCTACATATAACTTGAAAATTCATATTATATGGCCTGATTTTTTTTGGTTGTCAAACTGTTTTACAGAGTAATTTACATTTCCACCAGGACTTCTACCTCCTCTACATGGTTGGCTGATTTAATTTTAGCCATTCTACAGATGTGACTTTGATTTGTTATTATCCTAATGATAATAAGCATCATCACTTGTGCCTATTTGCCATCCTTATGTCTTCTTTGATAAGTGTCTGTCCAAATATCTTTTCAAAATTTAGTTGGTCTGCTTACTGAGTTTTGAGGATTCTTCATATGTTTATCAAAGATACATAGCCTTTATCTGATATATGATTGGCAAATGTTTTTCTTAGTTTTTTGTTTATCTTCTGATTTTCTTAAGAGTAAGTGCAAAAGTTTTAATTTTACCAAGTCCAGTTTATAATTGTTTTCTTTTATTAATCATGCTGTTATTGTAATATCTGAGAAATCTTTGCCTAAGTCAGTCATAAAGATTTGCTCCTTTGTATACTTTGTGAAGTTTCGGGTTTTATATTTAGATCTATGATCCATTTTTAGTTAAATTTTGTGTGTATACGAGGTATGAAGTTCATTTGTGGAAAGGACTATTCCTTCTTCATTGAATTTCTTTACGCATTTGTGGAAAATACTTTTTTCTCCTGTCAGTACCACACTCTCTTGATAATCATAGTTGTATAATAAGGTTTCAAATCAGAAGCATTAATCCTACAACTTTGTTCTTTAAAGTTGCTTTTATGAGTCTTGGTCTTTTCCATTTCTGTGTGAATTTTAGAATCTGCTTTTCATTTTCTAGTAGAAGAAAGCCTTCTGGGATTTAGATTGGATATTTTTGGATTGTAGATTAGTTTTTGGAGAATTCATATGTCAATGATTTTGACTTTTCTGACACATGAACATAGTATATCTAAGCCTTTTTAAATTGCTGATAGCAATATTTTATAGTTACAATATACAGCTCTTACACATCTTTTGTCTGATTTGTTCCTTGGTAGTTTGTAATTTTGACATTTTTGTAAGTGGTGTTTTTAAACCCTCTTTAAAAATTGAGCGGAACATATAATACATATTATATAGGTATAATGCTAATGAATATATTATGTAGATATATAACGTGCATCCTTTTAACATTTAAAGAATACAGTGGCATTTAGTATATTGAAAATGTTATTGAGGTATAAACTCTCATCTAGTTCCAAAACATTTTATTTCCCACTAAAAGAGACCCCACTTAGATAATTGCTCCCCTTGCTTCATACCCTGGCAACCACCAATCTGTGATTTATCTCTCTGGATTCACCTCTTCTCAATATTTCATATAAATGGAATCATACATTATGTAACTTTTTTGTCTCTGATTCTTTCATTTAGCATAATGTTATCAAAGTTCCTATTACACCATTTATAAGTACTCCATTTCCTTTTGTGGCCAAATAATATTTCATTGAATGTATATACCATGTTTGTTCATCCACTCACCATTATGGATATATTTTTTGTGATGTAGTGTTACTGTGAAAATGTGAGAGTGTGTGTGTGTGTGTGTATTTGTTTGAGTACCTGTTTTCAATTTGTTTGTTTATATACCCAGGAATAGAATTTCTGGTTCATGTAATAAGACTATGTTTAACTTTTTGAGGAACCACCAAACAATTTTCTACAGCAGCTAAACCATTTGTATTTCTAACAGCAACATTTGTAGGTTCCTATTTTTCCACATTTTTACCAACACTTATTATTGTTAGTATAGCAATCCTGGATCTTGAGGGTGTGAAGTGTCCCCTCATTGAGGTTTAGATTTGCTTTTTTTATAATGACTAATGATCTTGAACATTTTTTTCATGTGCTTCTTTCCTCCCTCTGCTGAATACTTGAGGGAGAAGCTTTGAAGTTCTGTAGAGTTCTCTATACATGTCTCCTCTTTAGTGTTCTTTCCTGAGAACTCTAGCCATCTGGGTCTCTTGTACTCTGAGCTCTATCTCCTCTACTTGGGGAGTCCACTAGGCATTAGCTGGGTTTCTCTCTCTGTACCATGTCCTGGAAGTTCTCTTAAGGCAGTAAGCTAAGATAGTTGTAGGGCTTACCTCATTTGTTTTTCACGTGTCAGGGTCTACAGTCCTTTGTTGCTTGATTCCCAGTGTCTTATATATGGCTTTCTTTTGTATATTATTTTCCAGCATTTTGATTGTTTATGGGAGAGTGAACATGGTTCTACTGATCCATGGGTGATGGGGAACTCTTTTTCATTTTTAAAATGGAAAAAATGAAGCCCAGAGTGTGCCAAATTCAGACTAACCCTGCTGAGATTCCTGTGAAGACTTCATCTCATCTTTTCACATACTGTCACCTTCTTGGAGATTAAATATTTGTGCTTGGCCTGCTACTGGTTGTACTTGGCACACTCTAGGTGGGTGAGTGGGAGGAGGTATAATCAATTGGTCTACTTTGTTAGGGATTGTGGACATTGATTATTATTCACCTGGGAGTAGGCAGCTTTCTGAATGAAATTTGAATCTCTTATGGCTATTGGCAAGAATTGAAAAATTCTTAATAATGAAAATCACATGTTTTAAAAGAAATGAACCAAGGAATACCTACTTTGTTTTAGTGATGTTGCATTTTCTCTTTATTTGTAATGGAAATCTCTTCTTTCCAGGAATATTAAGAGACTTTGTGATATGTGATACAGGCCTTTTTTACAAAAAAAAGTTTAGAAGCTTTGAATATTAGGAATGATTCTGAAACTGTTCACTAAAGGGTGTTAACAGTACATTTATATAAGTGCATGTCCTTGTTTTTAGTAAATAACCTATTTTTAGGGGTAAAAGGGTATCATGTCTCCAGTTTACTCTCACATAGATTAGTAAATGATTATACACATGTGTGTAGCAATTTGGTCTAAATTTAAACAATTGGGGCATTTGGTTGAACTGTATTTTGGAATTCTTGGTATTATTTTTGCAACTTTGAAGTTTAAAATTATATTAAACTAAAAAGTTATTAAATAAAAAATCATTATATTATGGTCAATAATTGTACTGAGTCACAGGTGTGAAATATGACACTTCTTTTGTTTTTCCTGTCCAGCATCCATTTCTTCCTTGCCTAATTATAGCTGTAAACTGTAAAATTAAAGTAGGATTGATTTCATAGGGTAGTTCTAGGGTTGGACATGTGACCTATACCTGGGAAATCACACTGCATTCTTTTTTTCGAAGTGATTAGTTAAGGGATGATCACGTGAACTATGCCAGTCCAAGGCGATGTAGTTCCAAAACTACAAGGCACCCCTAAAGTTGCCATACATGGGGAAAATGAGACATAGTGTTAAATTACCTTTATTTACAAAATACTCATTATGAAATTTTGCAAAATATTTGCAAAATGTGTTCTACATGTTGCCCACCTATTTGTAAGATTTTATAATGATTATTTTGCAAATAAGGGTACATTTAGCTACAATTTCCTATTTTCCCTATTTATTGGTAACCTTTGGGACACTCTATGTTGGTAATTATGGGAAAGGGAAACTACCTGTATTTCCAAGTGAGTAAGTTATAATGTCAAGCCTATCAGTAGCCTTTTGCTATAAGAGTTTACCTGAGAACAATGAAACCAATTATAGTAAACAGAAATTTACTATTCTATTTCTCTACTAGAAATAGAGTAAATACAAATTGGAAATGAAACTTGAGTAAGAACACTGTTATGTTTGTAAAATAAAATGCTTTTTTAAATTGTTTGTTATTTTATTAAATCATAGCTGTGTACATTAATGCAATCATGGGGTACAGTGTGCTGCTTTTATATACAATTTGAAATGTTTTCATCAAACTGGTTAACATAGTCTTCACAGCATTTTCTTAGTTATTGTGTCAAGACATTTATATTCTATACCTAGTAAATTTCACGTGTGCCCTTGTAAGATGCACCATAGGTGTGGTCCCACTGTTTGTTTGTTTTTAAGACAGAGTTTCTCACTGTGATCCTGGGTAGAGTGCTGTCGTGTCATAGCTCACAGCAACCTCGAACTCCTAGGCTCAAGTGATCCTCTTGACTTAGCCTTCCAAGTATTGGGGACTACAGACTCCTGCCACAATACCCACCTATTTTTTCTATTTTTGGTAGAGAAGTCTGTCTTGCTCAGGCTGGTGTTGAATTCCTGAGCTCAAGCAATCCACCTGCTCCAGCCTCCCAAAATGCTATGGCTATCGGCATGAGCCACCATGCTGGCTAAATGAAATGTTTTTAAAAGGCTAATTTGATCACCATTTGGTGGTTTGCACCATTTTCTTGAAAATGTAGTAAGAGAATGATACATCTTGATTCTTTTGAATCTTTTTATTAATTAAAATACACATAGATCATGAATACATTCATGCATATGTGGGGTACAATGTATTGATTTTTTTTTTTTATACAATATGACATGGTTAGATCAAACCAATCAACATAGCTTTCACCTCATTTGATTCTTTTGAATCTTGATTCTATCT
Organism: Otolemur garnettii; assembly: GCF_000181295.1. NCBI lineage: Eukaryota > Metazoa > Chordata > Mammalia > Primates > Galagidae > Otolemur > Otolemur garnettii. Next base: position 27,238,207 of record NW_003852399.1, on the reverse strand, counting down.
TTCTAATGATTCCTTAACTTCTTTTTAGTTTATCTTTTCATTTCTCTGTTCATAACCATCTCATTTCCTCAATGAACATGGTACTTGGGTTGTTCCCCCCTCACCTTGGTTAGTTTTATCTATACTTGTAAGTACATGCATGTATTACTTTCATTTTTATCATATCATTTTATATTTATGTATGTTTTTATTTTACCTTATATTTTGATTAACATAGCCCTTTTCTTCCCTCTGGTTCCATTGCAGTTGTAGCTCCAGGAATCCTACAAAAAAATATTAGCTTATATATTTTGGCTGCTTCTAAATATACATCCTCATACCCTATTTCCTAAATTACTGTCGTGATCTTTCTCTTCAAATTCATTTTTTTGGTTCATTTCATAAATAATTGTAGCACTTTATCCTCTAGCTCAAACTATTCCTTATTTCTTGTATCTATTTAGTTATAAAATCTTATTTTTACCTCTTCAGTAGAATATTCTATTATTCTATTCTATTCTAGTCTATTCCTATTCTAATAAACATCTCATTGCTACTCTGTTTTAATCTGATTTTTACTGTCTCAGTTCAGACCATTGTGGTTTTTATCCTGAGTACTTATGTTAATTTAAAAAGAAGTGAAACTAGGCTGGGCATGGTGGTTCATGCTGTTATCACAGCACTCTGGGAGGCCAAAGTAGATTGCATGAGCTCACCAGTTTGACACAAACCTGAGCAACATTGAGACCTTGTCTCTATTAAGCAAATAGGAAATGCTAAATTTGATGAATGAATGTATGAATGCATAATTACATCTGGCTTTAATCTTCTAAACACTTATTACAAAGCATAGCTTCATTTAAACCAGAAGTGATTATGTGAAAATATTCTTCAAATCAAAGAATATTCTAAATAATACTCAATATGAGACACATTTTTGATTATTAATAACAGATAAATCTGTTTCCTGGTCTTATTTCCAATATCCCAAAGTAATACTATTTTAAGTGTGCTGCTTGTTTCAGCCTTTTAAATGATTGTCTACATGATGTAGAATTGTTGTAGAAGCAACAAAAAAACAGAGAATTTTTACTATCAATATTAACATTTTTCTGTGGATGATACTCCTATCATTTGAGGACATAAAACTCTTATTTTAACAAGTATTCCTACATTGTACCCACATAAAACTGGTATGACCAACAAGTATATTTTCTAAAAACGTAATTGTCATCACATTCTATATACACTTTTGCTGTAATCTTCCTATGTCATTTTAGTAGATAGCTATGTTTTTTATTCTCTGTCACTCCTTTCCCCTTTTCCAAACCCTCTTAATTTTCCAGTTGTCTCTAATCATTTATTTCAGTTCTTTGAGGGTTTCTCCCATCTCCATACAAGACAACCTGACTTAATTCAGACTTATGCCCACCTAGTATGCTTTTCATATCCAGGCTTGGGGATCCCCACTTAAGTTCTGAGATGTGAAACAGTATAGTTTCTCATGTAATATCCATAGATACATGTAGAAGCTGGAAAAGCAGCAAAGTTTGTGTTCAGGGAAGTAGAAACCTGAACAATAGAATAGGGAAGCCAGTGGAAATAAATCTTTTCATAACTATACTGAGAAGTAGTAGCAGCCAAACTAGGTAATGCATCTCCACACAGGTCTCTCTCTTTTCCTGATTTATACCTTTGTTCTTGAAACTTTGCTACTAATAAGAGCAGCATATAATCCCACTATGTGATTGTAAGGGAACCCACTGCTTTCTAAAGAACCCAAGTCACTCTTTTGTTGCTATTTAAAAAAACTCCAGTTTCCCTTTGAATAATTACCACACTCCCTTCCTGAAAATCACATATACTTTACTGGGATTATCAATGAAGGTATTCTATATTCCTCTTCCCAAAGCATATGCATGTGCCCAACACACCAGGTTTTACAAGTGGATGTTAATAGCCTGTTTAAATCTATATCCACTTCATTTCACCTCATGTACATAATTTGGTAAACATAATCCTTTTTCTTCCCTTCTTCCTTTTCTTTCATTCTTTAAGTACCATTTATAGACCTAACATGTTCAAATTATTGTGCTAGCTACTCAAAATTCAAATACAGGTATAAATAAACCAAAAGAACAATCTGAAGAAGTCTTGTGGAAAGAGGGAAGTGGGAAAGAGGGAAAACAATAATAATTATAAAACAAAGGGAGAGGTACAGTTTTAGAACTGTAGAAAGGGTGGAAAATATGACTCACAACAAGAGGAAGAACTACCCAGTACAACTGATTTCTGCATAGAGTTCTAATGAAGAAGGGTTCTGACAATAATAAAGAAGCAGGATTAATGTACATAGTTACCATTCAATAAAAAAAAAAAAAGAAGCAGGAAAGGATGTTCCAGAAACAGACATGAGTTTATGAAAATATGAAGATAAGGAAAAGTATGAGATGTTCAGGAACATGGGAGTAGTTTAAAAAAGCCGGCACTGAAAATATGTAGTGCATATGTGTTGCGACCTCTAACGCCCTATTGCCATTGCCACACAAAGGAAACAGGCATGACACAGTTAGAGGTACAAGCTTGCAGGAGGTGGGCTAACCATAAGAACAGGGTAGCCCTGAGCAACCTCCTCAGTAGCTATTTATTGAGATGATACATGACCGATGAGGGAAGTATTGGATAATAACTGTGTGCTTAAGGATTGCCAAGGGTTCAGGCTCTCTCTCTGCGACTCCAGAGGATGATTAAGCTTTAACACCTGCTGATGAATTACCTGAGAGTCCACCCCCATGCTGCCTTGCCCAGAGGCCTTCCAGCTCTCGGTGTCTCCTACATTTCCCCCCTCCTCTTGTATATTCAAAGACATTTCTGAATAGGCAAGGGAGAAAAATTGTTGATTATTTCAGCCATTCTCCTCACTGAGGAGCTCTCCTTTTTGCCAAGCAAAGAAACAGAAGGACACATGAGTTAACAAAATCACACCAGCAGAACTAACCCAGGTTATGAAAGAATTCCAGTTTTTTGATTGTGTTACTCTAGCCAGACTAGGCATAGGGGGAGAGACAAGCCCCCTTTGTGCTAATCACCACCCAACTATGTGGTTCGGGCTGACCCATAGGGTCAATGATGCTTCCATAGGAAGTATTAACCAATACTCTAAATTATCTGTCCATTGCACCCATTTCAAATGAATGAGCAACAACAAACATAGAATGTTAAGTAGGGAAAAGGTGTGCCAATGAACACAGACCCTTTCCAAGCCGAAGTCTGGGGGAGCAGTATGGTTTTAAGATGGGAATGGGTGGAAGGTAAAGATCAGGTGCCCAACTGAATAGATACAAGCCCACCAAGTCAAATTCTCTCACCTGGCTTGGCGCCTGTGGCTCAAGTGGCTAAGGCGCCAGTCGCATACATCTAAGGTGGCGAGTTTGAATCCACACAGGCCCGCCAAACAACAATGATGGCTGCAACCAAAAAGAAAAAAAAATAACCAGGTGTTATGGTGGGTACCTGTGGTCCAAGCTACTTGGGAGGCAGAGGCAGAAGACTCGCTTAAGCCCAGGAGTTAGAGGTGGTTGTGAGCTGTGATGCCACAGTGCTCTACCTAGGGGGAATAGCTTGAGGCTCTGTCTCAAAAAAAAAAAAAAAAATTCTCTCACCTTTTGCCAACGCCAGTACAACTGTTACCAGGAACAAAACATCTGCTGTTTGAGGTCTTTGTTGTTTGTGACCTCATTAGAGCCCAGAAAGTGCATTCTGAGCTTACCTGGGGCTTCCTATCCAGGCCATAATGATGGAACCCTGTACAATCGTCCCTCTCTGAATAGAAGCTCTAACTGCCAATTAGGGAAAAAGGACGCTAACCGCTCCTAACTGCTTCCTGCTGAAGATGGACGGTGATATGGGGGAGGCAGTTAGAGGTCCTTCAGAGGAGGTTGATCCAGGTTTTTTTTTATTATGAAATTGCCCAGGCCCAATAAATTAGGGTCCCTAGCACAAAAGAAAATAGGTTGTTGTATTGGAGAAGATGGTGGATGGGTGAGAGATGTCCAGTGGCATGCAGCAGCTGTCTTACCATCATTGCTGAGATTCAAGAAATTAAGAGTGAACAGAGCTCTAGTAAGGATATACCTAGGACTATTATTCAAGGGGAGGATACCATCTCCCCATTTCTGTTTATCCAACATATCTTTTAATGTTTTGTGGTGTTGTTCAATAATGGCTTGTCCTTGAGAATTATAGGGAATACCATGAGACAATTGAATGTTCCAAAAAGATAGAAAGGTACTTAATTTGTGAGTGGAATAAGAAGCTGCATTGTCAGTTTTAATAGACTTAGACAGTCCTATAATATTAAAGCACTCTAACAAATGTTGCATGGTGAGCCCTTTCTCCAGGTAAGGTGGTGGCTCAAGAAAAATGAGAGAAAGTATCTATGGAATGATGAACATATTTCATTTTACCAAAAGATGAGATGATGATCACATCCATCTGCCATATTTGATTTGCTGTCTCTTCCGTAGGGTTGGCTTCCTCATGAAAGAGAGGTTGTATATCTTTGAACAAGAAGGGCAATTAGAATTTGCTGTGACTGAGTTTTTGTAAGAAGAAATTTCTCACAAAGCATTTTTGCATTAGCATGTGTGTAAGAATAAAAAGTAGAAGCTTCTTCAATAGTACCAATAAGAGCTTGCTCTATTTTGGAATTTAATGAGGTTATTGTACCCAGTAGAATGGTGTGTGCTCTAATATGAGTTATATATATATAAGGTGATGTCTAATGAGTCTCTGACTAGACCGAAAGAGAAGAAATCCCATCAGTAGAAGTGATGGTTGCTGTTTCTTTCTAACAGCAAAGCATGTATACTGAGAATCAGTGACCACATTTATAGAACAATGAAAATCTTGGAGTAGATAAAAATAGCATACATTTCATTCTTTTGGACAGAGGTATAAGGACTTTGAATGACTTTGAAATTATTATCATCAGTGTATCCAGCTTTACCATGCTTGCTGGCATCTGTGTAAAAGATGATAGCATCTGCAATTGGAGAGCCTTTGACAACATGAGGAAGGATCCAAGAAGTAAGCTTTAGAAACTGAAATCTTTTATCATGAGGATATTCATTGGCAATTAAGCCTACATAAGATGCAAGAGTGGTTTGCTAAGGCATCGATAATTGAAAATTGAGTTCAATTTCCTTTTCCATAAAAGGAACAATAATAAAACAAGGGTCATAGCCTGTAAGTTGGCGAATTCTGTTTCTGCCTTTAGCAATTAGCTCACAAATTGTGTCTAAATATTGTTGTAATTTTTGTGTAGTTTTATTAGGAAGGAGCAACCACTCTAAAAGAATATCTACTTGATAAATAACTCCAGTTGGGGAGTGAAAAATGGCTATAATTATCAACTGAATCAGAAATATGACATCAACCTGATCTAATTCTTTTGATGCAAACTCTTTTTTTTTTTTTTTTAGAGACAGAGTCTCACTTTATTGCCATCAGTAAAGTGCTGTGGCATCACAGCTCACAACAACCTCCAGCTCCTGGGCTTAGGCAATTTCTTGCCTCAGCCTCCCGAGTAGCTGGGACTACAGGCACCTACCACAATGCCTGGGTATTTTTTTTGTTCTTCTTGCAGTTTGGCCAGGGGTTAGGTTTGAACCCACCCCGCTCTGGTGTATGGGGCTGAGCCACAGGTGCTGCCTTGATGCACACTCTTTTTCAGTTAATTGCAGTTTTTTTTTTGCTTCTGGAGTGAGTGAATGAGGGCTATGTAAGTGTGAATGTCCTTCTAGAATTTTAAAAAGATTAGTTAAAATGTAGGTTAGCATTCCTAAATAACCAAAAACATAACCAATTAATATGACCTAACAGTTTTTGAAAGTAGATAAGGAATCCAATAGGAGCTCAACATGTTGTGGGAGAATTTGAGTTTGTCAGTTTGTATCCTAAATAATTATAAGGAGCTGTAGTTTGAACTTTTTCTGTAGCAATTTGAAGACCATAAAATTTTAATGCACATACAGCTTGTTCGACATTTCTTATAAAACAGCTAAACTCTGATGTGCAAACAGGATGTCATCCATGTAATGAATGATATAGGCTGTAGACTGTTTCTTTCTAATGGGCTGTAATGGTTGATTAATAAACTGCTGAAACAGAGTAGGACTGTTTAACATAACTCGTGGCAGAACCTTCTACTGGTAGCATTGGAAATGTTTCTGCTGATTATAGGAAGGGACAGAAAAGGCAAAACACGGTTGATCTTTGGGATGTAAGTATATAGTGAAAAAACAATCCTTGAAGTCAGTGACATACAAATACCAGTTGGAAGTGCTCATAGAGGGTAAAGGAAGCCCTAGTTTCAGGAGTCCCATGGGAATTGAGAATAGTTTCATTAACTTTGCGAAGATCAGTGAGCATTCTCCAATTGCTTATTTCTTTTTTATCACAAAGATAGGAGAATTCCAAAGGCTGGTAGAGGGCTCGATATGCCCTTGCTCTGACTGTGCCTGAATTACCAATTGTAAAGCATCCAGTTGTTCTTTAGTTAACAGCCACTGCTCCACCCACACTGTATTACTGATCTTCCAGGATAACATGAGAGCAAATTTCAGGGTATGAATTTAGCAAATGCTAAATTTGACATTTGCAAAGAATTAACATGAGGGGATGGTATGGTTATCACAGCTTTCCATTGTTGGAATAGATCACAACTCCACAGGAAGTTACCCATTGTTTTCTCTAAATATCTTTGCTTAACAACACCACAGGTTAATAGCAATATCGGTTGTGTATGTTGGATTTGAGCATCTTGATTATCTGGTCCTAAGCAAGTTAAAGGCAAAATACTTTGAAAGATTGAATCTTGAGTTCCAGTGCCAATAAAGGTAATATCAACTATCTGCTTTGACCATTGGGCCACTGATCTAGAGCCATAAACAAGACATTGGCACCTGTATCTAACAGGGCAGTAAAGGATTTATCCTTCAAAGTGAGTGTTGAGGCCTACTCTTATCAATAGATGTTTGCCAAAAAATTACTGCTTGTACTGCTGAGCTCACCAGTACGTTTTTTTTTACCAGTACTTTGTAATTTAATGCAAGGCAGGAGCAGCAATTGAGCAATCTTTTGTCCAGCCAAAATTTGAGTTGGTTGGTTTACCGAGATCATGATCTGTATTTCTCCTAAGTAATTACCATCAATAACACCTGTGTGGACAAACACTCCCTGAGGTGCTAAATCACTCTTTCTGAGCAATAACCCAACAGTACTTGGGAGAAGAGGACAACACACTCCTATTTTCAAATCTTTTGCTCCCATGTTGGGAAGCAAAAGAACTTTATCATATGCTGGTAAGTCTAAAGCAACACTGACTGAGATGGCATGTAAAAGAGATTGGGTGGACTGAAATTTCTGGTGGATGAGTAAACTCTTAGACCCACATTCTTGCCTGTGGGCCCTGGGCTGGGTCTGCCCACTGGTTTCCCTGCAGTAAAGGTGTTCCATCCTTATGGAATTGAGAATGGCACTCTTTTGTCCAATAGAGCCCTTTTTTACACCTGGAGGCACATACCAGGGAGCTTCCCTTTGCTTTGTGTCTTTTGATCATTGCCTTTCCCATTGATACTCCGATTGCTATTCCCCTTCCAACACTCTTTTCTTATATGTCCCAATTTTCCACAATCATGGCATTTAACATGGTTCGATTTGAACCCTTCTTTTAAAGCAGCAGCAAGATTAGCCTTGTAGAATTCTGTTCCTACATTAGCACATGCCCATAATATGCTCCTCTAAGGTAGCATTTTGTGCTCTCAGAGGATGTAAAGCCTTTTGACACTCAGAGTTAGCATTCTCAAATGCTAGGGTTTGAAAAAAGCATGTCTCTGAGTTCCAGCTGGGCAATGGCTTTATGAGCTAAAAAGTTGGTATAAGGTTCATTTCTTGATTGTATTGTTTAATGAAAGATTTGGAGATATCTCCAGGAGCCTGAACTTTTTCCCAGGCTTGAAGACAGGACAGCCTTGTCTGCACTATAGCTGTATAGCAGTACTAGAGTTGTCTCGGAACCTCTAGCCACTGACCAGACCCAGTGAGCTGTTCTGATGTTATAGGAATGCCTCTCTGCTGGTTTTGGTGACTCATCATGTCAGCCTCCTCCTACCACCAAGTTTTAAACTGTAAATAATGTCTAGATTCAGGAACAATTCTGGGTATCATGTCCCAGTCATAAGGAATAAGTTGCTGCTCTTGTGCAAGTCCCTGTAACAGTCCTCTAGAAAACAGGGACTGCATGCCATACTGTGTTACAGCCTGCTTGAAATTTTTAGAATTGTATAAGTAATCATATGGTGATCAAAGCATTGGGCCCCTTGAGGGTGCTGTGGATCAGGAGGGATATCAGTAACTGTGACCGGAAAAAGTCCCAAAATATCTTCACAATTAAAGTCACTGGTCTTGTACCCCTCTAATAAAGCCTTCATAACAGAAGTCACAGGTGGATCATCTACATAGGGAGGTACTGAGGGCAATGCTGGGTGATCTATATTAGCATTTCTAACTGTGAGACTATTCAACTGGTCTTCCAACTGTTTGATCAGCTGCCATAATGGTCATTGAGGTATTTTCTTGCTTATTCATATTTGTATCACATACTTCCTCCCCTAAGGAAGAGCTGGAAAAACTCTCATACATTTTTGGTTCTCAGTTCTACTCAGCTTCAGGTTCCAACTGAACCTCACTATCCTTCTCAATTTCAAATTCTTCTTGAACATCAACTTCTTCCTCAGTTTCTAATTCTCGTGACTCCCTAAACAGGAAGTTACCCATTGTTTTCTCTAAATATCTTTGCTTATTATTTATCAAAGGCCCCACTTATTCTGAGTGGGGTTCCTTTGATTCTAGATTGGCCATAGATCCCACTTACTCTGAGTGGAATTTCCCTTTGGGATTCTTTCCTCCTGTCTGCCGAAGGCTTCACTTACTCTGAGTGTCTATTTACCTCTCCGGTCCTTGTCCCAGGATCCTGCCAACTGCGCCAGATGTCATGACTCCTAACACCCTGTTGCTGCACGAAGGAAACAGCTGTGACATGGATAGCAGTACAAACTTGTAAGAGGTGGGCTAACCATAAGTGCAGGGTAGCCCCAAGCAGCCTCCTCAGTAGCTATTTATTGAGATGGTACATGACCAGTGAGGGGAGTATTGGATAATGACTGTGTGCTTAATGATTACCACTGGCTTGGGCTGTCTATTCATGACTTCAGAGGATGATTAAGCTTTAACACCTGTGGATGAGTTGCCTGAGGGTCCTGCCCCCATTCTGCCTAGATCAGGAATGCCCATTCTGTAGAGTTAAACTTTTTTTTCTGGAGATATTAAATACAATTGAAGACTTTCAAGGTGGAGAAAAATGAAATCTCAGATATGCATTTCAGGAAGAATAAAATGAATAAAGCATGCACTGTGTATTAGGGGTTGGAGGAAAAATAGGTAAACAACACTACTTAGTTTCATTCCTTTTTTTTCACAACAGTGTCTCACTCTGTTGCCCGGGTTAGAGTGCTGTGATGTCATAGCTCACAGCAATCTCAAACTCTTGGGCTCGAGCAGTCCTCTTGCCTCTGACTACAGGCACCCAGCTAGTTTTTCCATTGTATAAGCTTCCATTACATTAGAGGAGGTAGTGAGTAAGCAAACCTTATATAATTATAAATGCTGTGTAATAACAAACCAAAAAGATACTGTGATATAAAATAGAATGGAAAAACTTAATTTGATAGGGTAGTGAGAGGCAGGTCTCTCTGAGAGAAGAAATCTAAACTGAAGGGATAGCAAAGTATTTGAGGTATTCAAAGGTAGGTGGAGTGTAGTCAATAGAGAGACAGTGCCCTGGGATGAGATTTCAGAGATGTGAGAGTCAAATTGTGTAGGCTATGTAAGAAGTATGTGACAGCTGTGTAGGTAATGGTAAGGAGTTTGCATTTAGTTTAAAGGGGATTGACAAAGTAATCTTTATGCAGAGGAATAAATGCTTTTATCACCTAAATGTATAAAATCTTTAGATGTTTATATATTTTGTTAAGTTATTATTATAAAAGTAATTATATTTTTAGTAAATAGAATTTGAGTAAACCACTTAAATTGGCTTTTAGCATATATCTGTCTAGGGTTGTTGATTCTTTTCCCTGCTGATATTTATTTTACCTTGTTCCATTGGATTATATTTAAAATTTCTATCTCTTAAAATTTTTCTAGTTATTACATAGTCTTCACAGCTATCTTTTAAGGACTCCACCCTACTGTTTGGTCACTTGGCTTACACCACAGTTTTTTTAACCAGTTCTCATTTTGGGGCATTTAGATAGTTTCACATGTTTTCTATTATAAATAACTCTATGTGAAATTTTTAATATTAAGCAATTCCTGTGCTCCTTAGAATCGATTTCTGGAAATGGAATTAATCAAAAGGTATTAACTTTTGATTGCCAAGTTCATATCTAAAATCATTATATTAAATTAAACTCCTACCAGCAGTGTGTTGCCAGAGGTCAATAAACTCAGGGGCCATCATAGCATATTTGTGGCAACTACTCAGTTCTGTTGTGTTAGTGCAAAAGCAGACTTGACAATATGTAAGTAAATGGGTGTGGCTGTGTTCTAATAAACTTTATTTATAAAAACAGGTAACTGGTACATGGTCTGTGAGCTGAACACTGAGAGTCACACTGTCAATTTTAACACACCGTTGGCAATATTTGGATCTAACCTATAAAAACAGCATGTCTAGGAGTTTTGAATTAAATAAATTTGACAAACCTTAAAATAGTTTTTAATTGTGTGTCACTTCAAAGTTCTATTGTTAATTTTTAAAATAATGGGTAAGAAATTAATATGATTTTTAATTTTAATTGGTTTTAACAGCTGTAGCAAAAATCCATTGATTGTCCTCAACTCTCTATTTTGTAAACTTGCTCCAAATTAGTCTTTGTTATTCCAGGAGATGTTAATCTAATTTAAACTGCAGGAATGGTGATTATTTCTTAACTCTTTTAATGATCACAACCTAGAATTCAATTTAATACCGGAGTGCTCCTCAGAAACCAGACTCTTTGAATTTTAAATCCTCTATCTTTGGCAAGTAATCCTCACATCCATGTTAAGCTTTGTAACCTTTGAACCTCTCTACAAAGAGTTTGCCTCCTGTTCAAATTTGTTAATAGTTGCATGTTAGTGTGTTACAGAAAGCAGATAAAACTGGAACCACTATTAGGTAGGATTAAAAAAGCCTGGGCATGTTTCAGAATTCTTCTGTTCTGTGTAGTATTCTATAAAGGGCAAATACAATAATATTCTAGATTACTACCATGTGTTCTAGTAAATATTTATGGAAAACATTAGTTAGGCTGAATTAAACATGCAGATATTTTTTCCCTCAGCGATCAGTTTTATTTCCCCAAAGGCAAGACAAACCAGGAAGGAAAAAACATTTTAGTTTTAGGTTATTTTCTGACCAACATAAATATTGGTTTGTTTTTTTTTTTTGGTTTATTACATGTAAGAAAGCAATTTTTTGATAATGTTTTGGCTTATCTTTTGACTATAGTGATCTTAGGGTTCCTTCATTAAAAAGCAACTTTAACTTTAACTTCTGATAGAAGGCTAGAAAAGAATGACTAATAGAATAGAGTCCTGGAATTAGGAACACTAGAAATCTATTCTATGAATCATGTCACTAGAACTTAGATGAACTGAGGGGTAATTATAGTAAGTATCAGAAAGTACATACTTATTTGGTCTTGGTCAAAAAAGTATTGCTTTTTATTTCAAAGTAAGATTTATTAGTAATAAAACATTTTAGGGGTGATGCCAGTAACTCAGCGGGTAGGGTACCGGCCACATACACTGAGGCTGGTGTGTTAGAACACAGCCAGGGCCAGCTATAATCAACAATGACAACTGCAAAGAAAAAACATAGCCAGGCATTGTGGTGGGTGCCTATAGTCCCAGTTACTTGGGAGGCTGAGGCAAGAGAATTGCTTAAGCCCAAGAGTTTGAGATAGCTGTGAGCCATGATGCCACGGCAGTCTACTGAAGGCAACGTAGTGAGAATCTGTCGCCTCCCCCTGCAAAAAAAAACAAAAACAAAACAATTTTAGTATGAAGGATTTCATAATTAAACCAAAATATATATTATAGCTTATAGTCTTTTGAATATGATAATGATTTTGAAAGAGTCATTTTCAGCCTCTACTGGTGCATCAAATTTTATTTTTTCATTTTTATTTTTTAGTTTTTTTTTCTTTTTATTGGCAATAATAATAATAATGCAAAAAAAGTAACATTCACATTGTTAAATAAGAGTATGTCTATTATAGAATGCTTTGACTCTGAGGTTCAGTATGGAGTCGTCAGTTAGCTTCCTCTTATTTTTTTTTTTCTAAAAAAATAGACAACTAATATTTATAAATAAAAATAAAAGATAATTTCAAAAAAAAGATCATGCCAAATTTTATAGACAACAGAAAAAGAATAAATACTTCAAAATCATCCTACTTCATCTGGATATACCTGATATTAAAATTGGAAAAATATATTATTATAAAGGAGAAATTACCAACATATTTCACTTATAAATGAGGGTTTTTTGGCTCCATATAAAATGCAGAATCATTTTTTCCAAGTCTTAAAAATAAGATGTTGGTATTTTAATAGGGATGGCGTTGAATCAGTAGATTGCCTGGGAAGTATAGATGTTTTAACAATGTTGATTATTCTCAGCCATGAGCATGGTATGTTCTTCCATTTGTTAAAGTTCTCTGCTATTTCCTTTCTTAGGTTTCCATAATTTTCTTTATAGAGGTTCTTCACCTCTTTTGCTAGGTATATTCCTAAGCATTTCATTTTCTTTGGGGCTAAGGTGAAGGGAGTTGTGTCTTTAACTTCTCATCTTGGTTTTTGAAAGTGTATACAAAGGTAACTGACTTGTGGACATTGATTTTATATCCTGAGACGTTACTGTATTTTTTATGACTTCCAAGAGTCTTGTGACTTCCAAGAGCCTTGTCATCAGCAAAGAGGGACAGTTTGACCTCCTCTGCTTCCATTTGGATGCCCTTTATTTTCTTGTTTTGTCTAATTGTATTGGCTAGAACTTCCAGCACTATGTTGAATAGTAATGGTGACAGAGAACATCCTTGTCTGGTGCCAGTTCTAAGAGGAAAAGCGTTCAGTTTTACTCCATTCAGTAAAATACTAGCTGTGGGTTTGTCATAGATAGCTTTGATCAGTTTAGGAAATGTGCCACCTATGCCTATACTCCTCAGTGTTCTGATTAGAAAAGGATGCTGAATTTTATTGAATGCTTTTTCTGCATCTATTGAGAGGATCATATAGTCTTTGGTTTTGTTTCTGTTGATACAGTGAATAACATTTATGGACTTGTGTATATTAAACCAGCCTTGCATCCCTGGGATGAAAACTACTTGATCATGATGTATGACTTTTTTGATGATAAGTTGTGATCTATTGGCTGGGATTTTATTGAGAATTTTTGCATCTATGTTCATTAGTGAAATTGGTCTGAAATTCTCCTTTTTAGTTGAGTTTTTTCCTGGTTTTGGTATCAAGTGATGTTTGCTTCATAGAACATGTTAGGGAAGATTTCTTCCTCCATGATTTTCTGGAATAATTTCTGCAGTATAGGAATAAGCTCTTCTTTGAAGGTTTGATAGAATTCTGGTGTGAAATATTTTTTTATTTTTAATTTTTTTATTTATGCATAATGAAAGTACATGATGTCAAGCTACATTTGATAATTTAATATATTCATATAATTTGTAATGATCAAGTCTCTGTACTTGGGATATCCATTACCTTAAATATTTCTCTTTATGTTAAAACCATTTAGAATCCATATGGCTTTTCCTCATCATTTTATTTTACATAAGACTAAAACTTAACAATTGTTAATAGCATCCAAACTGGAATGAGTTTCTCTTACTCTAGTGATATAATAATGCCACATATATAAGCTTCCTTGCCTCCTTGTGAAGCCCACTTACATTCTACCCTATTTTATGCCATTAAAGAGTTTTTTCCTATAGGGAAAAAGACACTCAACTCTAGATTAATTATCGCTTAATTTTTTAATTTTTTATTTAAATAGATTTAGAGAATATAAGTTTTTTTTGTTGTTGTTGCATGGATGAATTGTGTAGTGGAAAACTTTGGGCTTTTAATATACTACATACCAGTAGTTTACATTGTACCCATAGGTAATTTTTCATCCTGCACTCCCTTCCCAACCTCTGCTTTTTTGGTCTCCAATATCCCTTATGTCGTTTGGTATAACAATACATAACCATTATGTTGGCTCACAGTTATAAGTGAGAACATCTGGTATTTGCTTTTTTTGGAATGCTTTTTCTTGGTTACTTCTCTTGGAATAATGACCTCTAGTTCCATCCAGTTTGCTTCAAAAGGCTTTATGTTATTCTTTTTCATGGCTGAGTAATACGCCACAGCATATGTATACCACATTTTGTTCATTTACTCCTAAATGGTAGTAAATTTACTCATAAATTTGGTAAGTGCTTAGGTTGGTTGCATAAGTTTATAATTGTATTTGTGATGTGATAACATAGAGGTGCAGGCATCATTTTTACAAAATGAAAGTTTAAAGGCTACAGATACCTTCAAGTGTGGATGGCTCTGAAGATTCTTTTTCTAGTTCATTTTAAGAATTATGGTAATAAAAATGCTTATTTGGCTTTCTGTAGACTCTGTAAATAAAACAAATATGATCTCCACTCTGTGTAAATAAAATTTAAGCCAGATGTGAATAATTTCATATAGTCTGCAAGATTAAAATGCTAAATCAATATAATATAAATTAAATATTTAGAATTAAGCATAATCAGAGATTGTCAGTATTGGCTTTAAAACACTAGAATGAAACTAGATGATAGTGTTTTTTATCCAAGTTATACTCAATTCATATTTTGCAGATCATTAATTCAGAACGTAATACTTCCATAATGTTTACAATGTCTTTACAATGCTTAAAACCTTGAATTATTTACTATATGCTGATATAATTAAGATAGATGTTGGAATTTAGAGCCTATTTATAAGAGAGAGAAATATTTAAATTAACAAAACTATCATAATATTGGACAACAGAAAATATTTTGTTGAGGAGTATGTGTCAGTTGGTAGTAAATTTCATAATGAATATATGTTGATCTATCAACTATATTTTGATTGTATTTTCTTACAAACTGAATTGAGTTCAAACTGAGGAACTAGTTTTTTTTTTTTTTTTAATTCTTAGTTAAATCACACCTGTGTACGTTAATGCATTTATGGGGTACAAGGTGCTTATTTGATATACAATGTAGAATGCTTACATCTAACTGATTAACATAACTGTTTCCTTGCTTATTTGTTGTGGTAAAAATATTCATACTCTATTCTTAATAGTTTAGAAATGTATCATTGCGTTATGCACATTAGGTGGGAACTAATTTAAAATTTTCTTTTTTTTAGTTATAGGATCTGATATTTATTTATATTGGTTTGGCACAGGATCACTGGACTGGAGATCACTGAAATAATGAAAATCCTGAAAAAAAAGATGAATAAAGCAGATTTCTATGAGAACTGATAATTTCTAAATGGTTATTACATTTTGGGAATCAAGTTTTCCTTTTGTTTCTTATGCAGGATATCCATAAAGTTTATGTGGAATTTTAAACTGCACATTCTTTAAAATTGCACATGAACTTTATAGCAATCCTGTATGAGCTGAGGTTTTCATTTAAATTCATAATTGATCAGGAAAAATACTAATGTTGCTTCCTGGTGTTAGAATATAAATAATGATATAAATAATGTATTATTTTTAAATCACGAAGTGATAGATTTATGTTTTCCCTTGGTTTATGTATAGCATGGCTTCTATACTGGCAGATCTTTTTCTATAGTATATCATTTGTATATTGACCAATATATATTCAGATATCTTACTACTTTATATTTAAATGTACCTACATATGAGTACATTTTATGCTTAAATATACTTATATATGTAATAACTGAAATTTCTTTGTAATACATTTGTGTCTGCTATTTGCTTGTTTCACTTAATATGCTGTATTCTGCACTTATTTTTGTGTCTTCATGTATAGCTCTCCCTTAGCATTTAGTAGCTGAATAGTATTCCATTAAATAATTGTAAGTTAACTATGGAAATTAATCTTATTTATGTATTTGTTTATTGTAAATAATACTACATATGAACATCTTTGAGCATATATCTTTTAGAGTATCTCAAAGTGTTTTTGCAGGATTCCTAGACTAAAATTGTTTGTTCAATGAGTATATACATTCAAAATTTTAATAGTTATTCCAAAATAGCCTTAGAAAAACAAGTAATTTTTAATTACTTGTCAGAGGTCTTCATATATCAAGTATATTATCTTTGTCATGTATTTTTCTAATATGTTATTCTAGTCTGCAGTTTGCTTTAATTTTGTGAAATGCTCCATCAGCTCATGCATGTTATCTGCTTTTGTCGTGACATGACATGTTATCTGCCTTTGTCATGACATTTTTAAATGCATTTATCAGAGTTGTTTTAAAGTCCCTGTTTGATAATTCCAGTGTCTCCCTGTGGAGCCAGTGTGTTATTTCCCCCATTTTAAAATGAATTATTTCTCCTTGTGCTATTTTATGTTTCATAGTAGTTTTTTCTTTTTTTTAATCGAATGCCATGTAACATCATGTGTAAAAAGAATAATAAAACCTATGGTAAAAACGATTAGTAGACACTTGTGGAAAAGAGATGGCAGCTAGTTGAGATCCCTTGGTGTCTAGGGTTCTCAGTGATTCTGAACTACAATGCAAAAGAAACCTCAATTGGGTCTTTCAACATTTGTCTGAAGTGCAGTTCTTTTTTAAAAATATATTTTATTATGTTTTAAACTTTTTTATTTGTGTACATTCATGGGGTACAAGTATAATTTTACTACTTTGATATCTTGCATTGTGGTGAAGTTAAGGCCTTCAGTGCATCCATCATGGGAGTAATGCACATTGTACTCATCAGGCAACTTCCCATTATCCACTCCTGTCTCACCGTGCCGCCTTAATGCAGTTTTGTTTTTGTGGATTTTCTTCTCATACTACTCTGCCAAGAATGAAAGCTGCTATTCATTTTTTCTCTCCTATTAGTGGCCTTTTGACTTTCATGAATTTTATTCATTGGATTTCTTTGGGAACTCTGCTCTCTGATCAATGTTGAAAAGGCTTTGATAGGTTACATAGCTTGTTCTTGTTGTTAAAATGGGATAAAATTATGATGTGATTTTTCTACATCCCTAACAAGAGGGGGAAGTAATTGTTAATTAAGTAATATGAGCTACTATACAAACATACCTATAAATCTTATGACTCATTTATAATAAATTTCAGAATTCTTTTGGATAAAGTTGCCAGTAGTTGGCAGATCATCTCTGCTCTGTCATTTCCTAGCCTCTGATTATACTTGTCTTTATTCCTTACTTCTGTTTTGAAGTCCCGAGTCTTCCTTTTTTTTTTTTTTTTTGAGACAGCGTCTCAAGCTGTTGCCCTGGGTAGAGTGCCGTGGTGTCACAGCAACCTCAAACTCCTGGGTGTAAGCAATTCTCTTGCCTCAGCCTCCCAAGTAACTGGAACTACAGGCACCTGCCACAACTCCCAGCTTTTTTTGTTTGTTTGTTTTTATTGCAGTTGTCCTTGTTGTTTTAGCTGGCCTGGGCGGGTTTTGAACCCGTCAGCCTCAGTGTATGTGGCTGGTGCCCTACCTGCTGAGCTATGGACATCACCTTTTTTTGTTGTTTTTTACCTAAGGGTTAAGCCAAAATCATTGAAATTACTCCAAAACATAAGACTAGCAAATAAATTCTTAAGAGCTATGCAAACCTAAAAAATTCTTACCTTGCTATGGTAGTTTAATAGAAAGTGAGTTGTAGCTGCTTAAATTCCATGAAATTAATATGTTTGTGTTTTGAGTCTTGTTCATCAGTTTAGGATTAAAAATAGAATACTTTTCCCCTTTTATACCTTTATAATTTTTAAGACAGTCTTATTGGCTGATAAGGTACTGTAACTGCTGTGCAACTTTAGTCTCTCCTATGTCAGTTCTCATTCTTTAGCTTGAGATGTATCTGCAAGTGACAGTCGTGCCCTAGTTTAACTGGTTGGTGAATGAGTAGAATGTGGATAAGCAAGCCATTTTGGCAGTGAGCAGAGAAGTAAACCACACTTATTTTTGTTGTTCTCTCAGGCTAAAGTTAAACAGAATAATAAATCCCCAAATTGTACTGATTTACAGGGGACCTGTTCTGAGTCCACTTGGTATCAAACTACCCACGCGCTTCTACACGTCAGAACTTGTGTATTATTTTTAAAAGCTAAATCTTTCTGCTTATACCGTAATTTTAGATTTTTAGTTGTTTTAAGAAGTGATAGTCTCTACTGTAGTAGAGCTGCTGGATTGTCTGAAACTTGGATATCATTTTGGCAAAGTCCTGTTTATTTACTTTAATGTAAGATAGTATTTTTATGCATATATACAAGAAATATTTAAAAAACAGAAAAATTTAAATTTTTAAGAGAAATTTGTAGTCTATGAAAGTAAAAGATATATTAAATTAGATTACCATTTGAATTCAATTAAAAAACCCCTTTGCAATCATAGTATATTTAGTTTCTTCCTCCTTATCTTTCCTTCTGACACTGTCATGTACTTGAGTAAATCATTGCTCAGAGCACATGTTTGTCTCTGAGGGAGAGGACATTGCTTATCTTGTCTTAGTATGCTGTCTAAGGAACTGTACTGACTCTGGGCCTGTGAGAGAAGTGTCACTACAAAGAGGAATAAGAGTATATACATGGCAGATTTTGCTCATTTAAAAACTCTGTGCAAAGCTTTGAAAAAAGGTGTAATCTCTTTTCCTCTTGCTTCCTCTCTTTCATCCTTATTTCTGTATCTCTGTGTGCATCATTTTTCATTTTCAGTGTTTATACAGAGTTAATCCTCTGAGTTTAAATAATCTATAATATAGTAGATAAATGAGAATCTATCTATTTGGGTTAAACCTAACTTGAGATTCTGTCTGCCATTTACTTTGACAATTTTCAATCCTTACCATGTGGCAAGTACTTTTGGAAAGGCTTGGGGTACATTTTATAACAAAACTGACAAGTACTCCTCCCTTCATGTTCCATACATTCTAGTGGACTATATAGTATCGTCTATAGTTATAGTTATAGATATATATCCTGCACATAAATTAAGAATGGGATATTCTGCTTTAAGTAAGTTCCACGTAAGCTACTTTTTGTCAAAGAAGGGTAAAAATAAATTAACATTATTAGGGTGGAATTGCCACTTGTTACACTTCAGCATTGTGTTTTACTTCATAATGTTAGGCAGCATTTCATCTAGGCAGCACTCTCACTTTGCTTTTGAACATTAAAAGTTATAATTTGTAATGATGATTGAATAGTTATAGTAATGCTTCCTTTCACATCATTAATTAGTTCTATAAATATATAAAAAAGGAGATACTATTCCATTCACAATGCCAATAGGGAAATCACTGTTTACCCAAAAAGTTAAGCTTATTTTTTAAGTTAAATATACTTTTAATGAGCTATAACTCAATTTCCATAAAATACTTTCATATTGTAAGATTTAGTGGTTTTTTTCACAAGGTTGTGCATCCATCTCCATTTTCTAATTCCAGAATATTTCATCACTCTTAAAAGAAATCATTTATCTATTAGCAGATTTGTCTATTCACCCCTCCTGCCAGTGCCCTGGCAATCACTAATATACTTTTTGTCTCTGTGTTTTTGCTTTTTCTGTTCATTTCACGTAAGTGGAATTATACCATGTGTTTTTTATGACTGGCTTATTTTACTTATTAGGTGAACATTATAATGTTTCAGGTTTCATCTATGTTGTAGCATGTATCTATACTTTATTCTTTTTCATAGATGGATAAATTTCCATTGTATGGATATGCCACATTTTGTTTATTCATTCATTAATTCATGAACATTTATATTAATTTAGCTTTTTGCTGTGAATTATCCTGGTATGAAAATTTGAATACAATTTCTTTTGGTGAGCATATGCTTTGCATGCTCTTGCTTTTTATCTAGGAATGACATTACTAAGTCACATTGTAACTATATGTTTTGCTTTTTGAGGAAATGTCATACTGTTTTCCAAAGTAGATGCACCGTTTTACACTGAATTCCTCCACATCATTTTCAACATTTTTTTTTTATTATAGCTATCTGACTTGGTATAAAGTGATATGAGCTTATTACTTTTATGAGGAATTATATCAATTTTAAAATCTTGTTTTTTAGGTGCTGTGTTTCTTTGCAGTGTACAAGGACTAGCAGTTAATATTGACCCAGTCTTATATACGTGGCTCATTTATCAGCCTCAGAAACGAGCAAGCAGACATATACAACAGGTAAGAGATTTTTATAAATTTTTCCCCTACTGAGTAAGTCTTAATATCATTTATTTATTAGGGTTATATATCTCTTTTCATTGATTCTCTTTTCATGAATGTACCAGAATTCCTCTGTTCTCCATTCCATACCTCTATTAAACAATTCTACTCCTCTTTCTGTACAAGAAATTGCATCTCAACTTAGAGTTTCTTTTACTAGTAATAGGGCTTTCTGTACAATGACTGGTGAAGAAGATAGATTCAAGACTAATTTAGGTAGTCTGATTTTACTGGCCTCTGTTCCATCTAGGTGCCTGGAAGTCTATTCTCACAGTTACTGATGCATAAGAATTGGTTGCTAAATATTAGCTTTTGTTTTTATTTCTACTTTCTTCTTCGTCTTTAGGTTTATTCAACAAGCATGCATTGAATACCTAATCCTGGGGTTGGAATAGTTGGTGTAAAAGGTTGGGATGTATGTTTAAGAGTATAAATTACAAAGTGGGTAATTATGGTTTCTAGAATATATAAATGTAATTATATATGTCAAGATATTTGAATGTAGTTCCAATGGTTGGTTTTGTTATTCTCATTTTAAAGATAAACAAACTGATGGTTATGGAGATTTACTTACCTATAGTCACACAGCTAATAAATGGCAAAACTAAGAATTTTTGAGGACATATTTGTGCTATCTTGAATTTTTTTTTCCAATGACTTAATTGTAATTTTGTAGTTTTCTATCTGGAATAGCTTTGATGATTTTAATAACATAAAGCTAGTTGGTAGGGAAAATACACAATTTTGTAATTACATAAGAATAAAAAAAATTAAAAAGTACAATTGAAGAACATTTTTCAAAGATTTCTCTTCACTTTGTCCTAATTTTATTTGAAACTTTGCCATCCCTGCTTCTGTTCCATTTTTCCTTTTAATAAGTAGTTACAGAATATAAGGCAGTATGATCAGGGCCACAGAAATAAAAATCATGGGTAAGTGTATCCTTCTAAGAGCATTTACTGTATTTGAGAATAGTAAGTTATATAGTAATGCAGTTTTTAGGAATTGCTATGTAAATGTATGTCCAGACTTCTGTGATAACAAAAAGAAGGAATAATTATCATAAGCAGGAGTGACCCAGGCAGAGAATGTTGTTCTAGACCAGCGATTCTCAACCTGTGAGTTGTGACCCCTTGGGGAGGTCAAATGACCCTTTCACTGGGGTGGCTTAAGACCATCCTGCATAATAGATATTTACATTATGATTCATAACAGTAGCAAAATCACAGTTATGAAGTAGCAACAAAAATAATTTTATGGTTGGTGGTCACTACAACATGAGGAACTGTATTAAAGGGGTGGCATTAGGAAGGTTGAGAACCACTATTCTAGACTGAACTGTTTGAGCAAAGGCAAAGTAGATGCAAAAACATGGCAAGTAAGATACTTTAGTAGTACTACAGTGGGGTCAAATGTTCTTATAGAGACTGATAGAAATTGGAAACCAATTCCTAAAAAATTTTATTTCTACTGCAAGGTATCTGAGACCTTATTATGAAAGGTAAAGAGGAACTATTGTATATAAACAGGTTTGGATTTTAGAACATTTACTCTAGCAGAACATAAAGAATGTGTGATGGAGAAGTAAGACTAATGTCAGGAACCAGTTCAGAAAAATTTTCATTGTAAATTCTTGATTGATTATTTTTAATAATAATACAATTATTTCTAATATATTTTAGATATCCTTGAAGGTCGAGTAACAATATCCTAGCACCTCAAATAAGTTAGGCATTGATTTAATTGATACCAAGTACATTCAACGATTTTGATTTTTTACTTCATTTTCATTATATTATATAATGAAACTTTTGAAATCGAACATATACAAGAGCATACACTGGGGGAAAGAATCCCTATACAATAAATGGTGCTGGGAGAACTAGATATCCACATGTAAAAGAATGAAACTGGACCCACACCTTTCTCCATTCACAAAGATTGATTCAAGATTGATAAAAGACATAAATTTAAGGCATAAAACAATAAAAATCCTCAAAGAAAGCATAGGAAAACCAGTGGAAGATATCATCCCGGGGAAAGACTTCATGAAGAAGACTTCTGTGGCAATTGCAACAACAACAAAAATAAACAAATGGGACATAATTAAACTGAAAAGCTTCTGTACAGCTAAAGAGACAACAACCAAAGCAAATAGACGACCTATACAATGGGAAAGGATATTTGCATATTTTGAATCAGACCAAAGCTTAATAACTAATTTGAATTCTATAGAGAACTCAAATTAATCCACAGAAGCCAACAATCCCATATATCAATGGGCAAGAGAGATGAACAGAACCTTCTCTAAAGAAGACAGACGAATGGCTAGCAAACATATGAAAAAATGCTCATCCTCCCTAATTATTAGAGAAATGCAAATCAGAACCACCCTGAGATATCATCTAACCCCAGTGAGAATGGCCCAATCACAAAATCTCAAAACTGCAGATGCTGGTGTGGATGTGGAGAGAAGGGAACAGTTTTACACTGCTCTTGGGACTGCAAACTAATACAACCTTTTTGGAAAGAAGTATGGAGAAACCTCAAAGAACTCAAGCTATACCTCCCATTTGATCCTGCAGTCCCATTACTGGGCATCTACCCAGAAGGAAAAAAATCTTTTTACCATAAGGGCACTTACACTAGACTGTTTATCACAGCTCAATTTACAATCACCAAAATGTGGAAAAAACCTAAATGCCCACCTACCCAGGAATGGATTAACAAGCTGTGGTATATGTATTACCATGGACTATTCAGCCATTAAAAAAGATGGAGACTTTACAGCCTTTGTATTAACCTGGATGGAAGTGGAATGCATTATTCTTAGTAAGCATTATAAGAATGGAAAAGCAAGAATCCTATGAACTCAATTCTCATATGAAGACAGTTGATGACATAGTACATGGTGGGGGATGGGGGAAGGGGAAAGCAGAGAGGGGAAGGAGGAAGGGAGTGGGAGAAGGGGAGAGCAGAGAGAGGGATGGAGAGATGGGGGTAGGGGAAGGGATGAACAGAGAGAGGAAAGTAGTGAGGGGGTGGAGGAAGGGAAGAGCAGAGAGAGAAGAAAGGAGGAAGGTGGGGGGTCACTGCATGTGACACACCTTTTAGGAGCAGAACACAATTATAAGAGGGAATTTGCCTAACAAATGCAATCAGTGTAACCTGACTCTTTGTACCCGCAATGAATCCCCAACAATAAAAGAAAAAGATGTGTCAGGTGATTTTGTCCTTGTGCAGACATCATCAGATATACATATACAAACCTAGTTGATATATCCCACTACAAATTTAGGCTACATGGTAAAGTTTATTGTCCCAAGGTTATAAACCTGTGCACTATGTGACTGCCTGACTACTATAGGCAGTTATAACACAATGGTATTTGTGCATCTGAACACATCCAAACAGAAAAAGTATAGTAAAATAAGATTGTAATCTGATTATTGACCCACCATTGGTCCATTGTTGATTAAAGCATTGTTGTGCAACACATGACTTATATATGTTTTTCTAAGTTCCAAAATAATAGCTTTATTTAAAAAGTAAGCAAATATCTATAATTCCACCACTCAGAGTTACAAATAATGTTGGAGTAAATATCTTCACAGCCAAACCCTTGCAGTTATCTTTATTAACTTAGAATATATTTTTAGAAGTGTAATGATTAGCTGTAGGCTTGTATTTGGCATTTTTGAATATTTTAAGTTTTTGTTATATTGTGAAATTGATTCCTGAATTGGCATACAATTTATATTTTCAGCAGCAATTTATATTGTGGCAATTTTAGTAATGTTGAATTTAAAAGAGCATAAATCAAAGAAATTAAAGAAAGACCCCCAAAAGTTAAATTTGAATGGAAAAAAAATTAGTATGTACCCATATTTTTTATATTTCTGGCTGGGCATGGTGGCTCATGCCTGTAGTCCCAGCGCTGTGGGAGGCCGAGGTGGATGGATTGTCTGAACTCAAAAGGTTCAAGACCATCCTGAGCCGGAGTGAGCCAGAGTGAGCCAGAGTGAGACCCTATCTCTACAAAAAAAAAAAATGGGGCTTGGCGCCTATAGTCCAGCTTAGGCCTGCCTGCCAAACAACAGTGACAACTGTACAAAAAAAAAAAAAAAAAAGGGCATTGTGGCAAGCGTCTGTAGTCCCAGCTACTTGGGAGGCAATTTATAACATTATTTTACCACAGTTTAGCAATACTCAAAAATATTATTTAAAAAAGTCCTTAAATCTACTATTTTAGTCTTTAAGGTTTTTATTCATAGAAAATTGAGAGAATTATATAGTTCACCCATATGTCTCCATCACCCTGTTTCAATTATTTTCAACTCATGACTTCTCATCTTCACTTTCAAAATCTGTTTGATAAAAAAATGCCAGTATGCAGTGTTGGTGAAAATGTAAAGAATGAATTACTAGTGTTATGAGTGAAAATTAATAAATTTGTCAATATCTAGTAAAATTGAAAATGAGTGCCCCTGATAACCTCAAAATTCTACTTTTTGATTTAGGTATGCTCTTCTGTGATATTAACATAAGCCTTAGGAATCCCATATTAGCCAGTTATTGCATATTCATTACAATGTTGTAAAATTAAAGATAATCTAAGTGACAGTCTGTAAAGAAGTGAATAAACATCCAGTAGTCAGATGATTAACACTTATTAAAAATTATGTAATAGATCTTAGTGTAGATTAATCAAAATTATATTTAATGCAAAAACAAATTTCCCAAGGATATATGCAATATGAAAACATTTGTACCCCCTAGTATTCTGAAATTTAAAATAAAGATTAAAAAAAATTAATAGCCCAGATCTGGAATGGAAATTTGGTGTAATCTCCAGGGCAAAAAGGAAAAAGAAGGTAAGCAGAGCAATAGAAGGTTATTTAAAATAAAGGCTGCTTATTTTGATATTTTTGTCCTGGGTAGCTATATTTACAGAACAGTGGAGGAAATTACTGACTCTATTCCTTCTCCAGTTGCTAGAATGATATACAACACCTATATTAGCAGTCATTCAATAAAATTATTGAGGGTCTGTTGGGCACCATTTTGTGTATTTAGATAGTTTGTAAATGACTATGTACAAGATAAATAAGAGTCTTTCACTTGTGTTAAGAAGTGTTTTTGACTGGCATTTTGACATGTTTTTGCCTGAAAATCCACCCTAAGTTTAGCCACCCAAAGAGAAATTTTATTTTATCTCATGTTTCAGCTATTATGCTTGGATTTAATATTTACACTGTGGAGGACATAAATTTTTATTTATTATATAGTTGACCCTTAAACAATGGAGGTTAAGAAAATCTGTTCCCCACAGAGTCAAAAAAAAAAAAAAAAAAAAAAACAACACTTATAACTTTTAATTCTCCCAAAACTTACTAATAGCTGACTGTTGACCAGGAGCCTTACTGATAACTTGAACAGTAGATTAACACATATATTACATGGTTTATCTCTAGTATACTGTGTTCTTAAAATAAAGTAAGCTAGAGGAAAGAAAATGTTATTATGAAAATCATAAGGAGTAAAGAGAAGGGAACACCTTTATACTGTTGGTGGGATTGCAAACTAATACAGCCTCTATGGAAAGAAGTACAGAGAAACCTCAGAGAACTTGAACTAGACCTCCCATTTTATCCCTCAATTCCATTACTAGGTACCTGCCTAGAAGAAAAAAAAATAATTTAATCATAAGGACCTTTGTACTAGGTTGTTTATTGCAGCTCAATTTACAATCACCAAGATGTGGAAACAAACCATGAATGGATTAATAAACTGTGGTATGTGGAATACTATTGGCTATAGAAAAGATAGAGACTTTATCTTTCATATTAACTTGGATATAGTTGGAGATCATTGTCTTTAGTAAAGTATCACAAGAATGGAAGAGCAAGTTTTGAATGTATTCAACACTAATATGAAGCCCGTAGAGGAACTAATACACACCCACACAAGAGAAAAACACAATGTCATTCAATTTGGGGAGAGGAGAGAGAGAGGAATGGGGAGATGAGAGGGGGATTGGTGTGCTCCCACCTAATGGGCACAGTGTGAGGGTGTATGGCATACCTCCTGGGTAAGGGGCAGAGCTACAACAGGGACCTTACCTAACAAATGCAAACATTGTAACCTAATTGTTTGTGCCCTCATATTAATCTGAAATTTAAAAAAAAAGAAAATTATATGGAAATGAAATTATATTACTATTAAGTGACAATAGATCTTAATAAAGATCTTCATCCTTATTGTCTTCAGATGGAACAGGCTTAGAAAGAGAGAAAGGAAGAGGGGTTCACCTTACTGTCTTGGGGCAAAAGAAAATCTTTGTGTAAGTGCTATAAGTTGACTCATGCAGTTCAAGTGTGTGTTCTTCAAGGGCCAACTATATATTAATTTTAATCCTGAACTTGGTTGTAATTTTTTAAGTACGTGATTGTATTTCAGGTATTAAGATAGAGAGAAATTCAAGAGATTATGGGGTCACTAAATATTAGGGTATAAAAAAGATTTTCCAGCAAACATCTTTGTTCCCCTATTTTATAGAAGAGGAAATTTAAATAAATCAAAATTTACAATATACTGAAAATTTGTCATCTAGGTCTTAAAAAGTCTTTTCTACTATAATTTGTATATATTTTATCAGTTTGATTAAATACACGGTATGAAAGCAGGCACTCTATCTTGTGATGTTTCTCACAAAGTATTTGATCTTTTTATTTTCTTATTTTCATATTTTTTATCCTTTTATTAAGCCTGACTAGCTACTTGTAAAATAATATGCTTTTCCATGGTTTTCAGAACTTGATTGTTTATATTATATAGTCATATAATATACATACGTTTTCGTTGCAATACTTATTCATAATATAAGTAATATTAAGTAATATAAGTTGGGTGAAGTTAAAGTTAGAGCTGCAAAACTATGGTTATTGTGGTGTTGAGGATACCGTTGGACTACATTGCAGCCCGACCAACCCCCACCAGATTCACCATCTGATACAGCTGTATTACAGTTCTCATCTGTTGTTACCCAAGCTGCAATTTCCTTCCCAAATTGTGGTCGAAACCCAACATTTGATGTTTGTTTTCCATCCTGTTCAACAATGATCTTTGATCCTATAGTGAACTTAAAAATAACTTGTTTGTTTTTTTCTTTTTTGCCAGAAATGTGACAAAATTGTATTGAGCATCATCAACAGTAACATCAGACTATTTCATTGATAAAGATGAAACAGCTGCTTTATTGTCCAGCTCAGTGCTTATACATTCAATATAGCATCATAATATTTTCCAGCTTTCTATAACTATAGATATTTTTCTATGCTTTTTGTATATGCTGTGGATATCACTTTGGCAAAACAGAGATTTTCAACATTCTTAAAAAAATTGAGCTATGCATATTAACATGTTCATAATCCGTTTATAGCAGTCTGTTTGCAAAAATATCGTTTTATATAGATAATTTATAAGGATAACTTTCTATTTTTTTGGAATCATAATTTTCAAAGTGAATTTTAGTTTTGATATGCCCTTTCCATATTATCTTTATATTTCTTACTAGAACTTATGCTTCTGGGATCTCTTGGTTTTCATACAATTTTAATTTAAAATTTAAGTTGGTAAGCATCTGTGTGTGTTTGTGTTAGAGAGCAAGAGAGAGATGGGGGGAGAAGGAGAGATAGAGGGAGAAATGGAAGACGGAAGAGGCAGATTGATAAAAAATAATAGAGTCTCAACCCCAACTTGTGAAGAACTTTCCTCAGTGATGCCATGTTTAACCTTCATTGCTTAAAATGTGACTAATTCAGTTTTTCATTGTGGCCCTTTCTAGCAATCTGTGGTAGCTGTTCCACTTGTTATGCCAATTAGTAGAAGGAAAGAGGATGAGGTGTCTGTTGGAAGTGCACCATTGGCAAAGCAGCAGTCATATCAGGCCTCTGAGTATGCCAGCAGCCCGATAAAAACAAAAACAATAACAGGTATGTGTTAATAACTATAAAGGGACTGTGATTTTATTCTACCACTAAGCTAGAAAATTAGCCTACCACAATTTCACGGATGCCAGCTGAACACATGAGACTCCTGGGAGCAGAGACAAAGGACTTTATTATCCACAGCATTAGCAGTAGTCAGAGTATTAGCATTTTCTAGTGTTAGTAACTAGAGCCCAGTTCCCACTGGGCACAAGGCAGCAGAAATTGGGCAAGGTTGACAACCTGTATGTGGAGAATTAGATTACAGGAGAGGTTCCCTGAGTTTAGGGAGGCTAAATTTTTATAATAGAAAAAAATCATTCCTGCCCTTTTCTCTAGAGGGAGGCACTATGTCTCCTGTGCAAGGCAGTAAGTAGACTTAAAAAACTCCTCCTTTGTACAGGAGGATGATACCTCAGTCTTCAGAGGCTGTTTGCTATGCAAATATCCTTGAAACCATAGGAGGGAACAAAGGCCTCTACTTGCAAGACGTACAGAAACACAACAGATCTATGGGAAATTATCTTGCCATAATATGTTCTTCTGTAAATCAATCACATACTAGTGTGTGGGGTGGTCAGGGACAGTTTGATTTTAAATGTCCCTGATGCCCCCCCTCCCCCATTGGTTTGCTCCTTGCTTTTTCCCCCCTGAATGAATATAAGGGTACTGTTGGTTAGTTTACATTGTTTGCATTTGTAAGATAAAGTCCAAGTTATAGTTGAGTCCTTCACCCAGGAGATGTGCCGTATGTCTTCACATCATACCCATTAGGTGATATCTTACCAAGCTCTTTCTTCTCTTCTTCTCAAATTAATTGTGTTTTTCTCTCCTGTGGGCGTTGGCTGTTCATTTACTAGTTTCAAATTAGTATTGAGTACATTGGATATTTTCCATTCTTGATATATTTTACTAAGCAGAATGTTCTTCAGCTCTATCTAGGTAAATATAAGAGATATAAATTCTTAAAAACCACGTTACATCCCAATCTTCTTTTCTCTTCTTTTTCTCACATTCTTAGCTAAGTCATCTGTGTAGATATAACCATGACTATTCTTACATAAAGTAATTTCTTTTCTTCCTTTTGTGTAATAAACTATAATCCATCAATATATAATAAAAATTATTAATATGTGTAATTTAAGTGATTTTTTCTCTTTCACCTCTAATTTTTATGATGATGGGCTACCTTCTGTTGATTTTCTTATTCTTGAATGTTCGCCTTTATTTCTTACAACTCTGATATTCCCAACCATACTAACAAATGTTTTATATTTCCAGTAAGTATTGTATTCTAAGTGAAATTGAAGGCATTGAAGGCAGAAATATTAATAAGACATGATCTTTACATTTAAGGAATTTAAAATATGATTGTATACATAGAGGATATTTGTGGTTTAAAAGGAAGTGTTAGTATAATTTTTTAGCATTTATCAACAATAAAAATGTTAAAATAAATTTTGTAGAATCTTATATATAACAATTACTTTTCCTAAAATATATATTTTGTTTATTGTGTGGATCAGTAAATTGTCACCTGTCCATATCCACAAGCCTTTTACAATGAGGTTTTCTATATCAATTGACAAAAATGCTTATGATTGCTTTTGTATCATAGAAAGATTATCTGTAATTTATGCTAAGTTTTGATTATAAAATTAGATATTATTTCTTCATATATATGTACCTCTTTAAATTCTTTTAGACTTTAGATTTATAGAGCTGGTCATTTACATAGAGGTTTATAAATGTTACTTGTTATTAATTTCCACTAGTAAAAATAAATTTACCTTATATGCATATAATCCACATATTCTGACCTCTTGCCTTACCATTTAGTCCTGCCCTTTAAATCACACTTGATAATTGATTTATAGTAATTGTTAAGGATAATTAATGACAGAAAATTCTTATAATGTAAATGAAAATACATGATATAGAACTATATAAACTGTAGTAATAAATTTTGAAATATTTGAAATATTCCTCATCGGTATATGCAGGAAAAGTTTATATGTAAGTTTATGTCATATAAATCACATATCAATTATCTGGGAATTATTTTGATTTATTATATTTCTTATTTTTTATAGAATATGAAAAAGTAAGCAAATAAGTCACATTTTTTATTTCAAATTACAAACATGAACTGTGGTTATTTCCTTTAGAGTTAAAGCTCATTTCCTTTTCTGTTTTTAGTGTTCTCTCATCTTTCGATCCCTCATATATCCTGTAGGTATTCTTTTTATGTGTAAGGATATCAATATTTTACTAAATATAAATTCTTACTCAAGTTCACATAAAAGTTAACAGCTATTAAACTAATGCCTGTGCTTTCTTTGTTTGGGGACTATGAGCATTTATTGAAGGTAAAAAATCCTGGGTTTAACATTTATTCTACATAAATTATATATCTTTCTCCTTGGGTACCCATATTTTTGCTTCCCTGGAAAACTTGGCAGTAGTGGTCTCTCCTTTCATGAGAATGCGCTGTGCTAAATATTTTGTTTAATTTAGAATTAAATGTTAAAAGTTTCTGTTTTATTTTAAATGAAAATATACACTCTTATTTTTATATCAAAAATGTATTTTATGATTTCTTTGAGTTTGTACCCATATCTAAATGTAGTTATTATTGTAATTATTATTTACATTGCTTAAGAAATTACAATTACTTTGTTAAGGTAGTCATAGTTTGTTGCAAATCTGCATACTTTTTCTTGGTTTTGGGGTTTTTTTAAATTAACTTAACCATTTAAGTGTATAATTTATTACCATTAAGTATATTCACATTGTTATGAAATATACATTTGTATTTTTTAACTGCATATTACAGTAAAGAAATGTTAATATTAACTTAATGTCTGGATTCCTATTAAAACTATTTTTCGAAACAATTTTCTCAAGGTCCAATGTTGATCTTGAGCTCATCCCCAACACATTATATAGTATTTTTGGCACATGAGGATAAAAGCCTGTTGATACTGCACTGGGTTTGATTTTGCTTATTAATTATTCCATAACAAGCAGACCTTTTTCTCTAACAATTTCCATTAGCCAGTGCTAAGTAGCTGGCTACAAGGGGATCATGTGCTTGGTTGCTGGGAATGTGTTGACAGCAGAATAGCACTGATTCGGTGACAAAGTCACGTAGGGCACACTAATCCAGAATACATGCATGTTCCACATGAAGATAATCTATTATCACAAAATTCCAAATAATCTTCTAGACAGTCTATATATCCTTTAAAATAAAGAAATTTAACATCTTTGACATCTGCTTACCCTATGTTTTGAGATTTTATAAACCTTGGAATTCTTTTTTTTAATTAGCATTTTTAATTAAATCATAACTATACATTAACTCATTTATGGGGTACAATGTGCTGAATTGATGTACCATGTGGAATGCTTACATCAAACTGATTAACATACCCATCACCTCACTTACTTATTTGCTGTGGTAAGACATTTATACCCTACTCTTAATAGAACCTTGGCATTTTTGACAAGAATATCTGTAAGGGAGATGAAAACTTTATCAAGCAAAGTACTCCATACATGATAATTCATACAGAAATACAAATCATTTTTTTCTTTTATGTTTATTCTCAAATCAAGCAGCATAAGTACAGAGTTAAAATAA
The DNA here is from genome assembly GCF_000181295.1 of Otolemur garnettii. Lineage (NCBI taxonomy): Eukaryota > Metazoa > Chordata > Mammalia > Primates > Galagidae > Otolemur > Otolemur garnettii. The sequence continues at coordinate 27,206,006 of NW_003852399.1, read as the reverse complement.
TGGGAGGGTTTTTAATTCAAGACTCTTTGAACAGTACTAAGATAATTAATAATGACATCTGATAATGGTGTAGATTTTTGTAGATATTATTAAAAATTGAAAGTATCCTGTACATCTTTTATGTTTTCCTGGATGGAGCTGGAACATGTTCTTCTTAGTAAAGTATCTCAAGAATGGAAGGAAAAGTATCCAGTGTACTCAATACTACCATGAAACCAATATATAATCACTTATACATTGATACAAAAGGTAAAACATAACTATAGTTCAGAAAGAAGGAGGGAAGAGGAAGGTGAGAGGAAGAGACGAAAGAAGCCGGGAGGAGGGAGGTTATTTGGTAGGACCTCACCTAATGTGCATAATGCAAAGGTACACTTCATAACTATTAAGAATAGAGTATAAATGTCTTACCACAACAAGTAAGTAAAAGAGGTGATCATTATGTTAGTTCAATGTAAGCATTCCACATTGTATATCAAATCAGCACATTGTACCCCATAAATGTATTAATGTATACAGTTATGATTTAATAAAGAAAAAAATAAATAAATAAAAAAGGAACTATAGAACTTTAGCTTCTAGCCATGATGAAGTAAGAGGGTTTAATTTATATTTCTGCTGTAAAGAACTAACAAACTGGGCAAAATCTTTGGGGAAAATAATCCTAATGACTAGACATGGGATAACAGACTGTACAGGACTGTTTCCCTCATAGAAGGAAAACTAATGTAAGCTCTAATATAGCCCTGGCTTTCTGACTGAAGGCACATTTCAGAACATATAGCAGAGTGGAACATCTCAGACTGACCTCAGCAGTCTTTCTGAATTATGGAGATAGGAATTGAAGTTTAAGGAAGTAGGAATGACTAGAAATTATGGGATAAAGTTCTAGAGCAAGAGAGAGAGAGCTATGCAGAAAAAAGAACTCCAGAAAGCAATAATAGAGTTCTCTTTTCGCATTTGCTGAATAGTAACACATACTTGCGTAAATGAAACTCCACAAAGTTGGCCAAAGAATGACATAGGAGTTGTGATATTAATGATTCTTAACTCACACAGGGCTGGAAGGCATTCAGGTTCCTACTGCCCACAGAACACAATTATTTTTTATTTATTTTTTATTGTTGGGATTCATTGAGGGTACAAAGAATTAGGTTACACTGATTACATTTGTTAGATAAAGTCCTCTTCTACTTGTGTCCCAACCCCAAGAGGTGTACCATATGCCATGATCCCCCCCCCATACCTTTCCCTCCTTACCTCTGCCCATCCTTCATTCCCCTATCCCATCCTTGTGTTAGCTCACCTACTGCCTTCATATTAGAATAGTTTACATTGGATTCTTGCTTCTCCATTCTTGTGATGCTTTCCTAAAAAGAATGTGATCCACCTCCATTCAGGTTAATACAAAAGATGTAAAGTCTCCATCTTTTTTAGTGGCTGAATACTATTCCATGGTATACATATACCACAGTTTGTTAATTCATTTCTGGATTGTTGGGCATTTGGGTTGTTTCCACATTTTGGTGATTGTAAATTGAGCTGTGATATACAGTCTAATGCAAATGTCCTTAGGATAAAAGGATTTTTTTTTCCTTCTGGATAGATGCTTAGTAATGGAATTGCAGGATCAAATGGGAGGTCTAATTTGAGTTAATTTGAGTTCTTTAAGGATTCTCCATACCTCCTTCCAAAAAGGCTGTGTTAGTCTACAGTCCCACCAACAGTATAAAAGTGTTCCCTTGCCAGGAGCAGTGGCTCCTGCCTGTAATCCCAGCACTTGGGAGGCCAAAGTGGGTGGATTATCTGAGCTTACAGGTTTGAGACCAGAATGAGACCTTGTCTCTAAAAATAGCTGGGTATTGTGGTAGGCATCTGTAGTCCCAGCTACTTGGGAGGTGAGTCAAGAGAATCTCTTAAGCCCAGGAGTTTGAGGTTGCTGTGAGCTATGACTCCACAGTACTCTACCAAGGGTGACAAAGTGAGACTTTGTCCAAAAAAAAAAAAAAAGTGTTCCCTTCTCTCCACATCCATCCCAGCACCTGCAGCTTTGAGACTTTGTGATATGGGCCATTATCACTGGGGTTAGGTGGTATCTCAGGGTAGTTTTGATTCACATTTCTCTTATGATTAGGGACAATGAGCATTTTTACATATGTTTATTAGCCATTATACATATACAACAGCTTGTTAATCCATTTTCTGGATTGGTGGAATAGAAGGTTCTGTTCATCTCTCTTGCCCAGGGACATATGGGATTGTTGGGTCTTTTTTTGAGACCTGTAGACCCATTAATTTGAGTTCTCTGTAGATCCTAGTTATCAACCTTTTGTCTGGTTCATAATATGCAAATATCTTCTCCCATTCTGAAGGTTGTTTGCTTGGGTTGCTGTTTCCTTAGCTGCACAGGTTTAATTAGCTTTTTGGTTTAATTCAGTCCCATTTTTTTTTTTTTTTTTTTTTGGGTGTTGTTGTTGCAGTTACCACCAAAGTCTTCTTCATAAAAATCTTTTCCTAGGCTGATATCTTCAAGTATTTCTCCTACACTTCTGTTGAGGATTTTTGTTGTTTTATGACTAAATTTAAATCTTTTATCCATCTTGAATCAATTTTTGCAAGTGGTGAGAGGTGTAGGTCTGGTTTCAGTCTTTTACATGTGGTTATCCTGTTCTCCCAACACCATTTATTGTATAGGGATTCTTTTCCCTACTGTAGGTTCTTGTCTGGTTTATTGAAAATCAGGTAGGTGGCTGTAAGATGTTTGCTTCATCTCATGGTTTTCTATTCGGTTCCAAATGTCAATGTCTCTTTTTTTTTTGGTGCCAATACCATGCTGTTTTGATCACTGTGACCTGTGGTATATCCTGAAGTCTGGTAGAGAGATACCCCTGGCTTTGTTTTTATAACTAAGAATTGCATTGGCTATATGGGTTTTTTTCTGGTTCCATACAAAAGGAAGAATTATTTTTCTAAATCTTAAAAGTATGATGATGGTATTTTAATGGGGATTGCTTAAATGTGTAGATTGCTTTGGGAAATATAGACATTTTGACAGTGTTGATTCTCCCAGCCATGAGCGTGGTATGTTCTCCCATTTGTTAATATCTTTTGGTATTTCTTTTCTTAGGGTTTCATAGTTTTCTTTGTAGAGGCCTTTTACCTCTTTTGTTCCTAGGTATTTCATTTTTTTTCAAGCTCCTGTGAAGGAAATTATGTCCTTGATTAGCTTCTCGTCTTGGCTGTTATTGGCATATACAAAGGCCAGTTGATTTGTGGACATTGATTTTATATCCTAAGACATTGCTGTATTTCTTAATCACTTTCAGGAATCTTGTGGCTGAGTCTTTGGGGTTCTCTATGTATAAGATCATATCATCAGCAAAGAGCAAGAGTTTGACCTCATCTGTACCCATTTGGATACCCTTCATTCCCTTCTCTTGCCTGATTGTATTGGCAAGAATTTCCAGTACCATGTTGAATAGTAGTGGAGATAGAGGACAACCTTGTCTGTTTCCAGTTCTTAGTGGAAAAGCTTTCAGTTTTACTCCATTTAGTATATTAGATGTGACTTTGTCATAGATGGCATCAATTAGATTCAGAAATGTGCCTATGTCTGTTTTCTTAAGTGTTCTAAGTAGAAAAGGATGCTGAATTTTATTGACTACTTTTTCTGCATCTATTGAGAGGACTGCATGGTCTTTGTTTTTGCTTCTGTTGATATGGTGAATTACATTTATGGACTTGCATATGTTAAACCAGCCTTACATCCCTGGGATGCAACCTACTTCATCATGATAAATGATTTTTTCAATGTGTAGCTGTAATGTATTGGCTAGGATTTTATTGAGAATTTTTGCATCTATATTCATTAGTGAAATTGGTCTGAAGTCCTCCATTTTAAATGGGTCTTTTCCTGGTTTTGGTATCTGGATGATGTTTGCTTTGTAGAATGTGTTGGGGAAGATTCCTTCTTCCTCAATTTTTTGGAATAATTTCTACAGTATGGGTATAAGCTCTTCTTTGAAGATTTGATAGAAATCTGGTGTGAAGCCGTCTGGACCAAGGCTTTTTTGTTGGGAGATGTTTTACTGTTTTTTGTTGGGAAATGTTTTACTGTTTCTTTGATCAGTTCTTAAAAATTAGTCTTTTCAAGAGATCTATTTCTTCTTGATTAAGCCTAGGGAGAGGGTGTGATTCCAGGTATTGATCCATTTCCTCCACATTGTCAAGTTTTTGGGTATAGAGTTTCTTGTACTAGTCAGAGATGATCTCTTCTATCTCTGGGGAATCTGTTATTTCCCCTTTATTTTTTCTCATTGAGGTAATTAGAGATTTTACTTTTCTGTTTCTAGTTAATTTGGCCAAAGGTTTATTGATTTTATTTATTTTTTCAAAAAACCAACTTTTTGTTTTGTTAATTTTCTGAATCATTCTTTTGTTTTCAATTTCATTAATCTCTGATTTAATTTTGATTATTTTGGGATTAGATTGTTCTTCTTTTTCCAGATCCATAAGATATTATTTGAGTTTTTTGATACAATCTCTGTTTTTAGAATGTAGGCATCCAATGTGATAAATGTCCCTCTTATGACCTATATCCCACAGGTTTTGGTAACTTGTGTCTTTATTGTTTTTATGTTTGAGGAATTTAACGTTCAGAATACAATTCTTACTGGTCTTTTGGGGCATTCCCTTGAGATTTAAGAAGGGCACTTTCTCAGTAGGAAGCCTAAATTATTCAGAATAAAGGCTACCCTATGCATACCTTAAACAAGCTCATAAAAAAGCCTCTGAAGAAAACAAAACAGCAAGGAACTGTTAGAAAAAGGAATCCAATAAGGTCACTATCATAGTCCAACATTATTAAAAGAAATACAATATTAATATGATCCAGACATGTAACAATTTAAATATAACATTGTCAAGCATCAATCAAAATGACTGGAGATGCAAAGAAGCAAGAAACTATGACCAGGAGGAAAACTAGTCAATAGGAGTAGACAGAGAATTGTCACAGATTGATAGAATTAGCAGATGTATTAGAACATGTATTATGACTATGTTCAGATATTTACAGAAAGTTCTACACAAAAAGAGAGAAATGGCAAATGTATAGAGCCTTAGTGAACTGAGGAATGATACTTGTAACAGTGAGAGTAGGCTTCCCTGAAAGTTCATGTTGACCAGATACTTGGAGCAGATGACGAAACAAACCATGTGGATAAAGGATTTGGAATTGTATACATATATAAAGGAAAACATATTTATATGGCTGTAATATGAAAAACAGTATTAACAATGGTTGGATTCTTTCCAGACAGCCCTGATATATGTCTAGAAATAAATTATATAATGTAACCCTTCACTTTATAATTATAGAGATTGAGTCATAAAGAGGACAAACAACTTATCTAAGGTTAAAAAGATATTTAATGAAAAATTGTTTTAATTTAAAATACCAGAATATGCTAGCCATTCTTTGATTATTGGTTTCTTTCTTTCTTTTTTAAAGGCAAAATGAGTCCTAAAAATCAGATCTCTGCAACTTTAATCATCTGCTGTTTTCTCTTTGATACCTATTATATAACCAGCTAACTACAGGTCCTTTTTCTTTTCTTTGTTGTTGCTAAGGAAATTTTCTAAATTTGCTGCCCCATAGCACTAAGACAGTGAAGAATTTTATATCAGAGTTACCAAGATGGATATAACTGGAAAACACTGAATTTCTCTTTGATCAGAGCTTGAATTTATCCACCTGTCTTTAATTGGGTGTCACCTCACTCATAAAAAGTTAAGTTCCTGCTGTAGAGTCGTCAAAAACAATGAGACTGAAAAACAGGCTGTTGGTATGTTTTACGTCAGTGGCCACCAAATATTTAGCAGTTGGGGAATTAATAGAAACAGAAGTAGGGACAGCCTATGTATACCACTCTTTAAAGAAATTTGACTATGCAGACACTTGGGTATATCTGTAGCTATAGAGCAGTAAAGAGGAGAGAAGGCAAAATTGGAAATGCAATAAAGGGTAGAAATAATTTATAACATGAGGTTATAGATAAGCAGGATATAAAGTCCATGCACAGATGTAAGGCTTAACATTCAGGAAAATCACCTCTTCCTTTAAGACGAGAAAATAAAAATTTGTACCATTATAGATCAATTTAGTTATTTTTCTCTCCACAGACATGCAGGATGAGTATTGCTGTTCTTGCACTATTTTAGAGAATGTACGAGAACAGGAAACATTTTAAGGTAACCTATAGTTTTCACATACAGGAAATGTATTTCTTCAGTGAAAACAAAACAAAACATGACATTACACTTTACTTTGTTTTTTTCATCAGACTTATATTTTATTTTAGGTTTGAAATTCCTTTAAATAAAAAAAGAATCATTCCAGCCATAGGCAGTTTATCTTGTAGGATGGTTTTTAATTAGGAAGAATTTCAACTTTAGCTAGTAATAATTGCTCCTTAAGGCACTGATATATTTTGAATTTCTAATTTGTAAGAACTGCAGGTTATAAGCAAAATGGGTCATGAATATTTATCTAAAAATACTCATGCTGTCCTTAATATGATTAAGCTTGAACAGCAAGCAGATATGTTCTAAATTACATTGTCCAATTAGTATTAATATAGAAGAAATAAATTTTCTGTGGGATTATGTATATTAAAGGTTGCTTTAATCATGTAGTGTAGCTTAAAATTCCATTCCTTTGTGATTAATTAGATATTTCATTGTAAAATATTAAAGCATGGGCACGAATATGTAATTTGTAATTGATTTTATTCTCTTGGGATAAAATGAGGTTTGAAAAATATTTTACCATTTTAGAACAGAAGAAGTTTGAAAATAAAGTGAAATATATCTTATGAAGTTCATCTAAAATAAAATAATTTGAAAATGTCATTCAGAAAGTTGGCAGAGAACTTAAGGAAAACAGATTTGCTACATTATTTTTTCCTTTTTGTATGTTGTAAAAAAGGCTTATTTTTATTTCTAAACGAAAATTCATGAGAAAAAGTCTTAGCAGAGCTTAAAATGGTACTTCAAATTATTTTACAAGTTGCCTCTGCACTATTTTGATCAATCAGGATGATTTGTAATTAAACAATATTTCTAAGATTAATTTCCTAAAAGACTTCACCTTCAACAATATGAAGCATTTCTTGATCATTTGATAATGACATTCTGTAGCCCTGTCTACCACTTGTACTACTTGCTTGGCTTTTTACTAGTTACTTTAATTTCCTTCATTACTATTGTTCATATAAGAACTCCTAAAGTAAATCATCAGCTCACAGAGATATAATTTCACTGCTTTTAGTGTATCTCTAAGTCCTGAAAATTATTTTATAGTTAGTATGTTTGTTGATTAACTACAAGAATGTGTTCTATTTAGTAAGCAAACTAGGTTTATTGAGGGTTTTTAAAAATGCATTGCACTTTATTGTGCAAATAATGTCCTATCTACTGAGAATTTTTATTCTCAAGAGTTAGACTAGTAATTAGTTCATATTTAATTCTTTAAAAAACCCTTTTTTTCCCTAACTTCTTTGGCTCACTTTTTATTTCTATGGACTGTAAAGCAGAAGATTTATTTGTGTACGGTTTCTCTTATTGTGTTTGAGTTTTTCTTGAAGGTAGAATATAGACTCCATTAAATTTTGTTTTATGAAGGTAGAACATAGACTACATTAAATTTTGTCAGAGGAGAAAGTTTTAGAAGGTAAATTATTTTAATATTGAGAGCTGTACTTTATTGGAATTCTTTTACTTTACCTTCAGCATTCTCTGATTCCTCCTCATTTTAAATGTTCTGGTTCAAGACTAGATCAAAACAAAACCAAAAGGAGGAAAAATACCAATATCTCCACCCCAGCCCCCAAAACTATTTCTTGGTTTCCCTCAGCACAGCCAAGGCAGGTTCACATTTTGTAAAAGCATTAATAAACACTGAGAAGGAATGAATTAAACATGGAACACGAACTATTTTATAATAGTTAAGTTTTAGAAATGTCATCTCTATATATTTTTCTTAGTTAATTTCTATTAGTAATTTCTTTTTAGAGGAAGCATCCATAGCACTTACTGAGTTATGCATTAAATATATGTATCACTATGTTATCTAATAAAGCATGCAAGATAATTATAATTTCAATAACATTTAAATCTAATTTTAATAGAATTTTAATTACACGTCAATAATATTTTAGTAAGGTGGATATTGCATTTTCAAAATACTGTTTAATTCTTTGTTATAATAACTTAAGGCTTAGTTTTTAATTCAGTTCGTTGCAATAGTTGAAATATGGCTGACATAATTGGAAAGTCACTTCAGTGAAATATGTAACATTGAAGGACGAAGAAGACCAATATTGATTGAACTCAGGATACTTAAATTCAGCGTCATCCATTTTGCCAAGGTTTGCTGATATTAGACTAACAAAATTTTCACCTTCCTTATATAAATAAGGTAATTGTTTCAATTAATGGGGAAGTTGTTGCCTTTTCCTTTTAAATAAATTTGTTTTCTCTTTAATGTAGGTGTTTTAGTGTCTTTTAGAGGACTCTTTTAAAAGTATGTATCAAAATTTTAAGGATTAATTTAGTTAAAAATAGATAATAAAATTTGTGAACCTGCTTAACTAACCATATGTAAATTATAATATGCCACCATTTATTGAAATGAGGGATTGAAGGGGTTCTGCCAATTCCTTATCATTCAATGTCCACTCTTCTTAAATATACTTAACATAGTATTATTGGTGGCCTTCTGACTTTGGGGAAGGGCCCCAATGACATAAATAAACTTTTTCATTTTTAGATAAAAGTAAATATGAAGAGATAGTCTCATGTTTTTCCCCAGCAGCTCTACAGATGGCCTTGTAATTTTGAGTTTTATAGTTTGAAGAATGTTATTATCTGGAAATTCAAGAATCCTCTCATATAAGGCCCAGATAGGAACATCCTGTGAAGCAAGTTCATTGTGCACTTGTCTGCTGAAACAGAACACATTCATATGCAACAAGTTCCATGAAGATTTATTACTGTACTTACAGATAGTCACAAAAGGACAACAAAAGCCCAGGTTCAGGAAAACTTCTCAGTACAAATGGTGTCTCATTTGTACATGCCCCACTTGTACTGCAGCTGAGGGATCCTGGAAAGCATCCTTCTCTTGGTTTTTCATCTGCAGGCTATGTGACTTGCTGGCTTTTAAAGCATTCTAGGGGGCACTAGAACAGAACACAAGCTGTTCTGTCCTTTCCTAGCTCAGAATGTTGCATTCTAAGATAGAATTGTATGGTTATTCTTGAATACATAAGCACAAAAGGGAAATGGGTCAGTCCAAGGACACCTGGAGAACTGTCTTTTAGGTTAAAAGCCAGTTAAATTAAGAAAGGTATTGGCTCAGGTAGTAAAAGTAATCTTAAAAAGCCAGTAGCAGCTCAAATTTGCAGGCTCAGGCATAGAGGCATTGGGCTAATTACTACTGAATATGGTAATGGAAGTACTGAGAGCCAGATGAGCTAAAAAGGTAGTGAGGTTAAATTGTTCTTGAGGAAGAAAGCCTGGGAAGGTGTGGGGGGAAGCTCCATGATACACTTAAAGCATTTTGGAGTCTACATCAGCTGCAGAACAGGGCATGGCACATATGACTACTAACCTATTGCCTGGTTTCCTCCCTAATTGATAGTGGTGGTCCCTTTATTAGAGAATGAACATTGCTAGATTAGAAAGGACTTTCTGATTGCAAGCAACAGAAACTGTATGCAAAGGATTTCAAGTAAAGAATAAAAATGGGAGGAGGCTATTTATTAACTCCCATAACCAAAATGGTGAGAAAGGCAAAGGAAGATCTTTTCCTCAGAATGACTTGCAACCAGAGACTCTATATTATCCAGAATTTTTTTTTTTCCTAAAGGACTACCGTTATCCAGAAGAGGGCAGGTGGCAATACCTTATTCCAGCTTTCTAAGCTTCCCTGCAATGTTTGAGTCAAATATTGGATCTAGGACACGTGAAGAATTACCAGCAGTGTTTTTAATCCCTGGGCAATAAGGGGTCATTTTAATCCCATAGCCTAGAGTTAAAGACGACTTTTCATGTTGGATTAGCTTTCTCTTTCTGAACATAAGTTTCTTGACATAGCATTGTAAATGGTTATGGTACCTCTGAATTCATATATTTAATTCTCTGTGATCAAAGAGAAATAGATTTTGTTCAATGTCTATTGAAAACATACCTCGAAAGGATTTTGTTTCACCTGTCTTGAATCCTGTACTCACATTTTGGTCAGTCACTATAGCCTGGGAGGTTAGATACTATGGTACAATTTAAGCCCAGATTGTGTCTTGTGTTTACCTCAGTGTTCAGGGTCATGAGATATGAGAAACTGTAAGAATAGCAGAAACATGGCTCATGAGGATCATTTTGAGTCAGATATTCCATTTTATGTCTACTATTTTTCATATTACTATTAGTTATGTAGGTTTAAAATATACTATTGATTACCTAATCATCTTGGACTTAATCACATTTACAAATTCATGTTTTGATAGGAAGAAGGTAAATGGTATAAAGGTATTATGTATATGAACTAGGGGCCAGGGAAAAATGGTGTAGAAAAAAAAGACATGAGAGACATGAGACAGATTGTAAACTTTACAAAGGCTTTAGGGGAGGTATTGTTTGTTTTTTAATCTGAGGGTTTATTTAGTCAGGGGCAAGGAGTTAGGATGTGTTTTTATTATATATAGTTTTGAACAATACAGTTCTACTTTGTATAGTTTATTAATTTTTCAACTTTATGTTTCATTATAAAGATTTTTTTCCAAGAGATCCATTAATTTGAATTATCATAACATGATTTAAACTATAATGTCACTTAATTTTAAGGTTCTTTGAGAACATATTGTGATGTTAATAAGTACAAGTTTTCAATAATAGAGTTCTTTGGAAATAAGTGTAAGTTATTCTAGTTTTTATACAAACTGGCAAGAATTCAGCAAAAATTCAACCAAATTATTTTTTATGCAGTCTTTTCACCCCCTTTTAGCAGTGAACAAGATTATAGTTTCCAGATGAAATTCTGAATGTCACATAGTGATGACATATATTTTCCTGGTTGGCTCAGCATGAGATGCAATTTTGCATGCCATGTCACGCTGACTTGCAGAATCCAAAAGCCATTATTTCCCAAGGGGGTTTTAAGAGTGATAGCATTGAATGCAGTTTGTATTTTGATGAAAAGTTTTAGGCATTGTTGCAGTTCTGTGGCAAGTTGCTTAAAGCTTTAAATACTATCTAACCTTTAGAAATTAAAAAAAAATAGTATTGCTGTATAAAAGTCACTTTCTCTTCAAGTCATTTAAATTTATATTGACAAATACAGTTGCCAAAAATAATAGTCAATGTAAAATATAGATCAAGAATTAGGAAGATATGGGACCAAAACACTAAGACTTTGATCCTAGGCTCATCCCATGTCAAGCTAACTTCACACAGCCTTGTTTTCTTCCTTTGTCAAAGATAATACATATACCCAGCAATATCTCACAATGTTGTTGGAACACTCAAAGTAAGGTATATGAAAGTTCTTTAAAGTGATAAAACAAAACTGAAAAGGTAAAGATATTTTTGATGCTTGGATTTTAAAAGGAAACTATAGACTTCAAGTATGGTGAATCTTATTTACCTTATGGTATAATTTTATGCTTTCTATTCTCCTTTGGAGCTTAGTCATCTGTAAGTTCCCTTTAAGCACAGTATATGAATTTTTGTCTATATAGTACAATTTATTCCATGGTGACAATCTGCCCCCCGCTTTTTTTAAATATATATTTATCTAACTGACCTGTTTTGCTATACCTATCTTTTCTTTTTCTTTTTTTTTTAAAGATGAAAAGGCATATCCAATTGCCTGTGCATCTCTACATTAGGTATCTTATGGGGTGCTCAAGCCTAACATGTCTTGTTTAATTTGCCTTCCTAAATCTTTACAACTGTGTATCTCTCAATTTTGCATGCCATGTCACCTCATCCATTTACCATGTTGCTCAAGCCTGAAACCTAGGATTCCTCCTTAGTGTCTCCCTTTCCTCTCCATTCTACCTCCAAATTATACCTTGAATGTGTTTGTTTATGCTGCAACCTAGTCATAGCCACATCAGTTCTTATATAGAATAATGTAAAGGTATTCTAACTATTCTTACTGTTGACATTCCATATTATCTTATGCTTTTATCTCAGTTACTCTAATTCATTGTCCATATGGTAAAAAAAGTCTTAAAAAATCTAGAGTTCATCATGTCATTTCCTGCTTAAAACATGTTAGTTGCTTCTCATTGCACTTAAGATAAAAACCAGACTCCTTACCATGGCCACAAAGTTTGATCTGATCTAACCTCTCTGGGGTTCTTCCTTTCCATCTTCATCATTTTTCTTTTTCATTTCCTCATATATTTCATGATTTTTCTTGCTCTGGGATCTTTTGCATGTGCAATTTTTCCTTTTTCCATCACTTTTCTTCAAAGCTACATACTTTTAGAGAAAAGAATCATTACTATAGATGTTAGAAATTGGAAACATTTTAATTGAGGGGATACACCTTGAAGCAGGTCTTATAGATAGGATTTGAAACAGCCAAGAAGGGCCACTTCACTTGGATGTTAACAGTGGAGGGAAGAGGTTGATTAGAGATTTTCTAGTAGAAGTGATGGAAAATAAAATTGAATAGTTTCAAAGAGTCAAGACCAACTTATACCTGGGTCATTATGAAATTTTTCAGATTCACAAAAATCAAGAAATGTAAAATCTGTGTGGATGGAAACAAATGAAGCCCTCCCTGCAACACTGATAAGCTTAACAAGTTGAAACTTGCATGGGTGAATCAGAGATGACTATGTTGACTGTGTTTCTGGACAGTGAAACAATGGACCATAATACCATCTATCTTAAAACTTTTGTAGTAACCTACGTATAGGGATATGAAAACCAGATAAAGAACTTTGGCTAAGATGCTTTTATTCTTAAATGGTATTCTACCATAGAGAATAGTCTATAGGGTGGAACCAAGGAGGAGGACCCTTTGCAGAACTACTTTGTAGTGATGAAGATTTTCAGCAGATTGGTAGCCAAGGAATTGAAGAAGAACATACAACTTGAGGCAAGAAAAACAACTCTTTTTTTCCTTACCTTTTTCAAGAGGCATGTATAAATTTGTATTTATTTCCAGAAACTCCCAAATCATTTTTAGGATTATACATGAGTAATAGCTTCTTTTCCATAGTTACACACATGTGGTTTAGAATAGAGGGAGAGTTCATCATAAGCCAGTGCTTTTACAATTATTGTACTTTATACACAATGATAAAATTTTCTCTCTTTACCAGCATTGATCTCTTTCTTTAGAATTTACATCCTCAAGGTATAGCCTAAAATACCTCTTTGTTTCCCCGTAAGCATAAGTAGGGCTTTCCACAGCTCAAAAGTCTTGGAAAAGGCTAGCATTTTCCTTTATCTTATTTCAAATATTTTCCAAGCAATATCAATAGAATAGAAGAATAGTAATATAATAAGATTCACAGGTAGGCATCTATTTGCCTGTATTCCTCTTGTGCTAATTTTTTTAAATGCTTCTGCAATCTCCTAAAGATATAAGGAAATGGAGGAGTGAGAGAAAGGTGGTAGGAGTATGATTCTCTTGTACTGTGTTCTTCAACCCTGTTTTCTTGTCCGTGTGCTTGCCTTCAAGGACTTGCAAAAATGAGTACATGGCTGGAGCAGAGAAAGCACTGGGAAGAGGGATGGACAGGGAAGTAAGAAAGACAATTCTGTAGGAACTTATAGACCAGTGTAAGCTTTGACTAATAAAAGCAAGCAAGATTTTTTTGAAGGTCTTTGAGTAGAGGTGTGATATGATCTTTATTTTGTGATGTGACTTATACTTATACTATAAAGCACTCTGAGAATAGGCTGTAGGGAAGAAAGTATGGAACCAGATAAGCCATTTGCCATATCGCTGTTGCCATAATGTATGCCTATAATCATGGAGTCTTAGACCAGGTTATATCATTGGTGGATGCAAGGTCAAATTCAGGATATATTCTGAGATAGAGTTAGTAAGATTATGGTAATTTTAGGATATATGGTATGACGGAGGGGGGTTGTGTTTTTTTTGTTTGTTTGTTTTTACTGAGCAGCTGCAAAAGTGCTGAGTATTTACTGAGACTTGAACAACTATAAGACAACTATAAGATGAAGAGTATGGGGGCAGAGGGAGGCTCAAGAGCTTTGCTATGACTATATTAAATTTGAAATTCCTGTTAAATATCCTAGTGGAGATATTGAGTAAGAAATTGGATGAATAGTCTGAAGCTTAGAGAAGATATCCAAACTATTAACCTGGAAATAGATCCTTATAGAGCATAGTTAAAGGCATGACATTGAGTGAGATCATCTAAGCCAGTAGTTCTCAACCTTCCTAATGCCACGACCCTCTAATATACTTCCTCATGTTGTGGTGACCCCCAACCATAAAATTATTTTTGTTGCTACTTCACAACTATAATTTTGCTACTGTTATGAATCATAATGTAAATATCTGATATGCAGGATGTATTTAGGTGACCCCTGTGAAAGGGTCGTTCAACACCCAAGGGGTCGTGACCCAAGATTAAGAACCACTGATCTAAGCCTTAGACAATTTCAACTTTACAGGTCTGGAAAACGAAGACAACAAGAAAACTGAGGAGGAGTTACCAGTGAAGTGGGAGGGGGAACTTACAGATTGTCATATTTAGAAACAAGTTTAAAAAGTGTTGTAAGAAGATGGAAGCTGTTGGTGCCTGTAGCTCAAGCGGCTAAGGCAGCAGCCACAGAGCTGGCAGGTTCAATTCTGGCCTGGGCCCACCAAACAACAATGACAACTACAACGAAAAAATAACCAGGCGTTGTGGCAGGCACCTATGGTCCCAGCTACTCGGGAGGCTGAGGAAAGAGAATCGCTTAAGTCCAGGAGTTGGAGATTGCTGTGACTTGTGACACCAGGGCACTCCACCCTGGGTGATAGCTTGAGGCACTGTCTCAAAAAAAAAAAAAAGAAGATGGAAGTTATCAACTGTTTTAAATTAGACAGTGTTGTAAACAGCTCTAAAAAACTAGTATAGGAGTCTCAATGACAACACAGTAGAATTTATTTCTTGCTCAAGGAAGGTTTGCTGCTAGGTCCATAGTCCAGTAGCTTTCCTGCAGACAGTGAACCAGTCACCTTGAATTTAGTACTCTGCTGATCCTTAGGGCTTCAGGTTCAGAAAAGTATTTGAGGAAGATATAGATTTTGCTGATGATGTATCATGAGAGTTAAAGGGCACATGGAAGAGATTCCAGTGTTGTTATGAACTGAGAAGTGGGGTCAGATGGGATTGTACAGATCTGTTTGGTGATGAGAATTTGGGTAATAGGGATAATTTGTAGAATTTTAGGCTTCTTCTGGTGGGTGATATAAATAGAAGATAAAGGATATGGGAGAATTAACCTTGGGGTTTGGCTTATAAGGCAGAATTAGGTGGCAAGACTGTGTTTTAAGACTAGAGGGATGTGTTCTTTCCAGGATTACTCAGGTTATATAGTAGTATTACAGTTTTTATAACATATCTATACGTCTTAGATACAATCCTCTTATTCACATATTCAAAGTGTAACTTTATTATTTTTTTGTAGTAGAGTTATAGAACCTGATTTATCTTTGATACTCAATTCTCAATTAAAGAAGTAAAATCACACTAGGGCTAATCATACATTTCTGGCCTTATCTCTAGTATACTGATTGATTTTCTGTGTAGTATGCTTTGCTTACACTTTGTGCATCTGTGCCTTTGTCCATATTCTCTTTGTCTGTAGTTCTTTCTTCCTTTGATTTAAGAATTCTTTTTCAGTCCAATCCTATGTCACCTTCTCATGAAGACTTTCGTACCAATGCTTGATTGAATTAATCTTTCTCTGTTCCCAGAATATTTTATAATACATTGATCACAGTGTTTGATAATCATAATATATAATCATGTTTATTATCTTTCTCTTGGAGGACATGGTTTATGTCATATTTTTTAGCCCTTGCCTCAGTGACCTGGTGTGTAGTAAATATATGTGGAATCAAATTTTTGAGTTTATGATGATTAAGATTCATTGCCGCCTATCTTTTCCTCCACTTTTATCTTTTTTCTTTCTTTTTCAAGAAAAAAATACATGTGAACATTCCTATTTTAGTAGCAATCTGATTAACTAAAGTCTTCTCATTCATTTTTTTTTATTATCCCCCAGTTAGATTATCTTTAGTTTTTCTCTGAACCCTTGTAAGTAACTATAAAGACCAAAGTTCAATTAGGGACTTAACTGCCGAAAGGGAAAGAGTGTAAAGGGTGCATACGAAGGGTAAACATCAAATATTGACACCCATTTTATAATTCTACATTAAAATCAGCTTCATTGCTTTATAGTCACACTTAGAATAATTTGGTCTTTTTAGTGAACCTTAGTTCTGAGTGTAAGATATTGGAAAACAATGCTAGCCTGTTGCAGCTGTAAAAAAGAGGACTAGCTCTTTCAAGCTAAAAATTCTTAACTCCTTCAAGATCACATGGTACTATTTAGAAGTGCTTTAACTCATTTATTACCCTGTGTTGTCATTTCTGGTGGTGGCAGTGTTGGTTGTGGTGTACACACACTACAAAAGTTATGGAAGTTTGAAGTTTTTGTTGATGTTTGTCTGGTTTGGTTTGATTTGTTTTGGGGTTTGAGGGCACAGTGAAAGAATTTTAATGATCTTGGTAGATCAGTGTAGAAACCTATGCCCAATTTGAAGGGCAGATTCTAAAGTAATTCGTATCTTTGCTTTACTGGTTATTAATAAGATGATGTTAATCAATGCGTTCACTCTTTGCTTGCACCTGCTCTCTCACTTCATCCTTTTCTTCCTGTTTCCCTTCTTTCTTTTCCTCCTCCCTTTTTACATTTCTCCTTTTTTCTTTCTTTTTCTTTTTCTTTCTTTCTTTCTTTTTTTTTTGCAGCTTTTGGCTGGGGTCTGGTTTGAACCCGCCACCTCCGGTATATGGGGCCAGCACTCTACTCCTTTGAGCCACAAGTGCTGCCCTTCTCCTTTTTTTCTTAACGAACTTCAGAA
Source organism: Otolemur garnettii (assembly GCF_000181295.1). Classification (NCBI taxonomy): domain Eukaryota; kingdom Metazoa; phylum Chordata; class Mammalia; order Primates; family Galagidae; genus Otolemur; species Otolemur garnettii. The sequence goes on along the minus strand of NW_003852399.1, from coordinate 27,188,818 downwards.
TCTCTGCCCTGCCCCCATGGTTTTCCAGTGAGATTTAGGCAGCCTTTAGTATGTAGGTCCTAAAAGTTTATAGCAGAGAAAACTGAAACCAAAATAGTTGAAGTGATTTTATTTTATTTAACAATTATTTTAGGAGTCAGGATCTTATTCCATCACCTAGACTAGAGTGCAGTAAAATAATTATAGCTTACTTTGGCTGCAAACTCCTGGGCTCAAGTGATTCTCCTGCTTCAGTCTCCTTCTCCCAAGCAGCTGGGACTACAGGCATGGCACACCAGGCCTGGCTAACATTTTTACTTTTTGTAGAGGTGGAGTCTTCTTCCTATGTTGCCCAGGTAAGTCTTCAACTCCTGGCCTCAAGGGATCCTTCCCTCTCAACCTGGAATTACAGGCATAAGCCACTGTGTCTTGCCAGTGAAGTGATTTTAAGATCCCACATTTTGAATTAGTAGAATAAAATTAATGGGAACTAGGTTTTGGATTCCTCCTCGTCTATGCTTTTATATACTAAAATATATTTAATGCCACTGGTATCTGGAATTCTACTAGTAAGGAGTTTACTTTTTGTTTTTATTTAAACCTAAAACCTTCTACAGTGTATAGGCTGTCCCCACATTACAAACAAGATAGGTTAAGATGAATTTGTATGTAAGTTGGAATAAGTACATTTACCTATTTCCTATAATGACCTCTGTTAGTAAGTGTGAATCATACATCAGTCAGATGTTTGTAACTCAGGGACTGATTATAATAGCCTCTGTTTGTAAGTGTGAGTTGTACCTAAGTCGGATGTTTATAACTTAGGAACTGCCTATACATGTAAACTCTGTGAAGACTGGAACTGTGTCTGTTTTGCTTACCACAGAATTCTCAGTTCTTACCCTATGCACTAAAAGATTAATAGGTGTTCTCTGTAAGTAGTTTTTGAAAGATTTTTTTTTGTATGTTGAAATTATGTGATATTAGAATTTTTCCTCTCACCTTTTTTCCTTCCTTATTCCTTATTTTTTAGTGAGCTACATTTTCTAAATGGCATAAATTATCATTGGTACATATTACTTAATGAAAGAATTTCAAAAAATAGACCAAATAATTCATGAAAAATGTGAATAATTAACACTGTATCCTACTTTTTCATAACGTTTTGTGGGTAAGATAATGAAATGTGATACTGCATATTATTCTTGTGTCAAGATTTGTTTTTACTTATGAGGGATTTATCCTTCTTCCTTAAAATTCTTCCCCAGAAATCTGGAAAGTGTGCCCTTCTTGACAGCTGTGTGTTCACCATTCTGTCTTAAGTCTTCTATAAACTTAAAATGAAACAACTCCACCGCCATGCTTCAGGAGTTACTGAAGCATTTCTCTCACCTAGTGGCCTTGGAACTTTTCCCTTTTTATGTCTTAGAGAGCCTTTATTCCCTTATGAGTTGTTTTCAGTTCTTTTTTGGTAGTTATTTTTAGTTTGCCTGTGACTCTTTAAAGCATGCTGCCTTTCCAGGATGATTTATGATCTCAGTTGTGATTTTATATTTGTATCTTTTGAGTTTCCTTTCATGTAATTGAACTGTGGTTAATGGCATTTCCTCAGTATAATATTGTCTTATTTATGAATATATGGCTGAACAGCTTGATTTCCCATGAACATAAAGGAGAAACCAAAGTTGACATACTTTTCTTCTTGATGATTACTTAAAACTTCAAATAAAAATGGAACCATAACTAGGTGCTTTATTAATTAACCAATATTTACTGAGCAAGGTCTTATACCAACTGCTACAATAAATAAAAAAATAAAGAAACCAGGGATTGTCCTTCCAGTGAGTGAACTGTATGAATACTATTCTGAACAAAGTTCTTAAACATAAGTTCATAACAATCAATTGATGATTAGAAGTTTTATGTTTAAAGGAAGAATTGCTATAGGGAAATATTTTTATACTTATCTTCTATTAAAAGCCACCCTTCTTTAATGATTAAGTACTAAACCTCACCTATGTTAGTGATAACACCTCTTTGTTTAAGTATGTTATATAGCAATAAGATTAAAGCCTGGAACAGAAAAGGCTTAATTCTAAGAAGTACTTAAGAACTGAATTATTACAGCTGAACAAGTATTTCTTTGACTTGAAGAGTCGAGTCGAGTCAAGTCAAAACTGTCTACATTAAAAGAATAAATGTAGTAGAATGTGTCTTTAGTGTCCCACCATTACCATTTATTGCCAGATCATATTACTATGCTCAGCTGCTCTTTTGGAGAGATAAACATCCAAATGTTTAATATTATACCATGAAGAATTATATGTTATACAGAATTATGTCAGATTATAGAGAAAGGACCAGATCTAATTTTGGGAAATCAGTGGCTATTTCTCAGAGGAAATGACATTTATAGTAGAACTAAAACTAAAGGTTTATTTTGATAGAAAAGAGGTACAATTGTGTTTAAGATTTGGTAATCTTCAAGTTCTTTTCCTTACATACTTTATTATTAATTTTTGTCTTTCTTATATTTATAGTACTTTCGTAAACCATTTTAAATATATTACATTTAAACTGAATAATATTCCTGATGTTATATATAGATATCATTAACTTTTGCATATAGATCAGATAATTGCTTTTCCCAAATGATATGGCAAGTAGCATAGCTAAAACACTAACTGAAGTTGGCTCCAAGTGTTGTGCATTTTCCCTGGCACAGAAAGGAGGTAAAACTTTGTACTGAGTTGGATGACACATTCCCAAGAAATAATTGTTGATGTTATTTTAACTAATTAAATTTGGATCTCACAATTACATAATTGATTGCTGCAAACTAAAAGTGTAAGAGATGTGCTTGCATTCTGACTACAATGCTAAATGCAGGTGTTAATGTACCTCCAGTGGGAGTGAATAAATCTGATATTTTCTAAACTATTTGTGGTACCATGAAACGTGGTAGAAATATTAAACATTTATAATACGTTTGAGAGAACTAGGAGTCATCATACAGAGAATAAATACTAGAAAAGGGAGCATAGCATAGTAGTTAATGGACTTTGGGACAACACTGCCTAGATTGCATACTTATTTTACCACTTACCACTTGGGTGGCTTAGTATAAGTTATTTAACCTTTTTGTGATCAATTTCCTCATCAAAAATGGTGACAATAAGAATCTGAATAATAGGGCATTTCTTGTGGGGTTGTTATAAAATTTAAACACGTTAATATTTACAGAGCATTTGAGAAATGCTTGGTATGTAGTAAGTGCTGGAAAGGTTTGGATTAAATAAAATGTGTGTCAATGTTGACAGAGTTGTATGAAATAATACCTATCTTGCCTGTAAAATAGACTGAACTACAGAAAATTTTGCCCTTTCTATTGTTTTTACAAACTTGTCTTTGTATTATATTATATTTCAGAAAATATGGTAGAATGAATGGTAGTACTTCCAAAATACTGTGTTTTTATTCTCTGAATAATCAGATAATGTTATTTAATGAGAAATTTTAACTAATTATTATTATTTTTGAGATAGTCTTGCTTTGTCACCTCGGTAGAGTGCTATGGCATCATAGCTCACAACAACCTCAAACTCTTGGGTTCAAGCAATTCTCTTGCCTCAGTCTTCTGAGTAGCTGGGACTACAGGTGCCTGCCACAATGCCCAACTATTTTTAGAGACAGGGTCTTGCTCTAGCTGGTCTCGAACTCATGAGCTCAGGTGATCCACCTTCCTGGACCTTCCAGAATGCTGGGATTACAGACGTGAGCCATCATGCCTGGCCTACTAATTGTTTTTCATAGTTATTTGTATAGCACTTTTTATTTGAGACAGAGTTTCACTATGTCACCCTTGGTAGAGTACTGTGGCGTCACAGCTCACAGCTACCTCAAACTCTTGGGCTTAAGTGATTCTCTTGCCTCTGCCTCCCAAGTAGCTGGGACTGACTACACGCACCCGCTGCAGTGCCTGGCTGTATATTTTTTGTTGTTGTTGTTGAATTGTCATTGTTGTTTGGCAGGCCTGGGCTTTCAAACCTGCCAGCTCCTGTGTATGTGGCTGGTGCCGTGGCCGCTGAACTACAGGCTCCAAACCTGGACAGCACATTTAAGCCACATGTAGATTTCAAGGCCCCTCATTTTTTAAATTAGGTCATCATATAAGAGAATATAGTATTTACAGTAAACATTTGGCTATTTGTTTAATAGTGACTGGAAATATTGCTTCACATCAGTGTGATAATGCCCACATTACTTGGTAATGTTAGCATTTATTAGATGGAGTTATTTTCAAATTGTAGCAATAATATTGTGACATAGTACTAATACTTTGTGTCAGTAGGTTTTATTTTATTGTATGTATGTATGTATTTTTGAGACAGACTCACTTCTATTGCCCCAGGATAGAGTGCTATGGCATTTTAGCTCAGAGCAACCTCAAACTCCTGGGCTCAAAGGATCCTCTTTCCTCAGCCTCTTGAGTAGCTGGGAATATAGGCATGCACCACAACGCCTGGCTAATATTTTCTGTTTTTGGTAGATATAGGGTCTCACTTTCTCAGGGTGATCTTGAACTCCTGAGCTCAAACAATCCATCTGTCTCGGCCTGCCAGAATGCTCAGATTACAGGCATGAGCCACTGCTCCCAGCCTGTATCAGTAAGTTTTAGAAATTTTATTATAATTGATTTCTGTGTAAACCTTCAGTATTTGTTGTTTTGAAGAATTTTAAAATTTATCCTGCATGTAATGTAATTATATAAATTGGTAGAGTGCTACAGTAAGTTTAGGTAACTACTTCCTTCTAATGATACATAAAAGGAAAACAAAGAAGTCCAAATAAGTATGAAGTAAATTAATATGTATTTCTAAAGAAGTAATTTTTTTCATAAAATAATAATTCTGAAATATATACAGTAAAGGGTTAAATACCTACCTTTCCTTTACCCATCCTTTACCCAGAGGTTACCACCTCTGTCTAAGGCAGTGGTTCTCAACCTGTGTGGGTCATGACCCACAGGAACTGTATTAAAGGGTTGCTGCATTAGGAAGGTTGAGAACCACTGGTCTAAGGCTTGCTTGTTTGGTCTTGTATTTCTATGTATTGGAAGACAAATATATACTCAAAATAGTACATACTGTTTGGAAAACAGATTTGGATTGTACTACACATGTATTTAATTTTTTTCACTTTATAAAATATCAAAAATGAACTTTTGTCATACCAAGTATATGGCATTTTTAAATGGTGTAATTATAATCTTTATTGCAAGTATTCCAAAATTAATCCAACCATTTCTTTACTGATGGACAGATAAATTGTTTAACGTTTTATCCATTCTTCCCCTCCCCCCTTCCTTCTTTTTTCCTCCCTCCCTTTCTTTCTTTTTTTGATATTACAAATAGTCCTGCTGATGCTGTACATCCTATATAAATTTTATGTACATGCTCTCTCATGTTTTAGTATTTCTGTAACATATATTTTTAGAAATGGAATTATTTTGTACAACATACATGTTTAAATTTTTGACAGATATACATTGCCTTGCTTTGGTGCTCCACTCTATGTAGTCCATATTGATTTATAATTTCAGGATATGTAACATTCTCACAAGAGGCTTCAACCATAACAACTTTTGCAGGCATACAAAACAAGTCTTTAAAATGTTTGCCAATGTAACAGATTAAAAGAACGTTTTATTGTTGCCTTACTCTTTATTTATTTGTATGTTAGCACAGTTGAGTGTTTTAAAAATAAGTTTACTACATTGATAGGCATGGATTAACAAGCTATGGTATATGTATAACATGGAATACTATTCAGCCCCTAAAAATAATGGTGACTTTACATCTTTTGTGTTAATTTGAATGGAATTGAAATACATTCTTCTTAGTAAAGCACCACAAAAATGGAGAAGCAGGAATCCAATGTACTCAATTCTGATATGAGGACAATTGATGCCAGTACATAGGGGAATTGGAGAGTATAGAGGGAATAAGAGACCCGGGTGTGGGGCCATGGTGTGTGATACACCTCTGGGGAATGGGACACTCTTATGAGAGGGATTTTACCCAGCAAATGCAAGCCGTGTAACCTGACTCATTGTACCCTCAATGATTCCCCAACAATAAAATAAATAAATAAATAAATAAGTGAATTTTTATGTGAATTGTCTATGTGGTATTCTTTTCTATTTTTTATAATTATTTATTCATTTGCCACATGATATCTTTATTTGGATGGCTAATGGAAATCTCAAAATGTCCAAAACTATGTATGTTTCTTTCTTCTCAAATATCCTCTTTCCTCTAGATCTATTCTCTCAGTTCTGAGACTTACAACATTGGAGTCATCCTTCCTTCTCTTTCCTCCTTTGTTATACATCGAATCCATCCCAAACCCTGCTGACTGTATCTTTGAAATGGACACAGTTCTTGCCACCTCTACTGTTGCCACCATCTTTTACAACCTGTGTCTTCATTTTTCAAATGAAATGATGACTTGAACCATGTCATCAATTTTCTGCACAATAGCCCCAGAAATTCTTTCAGACTGAGTGTCACTAATGTCATGACTATATCCCTATATCTTATTTTCCCCAAGTAAAAACTGTCTCCTTCCTATGGCCTATGTAAACCTACAATCTAGTCTCTCTGTCTAGCTTTGACTACATCTTATTCCCTGACCCTTACTCTGTTCAAACCATTCTTGCTTTTATACTTTGAAAATTCTAAGCTTCTGTGTGTTTGTTTCATCTGCCTCTTATGCTCAGACCTAGATATCTCTATGAGCCATTTCTAAACTGGTTTTCTTTAATAAACTTTTAAAGATTTCTAATATTCACAGTGTCAGAGTTATGGGATTATAAGTATGAGAAAGAAAAGGTCCACGTTCCATACTTGTGTATGAGTATGAATGCTCATACATGAACCAAGTTGAGAGGAGAGGAAAAGTATGAGTGAATATATGGCAACTAGTCATTCTCATGGTGGTGATATGGTTTTTGCTTATATTGGAGCATGTTCTAGAATCTTTGAAATTAAGTAAAAGTCTTAAAAATCCAGATCTATTTATTTTATATTATTTAAAAAACATAAAACAATACATATGAATTATATATTGTATAAATATATGTGAATCTTTTTAGATATGCAGTAGCGCCTCCCTACCTGACCACCTCACTACATTTACCACCTCATTAAGTTGACCTAATTTTCATAGACCAGACATGTACCACAGGCCTAGTTCCTTAGGTTGATACCTTCGTGTGTTGACCAGTTCATTACAGTCTGTGGATCGTCAATTTATACGCAATCAAAGTCATTCCTGAAACTTAAATTGTAAAAATTGTTGAAATTTTCTAATTTCTTTAGTTCAAATGAACTAAATTTTTAATGACAATATAGAGAGTGAAATATCACATATAATTTTGTAAAGAAATCTGGCCTAGTTGGGCATGGTGGCTCATGCCTCTAAACCTAGCAGTCTGGAAGGCTGAGGCAGGTGGATCACCTGAGCTTATGAGTTCGAAACCAGCCTGAGCAAGAGTGAGAGTGTGTCTCTAAAAATAGCCAGGTGTTGTGGTAGGTGCCTGTAATCCCAGCTACTCTGGAGGCTGAGGCATAGGGATCAATTGGGCCCAAGAGTTTGAGGTTGCTGTGAGGTATGATGCCATGACACTCTACTGAGAGCAACTCAGTCTCAAAAAGGAAAAAAAGAAAGAAGGAAGGAAGGAGGGAGAAGAGAAAGAGAGGGGGAAGTAAGGAAGGAAGAAAGGAAGGAAGGAGGGAGAGAGAAAGAAGGAAGAAAGGAATTAAGGAAGAAAGGAAAGGGAAAGGAAGGGGAGAAATTTGGCTTATTATAGTGGCTCATGCCTGTAATACCAGTACTTTGAGAGGCAAAGGTGGGAGGATTGCTTGAGACCAGGAGTTTGACACCAAACTGGACAATATAGTGACACCCTTCCTCTACAAAAAATGAGAAAAATTAGCTCAGCTTGGTGGTCCACAACCTTTAGTTGCAGTTACTTGGGAAGGCTGAGACAGGAGAATAACTTGAGTCCAGGAGTTCAGGGATATAGTGAGCTATGATTGTGCCACTGCATTTCATCCTGAGCAGCACAGTGAGATCCCATATCATGAATAAATAAATAAGTAAATAAGTAATTGAATGAATGAATTTGCTTTTATGTAATCACAAACTTGTTATGGTTACCATAAAAATCTCTCTCTCTCTGTGTCTTTCTCTCTCTCTCTCTCTTTTTTTTTTTTTTTTAAGACAAAGGTTCACTCTGTTGAAACAGGCTACAGTGCCAATGGCATCATAGCTCACAGCAACCTCAAACTCCTGGATGCAAGAGATTCTCTTGCCTCAGCCTCCTGAGTATCTGGAACTATAGGTGCCTACCACAATGTCCAGCTAGTTTTTCTATTTTTAGTAGAGATGGGATCTTGCTCTTGTTCAGGTTGGTAAACTCCTGAACTCAAGCAATTCACTTGCCTCTGCCTCTCAGAGTGCTGGAATTATAGTCCGGAGGCACCATGTATGACCAAAGTCTCTTTTTTTTAACTGAGAAATTTTTATGGGTAAACTTTTGTTACCAGGAAAATTTACATATGAGAAGTCTCACTTCCTATCAATTTAAACTGAATCAAATGCTTTGTAGTTGGATTCCTTTTTTATTTTTTTCAAGAAAAAACAGTAATTCTATAAGGTAAAATGATCTAGTTTCATAATCTCATGTAGAATTTATAATTTTAAGCAAGAAAAGAGATGTCTTGAAAATACTTTTGATATTGTGAAATTGTAAGGCGTGTTTCTGTTAAATAATTAGCTATTCTTTACTTAGAATCCCGACCATTGTCAGTTCCTGTGAAAGCCATGTTGAACATATCTGAAGACTGTAGGAGTCCTGAAGAAAGAATGAAAGAATTTATTGGAATAGTATGGAATGCAGTGAAGAGTCTCACATTACAGGTAAAAAGTTAGAAATATTATGTCTGTAATTTCTATAATCCTTTTTTAATTTTCATCATTGTAAATATTGGGAAAAATTTTCTCACAGGTATTACCTCATAGTACTAGAATATTATCTCATTTTCATTATTTGGTTGAAAGCCATTGTGTACTTTGCTTATTACTACCTATAATACGCATATTAAACACCTATGAAACATATATGTAATTCCTGATAATTTAAAAAATATATATACTTTGAGATATTCTTTAAATTAAAAAATTCAGTTTGTTCTACTTTTTTTTATTAGCGTTATTTGCAAGTTTTTAAATTCTCAATGTAAAAATATAGATCATATTCTTATCTCAGTAGTGAGATAAAATCTGAATTGGAATTATATTAACATGAAAGTATTATCTAATTATTTTCCCTAATTACAAATTATATATGACAATTGTAAATCTAGCTATTTTCTTATTTAATGTTATAATTTTTTTCCTCATTTTCACTTTTAGCTTCATATACTCTGATGGTATTTATTTACCCCTTTTCCATATCTTGTTTAACCTGATGAAAATATACAAATTAGATGCTTATCTGATCAGCTAATAAATTTTAGCTTTTGTATAAAATATGAAATACAACATCAGACAATTAAGTTTGAGAACTCATCCTAGAAAAAGTACTACATACTTCATTGTTGAATATCACTCCGGTCACCTTCAAAGTACTCCCCTTTGGAAGCTATGCACAGATTCCAGTGCCTAGTCTACTGTTCAGTGCAATTTTAGAACTCTTTTTAGAGTTTTTAGAACTCTGAAGTGACCATCAGAGCTGTTGTCGTACAAGGTCAGACAATTAAGGTCACAAACGCGTCCTAGAAAAAGTGCTACATACTTGATTGCTGAATATCACTACGGTCATGAGATGGCCAAGGGGAGTAGTTCGAAGGTGACTGTACTGATATTCAACAATGAAATCTGTAGCACTTTTTCTAGGATGAGCTCCCAGACTTAATTGTCTGACCTCATGTGAAAAACTAATATGAGAGGCATTTTTGTAGAATTTTCTATGTACCAGAGAGTAATATCTAAGTAAGGTCCTTTCACTTCTACTTAATATGTAAAAAGTTGCAGGAAAAAGTCACTCCCACTTTAACTATAAGAGCAAGCTATCTGATCTTCAAAATTTCAGTTATTTTAAGCCCACAGAGAGGTAAGGTCCTAATTGACATTACCATAAAATAATTGTATTAAAATCTAAAAAGTGAGAAGCAACCCTAAGATCCAAAAATCTCAGAAGACTCTAAGAAGGATATGTGAAAAGAAAATCATAGCTAAGGGCACCAAACTACTGAGAAGCTAAGATAAGAAGAAATCTTTTTTTTTTTTTAAGAAAAATAATAACACCATCATTCATTTTTTTCAGCTCTTGCATCCCATGGCCATTTTCCATGATTATCTCATTTAATTCTTAATACAGTCCTATAAGGTAAACATTGCCCCTTCTAACAGATCACAAAATTCTGGAACATAGAGAGAAAAGTAATTTAGCCCCAAATTAGTTATGCTTTAATAAAGTGAATTTCATATGCAAGTCTGCCTGAGACCCAAATCTATACAGCCATAATTTGACACTCCTTCCTGATAGTTGTATTAATTATATTAGTTGTATTAATTTCGTAGGGCTACCATAACATATTACCATGGCTATGAAAAATAGAAATTTATTCTCTCACAGTTTTGAAGGCTATAAATTTATTTTATTGTATTTTTATATATTTGGAGTGTGTAAGTGTAGTTTTGTTATATGAATAATTTTGTAGTGGTGAAATTTAGGATTTTAGTGTGCCTATCACCCTAACAGTATATATTGTACCCACACCCTTCTCCCACCTTCTCTTCTTTTGAAGGCTCCACTGTCTGTTACTCCACTCTGTACCGCCATGCATACGCATAGTTTAGCTGTCACTTACAAGTGAAAACAAACAGTGTTTGATTTTTTGTTCCTGACTTACTTCACTTACTGTAATTGCCTCTGGTTCTATCCAAGTTGCTGCAAAGGACATTATTATTTTTTATGCCTAAATAGTATACTGTGGAGGATGTATATGTACATATATATACCCATTGGTCACACTAAATCTGTATTTTAACTTACACTAGTCTGTGGTCAAGAAAATAGATAGAGCAATCTCCTTACTTATTTTTTGTCCCACCACAAAGCCTTGCTGCACTTTATGTTCTCCTCTAATTTCACAGATTTAATATATTGTTCATATTAACTAAATTACCAATAAAATAAAATTTTTCCTCATCCATATTACCCAACATCTTTTACGTATTATTTTAGTAGTTCTCTAAAAAGAGTGACCTGTGGTATATTTATTATTCAATATATGGTAAATACTAAATTGATCAAGAAGTAGTTAAGATGAGAAATTGACTACTTAAAGCAAATATTTCTACTGTAAAGTTTGTGTAAGTAATAGTGAATTTATCTGATGGTACTTAAGTTTGAAGTTCTAAATTATAGTTTGACACAGTATTTTATGGAAGGAAGGAATAATCCAAATATTATCAGATCTTTCTCTAGTTCTTTATCCTAAATATCAGGACTTTCTCTACCACTTTACCTTAAGATGGCTATATTCAGGAGTTAGCATTTCTTTCTTTCTTTTCATTAAGAGACAGAGCCTTGCTCTGTTGTGCATGCTGGAATGCAGTAGCACAATCATAACTCACTGTAACCTTGAACTCCTGTGCTCAAGTGATCCTTCTGCCTTAGCCTCCTAAGTAGCTGGGACTACTGGTATGTTCCACCATGCCCAGCTAATTTTTAAAAATTATTTTTGTAGAGACAGGGTCTGACTATGTTGCCCAGGCTGGTCCAAACTCCTGGCCTCAAGCAGTTCTCCCACCTCAACCTCCCAAAGTGCTGGGATTAGAGGCATGTGGCCTGATATTTTTGTTTCACTGCATGAGACAATGAATTTTGACAAAGTAGACATAGTTTTCTTTGCATCTTTTCTGAAATTTGCTGTCTAATAGATTTTCATGGAAATCCTCTCTCTTGATCTTGATTTCTAACTTACATTCCTGTTACATATTGTTTTAGTAATTCTTACGTAAAATCAGGGTTTTTTTTGACTACTTATAGCTTTCCTTTCCAGTACACTTCCCATTTTCCCGTTTTCTTTTGTTCAGTTTTCCTATTCTGTTTTAGTAAAAGTGCTTGGATACCAAATCCTAGAAAATAAGTTTATATAGCCTTAATTTACTTTTTATATATATGCATGTGTGTGCTTTGAAGTTCTACTGTGGTGGGACTGCAACAGACTCTTGGGAGTTTGTGTCATTTTTAAAATAATTGCTTGTATTCTCCTTAGTGGTGGCTCTAGATTTGATGAAGAAGTTAGACTATAATTACAGGGACTGCTACAAGGCACTTGCTCCCAGATATATTTTTCCTTGGCTGTCTTAAATTCCATGTATGCTTTCTGATAAATATTGTATTTCCCAAAATTATTCTTTTAAAATATAAATACTGACCTAAGAATAGTAAGTATATTAGCCAGTTAACATCCCAATGTAGACTTGTTCATTATTTAAAACAGCCAGTTACATAGTATAATAATGTGTCATGAGATGCTTTCCCTCCACTTATTATTCCTTTAATTCATTCTCACATTGAGCACTTAATATTTGTTATGTGTCAGGCTAAATACTGAGAAGACAAAAAGAAAGTAATAGTTCTCATAATCTGGGTGGAAAAAGGCTAAATGTCATGGTATAAAGTATCTTGTAGGGATGACTCTTTGTGGGATCCCTTGGAACACTCTTATGACCCCAAAAGAGAAATGGGTATGTCAGATATGTGTTGTTTACTGAAAGAATGCCTAGGACATGCACTGCCTTGTTCATGATAATTTAAATGTCATCCCAGATGACTACTGATTTATAGAAAATGTATTTGCCACCACTGTATGGTCTAGAGCCTGTTAGTTATCAAGAATGTTTAACTTTTAAAATTCACTGTGGTCCTAAATGTTATTTCATGATGATATAAGTAACTGTTGAAGAGTAACCTCATTCCCTATTATCTATTCAAGAAAGAACTAAATAGTGTGGTGTAATAATTATCCTTTATTGATACCATTTTGAGCAGTATTGCAACAAGGAACATGAAAGATAGTATTAGCCTACCTGGTTATTAAGCTGTATTATTAGGGAACTCTCAGAAATTATTCCAATTTAATATTCCAACTGGTATCAGAAATCTTAATGATATCTATAACCTAATCGGTAGGCATGTCAATATTCCATAATATAAGGTATACTACAGAATGTCCTTCTCTGGGTCACATGAGGTTATCAGGGAGTAGATTTATCTTCCTGCCTGAAACAACAACAGCAAAAAAATGGTCAAAATATTTGAAACAGACTTTTCAAAACACTAGGCAATAAGCCAAGTTGGGCAGTGATTCCTCAGAAACTTAAGGTAAAATTAACAGGACTTAGTGGCTAATGGATCTGGAAAATGAGGAGACAGAGTCTAAGGGGTCTTTCAGGTTCCAGTTTTGGTGTTTGGATGGATGCTTATATCCATCCAGGGTTAGGGGTAGATAGGGACTTTGAATTTACACACATATTTGAATTAGCTGAGAGATACCCAGGTATCAGACAGTAGGATATTCAGATCTGGAATCTAAGAAACAGATTTGGAGTAGACATACTTTTGAGAGTCATCTGCAAATATTTTTAAAAGCAGAATAAGTCATTCAAGAAAGCATGAAAGAGCAGTGGGCCAAGGGAATGAAATTTTAAAAGTAGTCTGTAGAAGAGAAAGTGAACTTAAAAGAAAGTCTGAGTTAGTGATCAAAAATGTAGCAAAAGCCAAGAGGATTCATAAAAGCCTAGAATGTGTAGAATTGAGGTTAGCTATGAGTTCTACTTTGTATCTCTGTGGTTTGAAATAGTTAAATAATGTTTAACAATACTTCTAATTCTAACATTCTTGTGGAATTCTTTTGGTTCTTTCGCATGTTTTAAAATGATACAGTTCCTTTATTAGCTTCATCACCAACAATGAACTTAATCTTATATGACATTATGAATTAATTATAAGTAAAGATAGTAATGGTCTTCATTCATTTTTCTTTTTACCTGTGAGAAAATACACACAACATAAAACTTATCATCTTCACTATTTGTCAGTATATTTTGTGGTTCCTTATTTTGAGTAAGCTAAGCTAATTGCTGATTAAGTATAACATCACAATTATAGGAAGAGTACATGATATAACCTTTTAAAGGTTTTCTTGAACATGAGCTAGGCACTTTGCCTCACTATAGTCCTGGTCCTGTTTAAATATAATTATATATTTAAACATTTCCAGGTGTTAATGTATTGTGAACATTTTTAGAGGGTAAAATTAAAGTGTGGTTAAATAATTAAAATCGAGGCTTTAAATTTTTATTTTTTCCCTGAAAACCAATGTCCATTTTCTAAGATGTTTTATGAACTAAAATACAAAACAGAAAGCCCTGAAGTTGTCATCAGTCGGGGTAAAACAGAACATCATAACTTAAAGGCATCAAAGAATTATTCATTTCATGGAAATTTGAGCAAGTAAATGTCCTTAGAACCAGAATTTCTGGAAAGATGATTTTGGAGCCAAAGGTGGTACTTGCTAATTCCATATTCTTTTTTATTTAGGATAGACATATATTACATAAAAACATTAACAATATTTGCTATGAAATATTTGTTTTTCAGTAAGGAGAAATAATCTTCTGCACTTAATATAATGGATTATTTTTTTTCTACCCTATCCTATCCTTTATTTTTTGAGACGGTCTCACTCTGTTGCCCAGGCTAGAGTGCCATAATATCAGCCTACCTCACAGAAACCTCAAATTCCTGGGTTCAAGTGATACTCCTGCCTCAGTCTCCCAAGTAGCTGGGAGACTACAAGCACCCAACACCATGCCCAGCTAAGTTTTCTATTTTTCGTAGAGATGGGGTCTTGGTCTTGCTCAGGCTCTAGTCTCAAACTCCTGAGCTCAATGGATCCTCTTGCCTCACCCTCCCAGAGTGCTATCATTACAGGCGTGAACCACTGCACCCAGTTGGACAGTCTTTTTTTTAATATATAAATTTTGTTTGGGGGGCCTTTTAGCATTAAGGTAGCATAAATTCACTCATTCTTTGCTATTTTTCTCTGTCTGCTTATCTGTCTCTGATCCTGTATGTTATACTTCAAAAACTTACATTTTTATTCCAGAGGCACGTAATTGGCAATAACATATAGTAGATAAAATAGAAATGTTCTGGCCTTAAATTCACTGAGAAAGAATAATATTTCCCTGGTTTTCTCAAACTCAGCGTTTTTGTCATTTATATTGAAGATCATGTTGCTGTCCTGATCCATTTCTTTTCTTTTCTTTTTTTTTTTTTTTGAAACAGAGCCTCAAGCTGTCCCCCTGGGTAGAGTGCTGTGACATCACAGCTCACAGCAACCTCCAACTCCTGGGCTCAAGCACGTCTCCTGCCTCCACCTCCCAAGTAGCTGGGACCACAGGCACCCACCACAACGCCTGGCTATTTTTTGCTTGCAGCCATCATTGTTGTTTGGTGGCCCCAGGCTGGATTGGAACCTGCCACCTTGGGTGTATGTGGTGGCGCCTTAGCCACTTGAGCCACAGGCACTGAGCCATGATCCATTTCTTGAATGTTTTTCTTTTTTTTTTTCTTTCTTCGTTTTTAATTTTATAGTCTTCAGAGCCTAATGGAATTTTTAATTTCCATACCAAGCATCCTGGTCTCTTTTGCTTATAATATTCTGTTATTCCTTTAGGGAACTACTTTCCACATTTGGTGTGATTTTAGTGACAGTGTCATTCAAGGTGTTTCAATCGCCATAAGCCAGTTAAGCTAAGCTGATTGAATTCTGTCCTAGGAATTTCCATGTGCAGCATAAGTAGTGATGAAGTAATTACACTGTTTGATCTCCTGATGCAGTAAACTCCTTAGCTTTTACCTTCAATATCAAACAGGATAAATATTTCAGACCAGACAGATCAGCTATCAATCCCATTAATTATAAAACTAAGTTGTTTTTTTTTTTTTTAACATATAATGCTTACACATTTTACCCACATTGTTTTTATAGGCATTGAACAAGTAATAGCCATTGCATGGTAGTTTGTTAGAAGGTAGAAGTCTGGAATTCAAATCTAGGTAATTTTTAATGTTTTCCCTTGACAAGTTTTTTTATGGAAAATATGTGGAGATTTATAAGGCTTACTCTGGAAAGGAAGACAACCAAGCTATACTTTTGAGATTTTTAACTTAAGCCCCCAAATTTGGTATATTTAAATTTCTGTTCCATGTAAAGATATCGAACATATTTTCTTTTCTTTTTATTTTTTTTACTTTTTTTATACAATATTTTATTTATTTTTATTTTATTTTATTTACTTTTTTTATTGAATGGTAACTATGTACATTAATGCACTTCTGGGGTACAGTGTGGGGTTTTCACATGCAATCC
>NW_003852399.1:27162205-27167921 GCF_000181295.1 Otolemur garnettii | reverse complement strand
AAGTTCTCTTTCATAATTTCATGAGGAAGAGCCTCTGTGTTTTGTGAAGCAACTTCATCACCTTCAGGGATTCCTATAAGGTGAATATTAGTTTTCTTCGAATTATCCGAGAGTTCTTTGAGAGTGAGATCTGTTTTTGCTCTCCATTTCTTTTGATCTTTGCACTCCTGGGCTTCTTCAAAAGCTTTGTCTTCAGTATCAGAGATTCTTTCTTCTACTTGTTGCACTCTGTTACGGAGAGATTCCACTGTGTCTTTCAGATCCTTGAGGGCTGCAACCTCTGAGAAATCTTTTGAATAATTTCTTGAGCTCCTAATTCCTTCCTTTCTTCCAGTCTGTTAATCTTACTTGCTATCCACATTCTGAACTCGATTTCTGACATCCCAGCCATTTGCTTGTGGATGGGTCTTCAATTGTGTCTTCCCCATTTTCCCTTGGTGGAGTTGATCTACTCTGGTTATTTGAGTTGCCAGAGTTTTTCCGCTGATTCTGCCTCATGCTGAGTTTACCTTGTTTGGAGGCCTTATCAGAACTGTTCAGTTGGTGGCTTCTTCTGGTTGCCCAAAGAGACAGGCAGAGCATGTCTGTTGTCTTCTCCCAGTTCTCAGGTGCTGGGGCAGCCGGGGTGCAATAGAACAGCAGCAGCTGCACGGGAGTGTGCGTGGTCAGATTAGACCTTGTTCAGCCCCTCTGGGGCAACCGGTGGAACAGGGGAACTGTAGTGGCTAGATCAGTCCTAGTTCAGCACCTAGTTCAGCACCCTAGTTCCACCCTGGTGGAACAGCCAGGGGGTAGGGGAATGGCAGTGGTAGCGCAGGGTATGCGAGCAACCAGATCAGTCCTAGTTCTGCCCCACCAGAGTAGCTGGGGGGGAAGCAGGGGACTCACCCATTGGACGCATGCGGCTTTAGCAAGCAGATCTGTGCCCTCCCAGTGCGGGAGCCCAGAGCGGGGAACTCCTCCACCTCTGTCTGAGGGATGTATGTGGCTCTAGCAAACAGTTCTGGGCCCTCCAAGAGTGGTAGACCCCTCCATCACCACCTGCAGGGCGAGCATGGCTGTAGCAAGCAGTTCTAGGCCCACTCAGCTTGGGAGCCTGGAGTGGGGAACACCTCCCCTGGCCCCCGTGTGGTGTGTGTGTCTCTTGCAGGCTGTTTTGGGTCTACCTGGAATGGAGGATTCCTCTGCCTCTGCCTGCAGGACACCTGCGGTACTAGCGAGCGGTGCTGGGCCTGCCCAGAGCAGGAGCCTTCTGCCCATGAGGCGTGTGACTCTAGCAAGCAGTTTTCGGGCCCGCCCCGCTCCATGAGGGCAAAGGGACCCACTTGGCAACTGGGTTAGTCTGGGAAGTTTAATACTTCCTTCCCCACCTTACACCCAGTCACTCATAGTCCCCCAGGTCCGTGACCCTATTCACTCCAGTAGGCCACTGCTCCCGGGGTTTACCTGGCAAAATCAGCCAGAAATCTGACTTCGGCAGGGGGGCCTTGCATGTTTAAATTAGGCTTCTGTCCGGATAGATTTCTCTGTAAATCAGAGGTTGCCTTCAGCTTTACACTCAGGTGTTAATTCTAGCCTCTGCCCGCCCACTGCCTTTGTCTCAGCTGCATTAGCCCCCTGGGCTCCACCCAAGAAAGTTATGCATGCCCTGCCTGTGGCTGCTGTCCGGAACCTCTGCTTGCCCAAAGGGATGGGGCTGAAATGACGTCAGCCTGCCGCTCAGGATATATGTACAATTTTATATAGTTGCTGCACGGGCGTCCCCTGAGCTGATTCTCCTCTCCTCACACCCGCACCACAGTCAGCACAGAACAGCACCAGCCCTTTCTGCCTGCACTTCTCTCAAGGAGATGCCCAAGAATCTGGACTCCGTACCTCCAAACCTCGGAGTGAGTGGGTGGGAACTCCTCAGAGTTCAATGTTGCAGGTGGGGAATATATACAGTTTTATATAGTTCAAACCTTCCCTCAACCATACACCCGGGATGCCCTTCTGAATAGTCCTTGAGTGATCTACCAGGTTTGAGGGGTCCAAATCGGTTGTCACAGTCAGCACCCATTTCAGGTGGAAGAGTTCAAATGTCTCTCGGAGCTAGATAAGAGGAGTCTGCTTGCAGTTCAGATATAACTTGCTCCAGTGCTTGGCGAGGGCAAAGGGACCCACCTGGCAAATGGGTTAGTCTGGGAGGGTTAATACCTCCTTCCCCACCTTGCACTCAGTCACTTGTAATCCCCCAGGTCTGTGGCCCTATTCACTCCAGTAGGCCACTGCTCCCGGGGTTTACCTGGCAAAATCAGCCAGAAATCTGACTTCGGCACGGGGGCATTGCGTGTTTAAATTAGGCTTCTGTCTGGATAGATTTCTCTGTAAATCAGAGGTTGCATTCAGCTTTACACTCAGGTGTCAATTCTAGCCTCTGCCCACCCACTGCCTTTGTCTCAGCTGCAATAGCCCCCTGAGGGCTGGCGCTCCACCCAAGAAAGTTATGCATGCCCTGCCTGTGGCTGCTGTCCGGAACCTCTGCTTGCCCAAAGGGATGGGGCTGGAATAGCGTCAGCCTGCCGCTATGCCACCATTGTT
The DNA here is from genome assembly GCF_000181295.1 of Otolemur garnettii. Taxonomy (NCBI): domain Eukaryota; kingdom Metazoa; phylum Chordata; class Mammalia; order Primates; family Galagidae; genus Otolemur; species Otolemur garnettii. The sequence goes on along the minus strand of NW_003852399.1, from coordinate 27,165,341 downwards.
GCACTGGCACCCCCTGAGCTGATTCTCCTCTCCTCATGCCCGCACCACAGTCAGCACAGAACAGCACCAGCCCTTTCCCCCTCCACTTCTCCCAAGGAGATGCCCAAGAATCAGGATTCCATACGTAATAAACCTCTAGACCTCGGAGTGGGTGGGTGGGGATTCCTCGGAGTTCAATGTTGCGGGGAATATATACAGATTTATATAATTTTACAGTTTTATGTCTGGCCGGAGGGTGCCGTGGCACGCCGGCAGGGGTAGAAAGTCCAGTTTTTAGGGGTTCTCCCCCGTGGGATAGAGTGGGAGGTAGTTTGAACTCTGCTCACTTGTTTGCATGGAGTAAACTGCGAGCCCTTGTTGTGGGGGAGGGGATTCCCGTCCACTTGGTGGTGGATTTTGTATCTTTTGGTTGTATTTTTGGGGTCGCAGCTGGCCTCAGGAAGGTTGAAGTGCGCTTTCTATCTTCTCTCTTGGCTCTGCTCCAAACCATCAGCTAGTTTGCTAAACTTCTGTCCTTTTAGCCTCCTTCTGGACTGGAGCTTCTGTAAAAAGCTGGCTGCAGTCCACCATCTTGGCTCCGCCCCCATCGAACATATTTTCATGATGCATTGACGATTTAGCAAATAAGAAAACTGTGATTTGGGTGATAGTTTATATATTTCTTACAGTGCAAATGGGATGCTATTTATGCATATGTGGTGAAACCATAAGGAATGGCATTTTTTAAACAAATGCACTGTAAATATTATTTGTGAATCTGTAACGGCTAATATGTGTGTGGGCTTTGGTGTGTAGTAGATGCTCAGTATTGCTTGTTAACTTTATTCCTTGAGCAAACATTTAGGTGGCACTTAATATATTAGATCTCTATATCAATGCTGTGATTTTCCCCTATGGACATAAATGTACAGATGAGGAAACTGTAGTCATGGAGAGCTTTAAGAACTGATCAACTGGAGCTGTATTCATCTGACAAGTCTGTTTGATTAATCACCCTAATAGGGTACCTCTATGGAATGAAATTATGATCAACATGCCTGAGACAATTATTTTAATTAATTAGCATCATTACCTGGTTCTAATAAAAATAACTGTGTTAACTTTTTAAACAATTATTTGAGTCTCTGGATTATACAGTGTACAACAACAGAGGCAAAGATTTGACTTCATAGAATTTACATTCCAGTGAAAATTCTGTGAGGATGTTAGTATTTAAAATGCTCTTATTTTAAGTTTTTTAAAGGTTCAGATTGTATCTTTTGTCTCTGTATTCCTAACTTTCAGCTCAGTTCATGGTAGATACTAAGTAATTTTGAGTAAAAGAAAGAAAAAGTAAATGAAATACAACCTATATTATTTTCTTTTTTAATTTTTGTTTTTATTTGAAACTTTCTGAAAAATAATATACATTCATATAGAGAATATTTTATTATGTAGACATTTTGCAAAATATAATTATCATTAAAATTTCAAGTTTTAAATAAAGAGAGCTATATTATTTGGAAATAGGAAATAGTAACATTATTTGAAAAGGAAAAAACGTGGTACAACATTTCAAAGCATTCATATATAAAGTATTTTATGCAATATGCAGTGGCTAATTAAGATTTTCAGATTAATGGAGAAATGAAACCTATCTCAGTCTTTTCTTTTTAACTAAATTGTAATCAGAATGATAGAGCACATAAATTAGAAAAATTTGAGTTTTCCAAATCTCACATATAGGAATAGGGACACATAATGGGATATATCTTTCAAATAGCATGTGAACTTGGAACTTCAGAAAAAAATGCATTGTAGTCTTTTATTTATTAAAATAAAAATTGCAAACAATTTTCACTTTATTGGTTTGTCCTCAGTATACATTACTTAGATATGTAGCCTTTGACCTAATAAGAATCAAAATAGAAGTGGTTCTGCTTCAAGAATTTATAATAATCCCTTCACTTTAACACATGAATGTGTTCAATATTGGCAAAAGAACACGTTGCTACCAAAACTGAAACAAGATCCTTGAAACAGAACGGATGTTGCCATGGAAAAATGAAGTAACACTCAGTGCAGCTGTGATACATTAATGAATAGGATATTTTTTTTGAAAGATCATTTGTGTTTGGTGTGGCTCAGAGGGTCCCAACCAGATGGTTTCCATGAACATGATCTGACCCCCGGCTTGAGGACTTCTTACTGGCAGATTACTTCATTTTCTTTCCCTTGGATTGTCAGATCCTTACATTAATGCAAAATTTACTGCTGCAGATTTATATTCAGTAATATAAATCACTCAACATTTTACATTAAAACTACAATTTTAGACATACAGTTTAGCAGTTATTTTAGAAGTGTAAAAAGATTTATGTGATAGCTTTAGTATATATAAGTGTAACATCATAATGATTCAGAGAAATTTGCATTATCTCTATGTTTTGATTCTGTCATTAAAAGAATTCTCACTATGTGTCATATTGTAGAAATTTTATCTTTTAGGGTTGTTGTATATTTCATGTTAATATTCTATTGATTCTATATGCATTGCTCATGTTGTTTAGATTGGATGAGATAATTGATTTTTGAAGCAGTGAAATTTTGGTATGTTTTATGATTTGAGAAATTATGGGAAATTTTTAATCTGTCTCTATAGTGTGTACACGCACACACACATGCATATTTGTGTATGGTAGCATATTAAACTGGTTACCTCACATCATTGAATGCATTTGTCAACATAGCATGAAGACCTACATGAAGTGTTACTGACACTTCATAGTTGACCTTTTAACCTGTATTAATAGAGGAGGCTATGCTTTTATTGTATTATTTACATAGTGCAGTTGAGCATTACTACTGTTACATATTTGAAAGCATAATTGTAATATATCTGAGACAATATAGACTTTTATTTCAGAATAAATAAAATAGGTTGTAATCTTAAATGAATTACTTAACACACACATAGTTAAATTATCTAAGTTGTAGGATATAATTCTAGAACTAAAAAAATTACTTCAACTCCGTGCCTGTGGCTCAAGTGGCTAAGGTGCCAGCCACATAGACCTCAGGTGGTGGGCTCAAATCCAGCCTGAGCACGCTAAACAACAATGACGGCTGCAACCAAAAAATAACCGGGCGGTGTGGC
>NW_003852399.1:27087327-27162145 GCF_000181295.1 Otolemur garnettii | reverse complement strand
GTTGGAGGTTGCTGTGAGCTGTGATGCTACAGCACTCTACCCAGGGGGACAGCTTGAGGCTCTGTCTCAAAAAAAAAAAAAAAAAAAAAATTCATACTTCATGAACTAATGCATTTATTTTTGCAAAATTTTGCTTATGGTTTTATTCACTGAATTCTATAATTCTGTGCCTAGAAATGTGAGGTAAAGATGAATAGGTTTATTTATAGGTTGGTAAATTATTTATGCTATCATGAATTCCAAACCTGTTACATATCATTATGCTCTCATTTAGGAAAATATTAGACCCAGGAGAAGTGATATTACTGTATCCTTAGTTATCTTTTATAATTATAGTCTTTTGCTAATATACTTTTCTAGAATATACCAGAATATTAGATGTAAAACAATATTTTTTATCACACCTTCAGACAACACATTTGTATGCCAAATATTTTATAGAAAATCAACAAGACGTAGTTTACATTTTCTTAATAAATAATTTAAGTATGTTAGACTGGTAAACAATTTAGTAACTTGTTACAGGATGTTACTTTATAAGAGAAACTTAGACGTTTGGTCTTAGCCAAATGGTTGAGAAGCGATAGAGAGACAACTAAGACATACAGACTTTACCTGTATTTCTTCTGAATTAAGAACTCCTGATGAATTTAGTTTTTGGTTCGGGCTTACCTAGTTTTGCCTTAGCTCTCAAAGGACCTGGTAACTTAAATAACTATACCGGGCATAAAGAAGCATAAAAATTTTACATGAAATCATAATTGAGGTAATTTGGAGAATGAAAAAGCCAGGGAATAATGCTGTGATTTTTAAGTCTTCTGATTTTTCTTATTACCATTGATGTTTTTATATGCAAGAAATGTGTGTATATACCTGAATCATTATATACATGTATGTAAAAAGAAAGTGTGATATAAACTGCTCTTTAATGTTTAATACTATAAACTGAACATTTAAAAACTTCTTTCTTATATTGTAGTCTGTAAAGTAAAAAAGAAAAAGCCAAATTCATGTTGAAATAATCTTTTTTTATAAAAAAAGAATAAGCAATAAAATGCTAGTCAGCTCTAAGGCCTTATCTGGTGTTAACAAAAAACCTAATGAACTGCAAAAGAAAGAGAATTTTCTCACCTTTTTTGCCAATACATTCCTAACTCAATCATGTTTCTCAGAAAGAACTGTAGAAAGGCAAATATATTTTCATCTTATGTCACTGAGCCCTTTTCATCAAGTTTATGGCAAGAAAACAATACTTGTTCTTTTTCTTCCTTTTTTTTTTTTTTTTTTGGTAATGTCAAAACATTATTTATTTATTGATGGTATACTAGTAATTTCTTATTCTTTTTTTCTTTTTTTTTTGAGATAGACTGTCACTCTGTTGACCAGTGTAGAGTGCCATGGCATCATCATAGCTCACAGTAAACTCAAACTCTTCGGCTCAAGAGATCCTCCTACTTCAGCCTCCCAAGTGGCTGGGACTATAGACAAGTGCCACTATGCTCAGCTAATTTTTCTATTTTTAGTAGAGATGAGATCTCACTCTTGCTCAGGCTGGTCTCTAACTCCTGAGCTCAAGCACTTCTCCCACCTTGGCCTCTCAGAGTGCTAGGATTATAAGTGTGAGCCACCATGAATGGCCATATACAGGATGTCCATAAAGTTTTACATTGTAAATTGCATGCAAACTTTATGAACACCCATTACTAGTAACTTCTTTTACCCTGGTCCCTCCCTTTATGCTTTTTGAACATCTCCAGAAAAATCCCCCCCCTTTTTTATATTTTTCCAAAGTCTCAAAAAATAGACAACTAATATTTATAAATAAAAATAGAAGGTAATTTCAAAAAAATTTAACTGCACTATTTAATTTTGACCAAAGTATATTATTTGAACAATCATTTTTAATTCAACTTGTTAATATGTTGTTTAGGATATTGCATCCTCATTTAAAGTGAAATATGTTTGTAATTTCCCTTTATAATAATATAGTTTTTTCCAATTTTAATATCAGGTATATCCAGATGAAGTAGAATGAATTTGAAGTATTTCTCCTTTTTCTATTGTCTACAAGATTTGGCATGATTTGTTTTTTGAAAACAATACTTTTTCAAGTGTTTTCATTTTTTGGTTCCTTAGTTAAAGTAACTCATAAAGAAAGACATATGGGACATTTTCTTTCATTTTGTTTATTTTAGAGAAGATGTTAGGTTTTTAAAGGCATATTTAGTCTGTTCCAAGTAGTTTAATTCTGCTTTTCTTTTCTAGCTTGAAGTACAATCTTGTTGCGTGTTCATTCCAAATGATAGCCTGCCTTCCCCAAGTACTATTGTATCTGGTGACATTCCTGGAACAGTAAGAAGTTGGTACCATGGACAAGCCAGCATGCCAGGAACACTTGTCCTCTGTGTGCCTCAAATAAAAGTTATTAGTGCTGGTCACAGATATATGGAGCCTTTGCAGGAGATTCCATTTGTCATTCCACGACCCATTCTTGAAGAAGGTATATTTTTATAAATTCTTCCTATGGTTAACATTTTATGATAATGCTTACAGGTTTGTTGATGTTTTTAAATGTCTGTGTATGTGAAAATCAGTTTTCTCAATTAAAAGATTTCCATGACCAAACTAAATGAACTAAGTGATGGATTGTAATCCATATCTTTTAAACATATATTAATATATAGATATATTTTATCTGTAAAAGATTATATGTGATATAACATAATCACTTTAATGTAAACATAGCAAAAATTAACTTGGAAAGGAAGTTGGTGGGATGCTATCATTCGACTGAACTGAAATACTACAAATAACAAGGAGGTTGGTCTTAATTTAAGCCACTTAACTTATAATAGAATACTCTATGTAAATGTACCAATGTATTATTTTCATGAAGCATAATATATTTCTAGACTTCTCATTTCTTTGCTTAAAGTAAATAATTATGTGATGATTACAGTCATAATTCTTTTCCCAGTACATGATTTCTTCTATCAGTGTGTTCAGTTGTGAATTCATACCCCTTTGAACTTTGACATATTCATTTCAAAGAATATGTGAACCTGGAAAAGTGTCAAGTCACAAAGTAAATAATATGAATATATATTTTAATAACAAAGCTCAAATTTTTGACAGTGCTAAATAGGTCAACACCTTGTTCATATTATTAGGATGTAAATGTATGAATCCTGATATATTCAGATTACTATACATACTGTCAGTGAAAGGCATACATAGCCTGTATAATTTTTGATTTCAACTTTGATGTTGATTTCTCTCCATTTTTCTATATTGAAATTTCCATTGAAATGTACTTTTCTTAGATTTATCAGATGTAAGCTTGATTTTACTGGCAGACATTTTTTATCTTAACATGATTACCATTATCATAAAATAATAGAATTCTAAGGGTTAGAGTGAGTTCTTTTTGTGCAATCTTTGTCTTGATGCAAGGATTTTTTTCTGTAGCATCTTTGACATGATACTTATTCTTCCCTATTCACTATTGGATATTGGGAATTCTTTATTATTCTTATAGCTGTTCTATAGCATATCAAGGATATTCTAACCTCATAATTGAATTGTAAAATGCTCCCTCTTTTTTAACTCTGGTATAATTTTCGTAACATTAAAATGACTCATCCTTTGATTTTTTTTGTTAAAACTTACTAATATTTATACAACAGCTATTTAAGATATAGTGTACATATCATAAAACTTTTCTTTTTAAAATATACAATTTATTTTAGTACATTCACAGTTTTTTGCAACCATTGCCACTATAGAATTTTAGAACAGGTTTATCTCCTGAAAAGGAAATATGCTACACCATTAGCAATTACCCCCCATTCCCCTTCTCTCCACCTGCTAGCAACCACTAATCTACTTTCTGTCTCTGTGAAATTACTTATTTTAGACATTTCATATAAATGGAATCATATAATATATGGTATTTTGTGATTGTATTATTTAACTTACTGTAATTTTTTCAAGATTGACTTACGATGCAGCAGTCTTTATTCTTTTTTATGGTTGAATAATATTCCATTTCATGGACATAAAAAGTTTTCTTTATATATTCATCAGTTGATTGACCTTTGTGGTTATTTCTACCTTTTGGCTTTTATAAACAATTCTGATATGGACATTCTTTTGTGGGATTTTGCATGCACATGATTTAATTTCTGTTAGGTATATACCTAGAATGGAATTGTTGAGTCATATGGTAACCACGTGTTTAAGCTTTTGAGGAACTGGCAGAATGTTGTCTAAAACATCTTGCACTATTTTACAATTTTACATGAATGTATGAGGATTCTAATTTCTCCACATCTTTGTCACGAATTGTTATTATATTTTATTTCTTTTGTTTCCCTCCCTCCCTCCCTTCCTGCCTTTCTTTCTTTTTTAATTATAGCCATTCTTTAGTATGAAGTGCTATCTCCTTGTGGTTTTGATTTCCATTTCCATAGTAACTAATGATGTTGAGCATATTAAATGTGCTTATTGGCCAGTTGTTATCTTCTTTAATATTTTCTTCAAGCCTTTTGCTTACTTTTTAGTTGAGTTACTTACCTTCTCATAATTCAGTTGTGAGAGTTGTTTATATGAGGGGACTTCAAAAAATTTGTGGAAAAATGGATTTAAAAGATAAAAATATAAAATTTATTTTTCAACGGAAGCGTGATCATATTTGTAAATGATACCAGCCATTTACTCTGTTCTCAAAAAACTGATGATCCTGGAAATTTAAAAGATTAGGAAACAAAAAGAAATTAGAAGGTGCCAAGTCAAGGTTGTAAAGTTGAATGGCTAATCATTTTTCATCAAAATGCTCACAAAATTGCTTTGTCTGATGAGAGGAATGAGCAGGAGCATTCTCATGGCAGGGGAAGGGGGGCAGGAAGGATGCTCCAGTGAAGCTTCTCAGGTGTTTTTCTATTAAAGCTTTGGCTAACTTTCTCAAAACACTCTCATAATGAGCAGATGTTATTCTTCTTTGGCCCTCTGTGAAGTTAACAAGTGAAATGTCTGGAACATCCCAGAAAACTGTTTCCATGGCCATTGGCTCCCTACCAGTCTGCTTTTGCTTTTCACTGGCCCACCTTTATCAAAGGTTGCCATTACTTTGATTGTGCTTTGTCTTCAGGATCATACAGGAAAAGACATGTTTCATCTTTTTGAGGAAATGTTTCAGCATCTTGACCCTACTTATTTAAATTTCCATTGAAAGCTCTGCTCTTGTTTGCAGCTGATCTGAGTTCAGTGGTTTGGGCACCATTGAGTAGAAAATTTGTTCATGTTTAATTTTTTAGTCAGAATTGTGTAAGTTGAACCATGTGAGATGTCCTATTGTTCTGTTAATTCTCAGTCCTCCTCAGTTAGGGTACAAATATGAATTTTTTTCCTCGCAAATTGTTAAGGATTGTCTGTCACTGTGAGTTTCATCTTCAGTGTTGTAACATGACATTTTTGTAATATGAATATTTATTTATAATGTACATATATATCATAATTATACATTATATAACTTTATAAAATACATATTGTATAATATATTACATATATATTTCTATAAATATTTATAAAGTAGAGGCTTTTTCTCTGCTATGTTAGAAATTATTTTTTCACTGTTCTTTCTTTTAATCTTAGAAATTAACACTCTTTCATGAAGTAAATTGTTATTCTGAAAATATTACGATGTATATTCAATTTATTTACCCTGTGTCTGAACACTTTTTAAAACACTTTATTTCATCTCCAAATTAACAGATTATTATTTTCATATATTTTAAATCTATTTTATTTTTAAAAACTTCATAAGATATCATCATTATTTTATAATATAATCATTTACATTTGGCATGTATACAACTAGTTCAAGAGCTGGAAACCTTTCTCACAAAGTACCAGATAGAAAGTATTTTCAGTTTTATCAGCTGTGCAGTTTCTGTTTTAACTACTCCAGTGTGCTTTGTAGTGCAGAAGCAGCCTTAGATAGTGTACCAATACCTTGATATGACTGTGTTCAGTGAAAGTTTATTTATAAAATCTGTTGGTTGGCTGGATTTGGTTAGGTGCCACATTTGCTAACCCTTATACTAATGCCTCAGTAGTCATTCCTTTTCATTGCTCAGTCATTGTTTTTCTATCTCAGATCATTTAACTCCAGCCTGAAGTGCATCTTTCAGAATCTTTTTTTTTTTTTTTTTGGTAGTCTCATGTTAGGAAATTCTCAATTTTGTTTGTCTGAAATATCTTTATTTTGCCTTTCTTTTAGAATAATGGTTCTCAACCTGTGGGTCACGACCCACAAGAACTGTATTAAAAGGCTGCAGCATTAGGAAGGTTGAGAACCAGTGTTTTAGAAAGATATTTTGCTGAGTTTACAGTCCTTTGTATATAGTTTTAGTTTTCTAGCCAATTAAAGATACTGTTGTGCTGATTTTCTTTTCATTGGTCATTTGGGAGACCCACTGTCATTTTGTTTCTTTTCCTTTCTCTCTGACTTTTTAAGGATCTTCTCAGTCTTTGTGCTTTAAAGTAAGTGTTAGTATGTTAGTCTTTTATGAGCTTTTCAAGTTTTCTGGTGTTATCTATTTAGATATTATCTGTACCTCATTCTTCCCACACATGTATTAGACCTTTCTGCATTTGTACTTCATATTCCTTGTCACTTATATGCTCTTTCATGTTTTTTTTCCCTTTGACTCACTGGCCGGCATTCCAGTTAACTTTTTAAATTTTGTTTTGCAGTTCAGTAATTTTCTCTTCAGTTATATCTATTATTTTGTTAAAGTTCACTGAATTTTTTTTGTATAAACTTTTATGGAAGTCTAATGTATCATATAGAAAACTCACAACATTTAGCACACCTTGGTACCTTTTTATCATCTAAACCTACACATGTTACCAGCACCTGAATCAAGATCAAGAATATTCCTAGCACCCAGATCTCTGTCCCCTTGACAGTAACTGTTTCCTTAGAGGCAAACTGTATCTTAACATCTAAAATCATACATCTATTTTCCTGTTTTTAACTTTAAAGCACTTTATTTATTGAATTTAAGATTTTATTTATGAAATTCTTTTTAATTTGATTCTTTTAAAGCCTTCTTTTTTATGTTTTCATGGCTTCCTTTTATTTCTTAGTGCACAAAAAATTTTATGTTATTCTCTAATTCATATAGATTCTTGCCTACTATGCCTAGTATTCTTTGTGTACTCCTTGGTTGTTCTTTTATTTTTGGGGCTGCTTACTTTCCTTGGAAATTTCTCTATAGAAATTTTTTAAAGACTATCCTGAGAGGTTCATCCTGTGAAGGTTTTGATTGATTTCTGATATGCTGGCATTACTAGCTCAGGACAACTTGAAACTAAATTCTTGATTAGAGGCTTTTATGACACTTGTATAATAAAAACTCAAACTATTACCTCTTATGTGGGCTGGCTTGTGTGAAATTTTCCCCCTTCTATGCATGGTTTTATTGTCTGGTAGCATTTGTGAAAAGGTCATATAAGCAGGGGAAGAACAGGACAATTTTGTTTTCCTAACATTAATATGGTAGCCATTTGCATGCTAACTTTACGTTCTATTAGTTTCTGCACTGCTAGAGTGTTGCTTTAGGCTTTATCTTTCTTTAGCTTTTAGTTGAATTTAATTCAATTATGAAAATAGCTGCTTAATTTTACCAGCTTTGAAGTGACTCATATTTTCATAACTTACCTCTGAATTTCTGGCTTCTTCAGTCCCTGACCTAAAAACCTTAAAAATTCTTCTGTTTTTTGAAACTCATTAATGACCTTAAGAAGATATAGTTTGTATGTGTGACCACATGTGTGTGTATGTGTGTAAAATTAACATATGTGTAAGTTCTGTGCATAGTGTCATAAATTCTTATAAATCCAGTATATTCAACATTTTTGTTTTAGCAGAAGAATCATTCGAGGCACTGAGTCTACCTTGTTGCTATGAATATTAATAGAATCACTCAGTGATTTTTTTTAAATGTCGTGATAATATCATACCCCCTTTCCTTAATGATTTTTATAAAAGGACTGATATATACTTTATAGCCTACTATTCTGTATGCATTAATACTCATTTAAAGTCTCAACTCCTTACCTCTAGTACTTGTCCTTTTTGTATGATAAATTTTATTCTCATCTTATTTCTTAAATATATTAAGAATGACTTAAAAACTACAGAAGTCTCCATCTTTAAAGCACAAAATGTTATTATATTTTCTGATTTTTTTTTCCTTTGAACTGAGTAACACAGCAACTTAGTTTAGTTTGAACTTTAAAAAAAAAATCACATGCCAGATGGAAAGGGCTTGAATCAAATAGAAACTTCCAAAGTCTATTTTTCATACTCCCTAAGAGAGTATAGAGTGACTATATAATCAACATTGAAACATAAAATAGAAACAATTTTTAAACCATATGTTCATTCTCATTGGCCTAACCTGCCCTGAGAAAAAGAGATTATTTCAAGACATTTAAATCCTCTTTAGGTCTTAAGAAACTATAGATACTAACTTATTATGAATAATTTTAAAATTATATTTTTCTTCGTTTATAGTAGTATTTATAAAAATATTTGAGTATAATCTTTTGATGCATATGTATAAAGAATTATTTGCTCTTTATCTTTATACATGTATACAGATGAAGAATCTAGAGTTCTAGAATCAGTCTGTGCTTTTGTAGCTTACCCTCTGGCCTAAGTTATTTGCTATTTATTTATCTTTTCACTTTGCATCTTTAAAAAAATTGTGATGTCTTATCTGCTGTCATAACCTCTGTCATAGGCCTTTTTTAACTTATAATAGCCCCCCCCTACTGTCCTTTCACAGGTTTCTGAATGCAGATAAATATTTTCAGTTATTCACATTGAATTAGCTAGGAAGTGTCTAAATCCATACCACCTTCCTATCATACGCCTTGCCCGTCTGCTTCTTTGATATTATTGTTTTATGTTTGGCTTATTGTTGTTCAGTAACTGCTTCTCGTGGACAGATTGGGGGAAATGTGAGAAAGTAGAAAAAGTGGTGGCAAAGAGATTAGTTAGATATTGTAGTTAGCTGGTACAGTTGTTAGGAAAAAACATGACTGTCAGAACTAGGCCATTGGTGAATAGAGAGAGACTCTGGGAAAAATATTTAAGAAGTTAACAAAAACTACCCCAAATACTAATGGAATTAGTTATGGATAGGGAAGAAGAGGAAAATATGTAGACTAAATCCTCGCCGTCTAGCTAGAATGTCTCTGTACACATGTATATAGTTAACGTAGTTAGGAATAGGGCTAGTTTTGGTGTGCAAGTTGAGATGGATGAATTTAGTTTGACACATATTGTAAAGTGCTTATAGGACATTCAGGTAAATAAATCCGATGAGCTTCAGCATGTACAGACTCAGACCTAAAAAGAAAGATTATTGTTATTGATATAGAATAACTGGGGAATAATGAAAAAAGGTGAAATTATCCAAAGTCACAGTAGAAACAATGTGCAGCCTTGCCTGGTTCCTGATCTGAGTGGAAATGATTTCAGCTTAACTCCATTCAGTGCAATATGGGCTGTGAGTTTGCTGTAGATGCCTCTATCAGTTTAAGAAATGTCCCTTTTGTACCTGTTTTCTTAAGTGTTCTGATCATGAAAGGATGCTGGATATTATCAAAAGCTTTTTCTGCATCAATTGAGAGAATCATATGGTATTTGTTTTTTATTTTATTTATGTGATGAATTATATTCATAGATTTACATATAGTGAACCAGCCTTGAAACCCTAGGATAAAACCCACATCAACTTGTTTGATGTGTTGCTGGATTCTGTTTGCTAAGATCTTATTGAATATTTTTGCATCAGTATTCATTAAAGATATTGGTCTATAATTTTCTGTTGTGTCTTCTTCTGGATTGGGGATCCAGTTGATGTTTGCTTCATAGAATGTGTTGGGTAGTATTCCTTCTTTTTCTATATTTTGGAAAAGGTTAAGTAATATAGGCACTAGATCCTCTAAAGGTTTGGTAGAATTCTGATGTGAAGCCATCTAGTCCCAGACTTTTCTTTTAGGGGAGATTTTATATAGTTGATGCTATTTCAGAACTCGCTATAGGCCTGTTAAGCATTTCCACTTCATTCTGGCTAAGTCTAGCAAGGTGGCATGTTTCCAAGTATTGGTCTGTTTCCTTCAGATTTTCATATTTCTGAGAATGGAGTTTCTTGTAATATTCATTAAGGATTTTTTAAATTTTTGAGGAGTCTGTTGTTATTTCATTTTTGTCATTTCTGATTGATAAAATTAGATTTTACTCTTTTATTCCTGGGTAGATTAGCTAAAGGTTTATCTATTTTATTGACCTTTTTAAAAAGCCAACTTTTTGATTTATTGATCTGTTGTACAATCCTTTTGTTTTCAATTTTATTTAATTGTACTCTAATTTTGGTTATTTCTTTTCTTCTGCTGGGTTTCGGATTGGAATGGTCTAGTTGCTTGAGATGTCCCATTAAGTTGTTAACTTCCCCTCTTTCCATACTCTTGAGGAAGGCTATAAATTTCCCTCTTAGGACTGCCTTTGTGGTATCCCAGAGGTTCTGGTAATTCATGTCTTCATTATTGTTTTGTTCCAAAATTTGGTAATTTCCTTCTTAATCTCATCTATGACCCAGGTATCGTTCAGCATAAGATTATTTAGTTTCGATGTTTTTGTGTAAGTATGCAGATTCTTCTTGTTACTGAGTTCCACTTTTATTCCGTGATGGTCCAAGAAGATGCAAGGAATAATTTCTATTCTTTTAAATTTGCTGAGGTTAGACTTGTGACCTAAGATGTGATCAATTTTGGAGGATGTTCCATGGGCTGATGAGAAGAATGTGTATTCAGTTTTTTTAGGATGAAATGTTGTGTAGATGTCTGTTAAGTCCAATTGTTGAATGGTTAAGTTTCAGTCTAAAATTTATTTGCTTAGCTTCTTTTTGCAGGATCTATTCAACATTGCCAAAGGGGTGTTAAAATCTCCATCTATTATGGTGCTGGAGGAAATCAAGTTGCTCATGTCTGTTAGAGTCTCTCTTATAAATCGAGGCACATTCTGGTTGGCTACATAAATGTTAATAATTGAAATTTCATTGTGTTGAGTGTTACTGTTAACAAATATTAGGTGACCATCCTTATCTTTCCTTACTTTTGTTCATTTAAAGCCTATTGTATCTGCAAATAAAATTGCAACACCTGCTTTTTTTTGATTGCCATTTGCCTGAATTATAGATGACCATCCCTTCACCCTGAGTCTATATTTATCTTTTAAGGTAAGATGAGATTCTGGTGTCCAGCAGATATCTGGCCTAGTTTTTGTATCCAGCCAGCCAACCTGTGCCTCTTTAGAGGACAGTTTAAGTCATTCACATTAATTGAGAGTATTGATAAGCCTGATAGTATTGGGGGTATTGAGTTTTTCAAAAGTCTAGTGGACATTTTTAATCCTTTTGCCACTATGGAAGTTGGAATTTGATCAAAAGTTTCTGAGTGAGTTTACTTTGGTAAAGTGGATTGTGCTGATCTTATGGAGGATAAGTCTGAGAGTATCTTGGAGAGCTGGTTTAGTTATGGCAAATTTCTTCAACATGTGAATGTCATTAAAGTAATTTCTCCATCATAAATGAAACTCAGTTTAGCTGGATACAGGATCCTGGGTTGAAAGTTATTTTGTTTTAGGAGGTTAAAGGTAGATTACCACCCTGTTCTAGCTTGAAAAATTTCACCAGGGAGATCTGCATTCATTCTAATATTCTTCCTCTTGTATGTTATGGTTTTCTTACGTCTGGCTATTTGCAGAATTTTCTCCTTCATATTAACTTTATTGAAGTTAATTATGATGTGTCTGGGGCTTGTTTTGTTTGGGTTGGGTCATGCTGGAGTTCTGAAACTGTCTGCTATTTGAATTTCAGAATCTCTTGCCATGTTTGGGAAGTTCTCCTCTATTCTCTCCTGGAGTGGAGCATCTGGGCCTTTCGAAGCAATCTTGTCACCTTCAGAAATTCCTATAAAGCAAATATTAGTTTTTTTAAAATTATCCTGCAGCTCTCTGAGCGAAGGATCCGTTTTTGCTCTCCACTTCTCTTCCTATTTGAGTGTTTGGGAGCGTTCAAAAGCTTTGTCTTCAATGTCAGAAATCCTATCTTCTGTCTGCTCCATTCTATTACTCAGGGATTCTACTGTATTTCTCAGATCTTTAAGGGCTGCGAATTCTTGTTTCAATGTGTCAAAATCTTGGTGATTTTGTCTTTGAATTCATTGAATTCTTGAGACAACTTTTGAAATGCTCCTTGAATTTCTAATTCCAATTATACCTGACTACTTTGGGTG
Organism: Otolemur garnettii; assembly: GCF_000181295.1. Lineage (NCBI taxonomy): Eukaryota > Metazoa > Chordata > Mammalia > Primates > Galagidae > Otolemur > Otolemur garnettii. The sequence goes on along the minus strand of NW_003852399.1, from coordinate 27,149,773 downwards.
CTTAATGGAAGCTGGGTAGTGTCATTCAGTTCCAGCCCTGCCCCAGATTGATGTTGCTGCCACTTACATTCTTGCAGAATTTGCATTTCTGTCCAGGCTGTATTCCACTGTGGACCAGGTATTGTTGGCGTTCACAGAAACAGGAATACAGCTCCACCCTGTGCTGCTGCCACTGCACCAGTTCTCATGGAGCTGGCATCTCTGTCTCTGCTGCACTCTCTGTTGGGGTGAGCATGGTTAGAGCTCACAAAGGGCTGTTAGTTCCTGCCCCTCCCTGAGCTGATGCTCCAGCCTGCTTTTGTCCCAGCATGCTCCACTCAGGACCAGGTGCATCTTGGGCTCACAATAGCAGCAATTCTGGCTCAGCCCTGCCCTGGGAGTATGCCACCTCTGTGCACCTGTATTCTAGTCTCTGTCCCTGCTGCCACCTGCCTGGGCAAGTACTACCACACTTTGCCTATGGTGTTTCCATCCCAGATCTGTTCTGCCCGTGGGTGCCACCAGAGTAGAGGCCTGGCTTCCTCTGGTTGCTATGACAGAGGGAAGTGTTTCTCCAAAATATCACCAATGGTCTGAGCCCTGTTGTTGCCACCACCACACTGTGCCACAGAGCACCATTTCTCCCTCTTCCATTTGGCTCCCTAACACCGCAGTCCCCACTTTACACCCATACGCCTTGTCCATACCTCTGAAGAAAATGTCCAAGAGTCTGGACTCTGCAGGGGACAGGCTTCCAGACCTCAGGGTGGGAGTGCAGGGGAGTGATGGGAGTTCAGAATTGCGGGTAGAGTATATGTTCAATTTTATGCCTGGCAGGAGAGTCTATTTCTCCAACTTAAGCAGAAAGCATGGTGTGAATTTCAATCATTTTAAGAATTTCTAGGATTATTATTATGAATGCAATTAGAGCAAATGTAATAATATGGGACCTTTTTATTCCTATCGTAAATGTTTCTCAATATTCTCAGACATCTAAGATACATAAATTTGATTCCAGTAAAGCTTGAAACATCTACAATCTTTATAGATGAGGAAGTTACTTACCACAGCCTTCTAAGGTTATCTATTTCTTTTTTTTTTTTTAACACCCTAAAACCTAGGCTGATATTTTCTTAAACCAACTTTCCTATCTATCTAGTTCATTCCTCCAGCCTCTTTTTAAATTTTTTTTGTCTTCTCACCTCCCATGATATCTGTTCCACTCATTCAACAAGTATGTATTGAACACCTACGGGGTGGCCTACACAAGGAATGTAGATTTCAACAAGACAAATGTGGTTCTTGCTTTCTAATACTTTATAAACCATTGCAGGGAATAGTCCAGTCAGTAGTCTTAGGTTGAACCCAGTTTATCACTCTCTACTTGGTATCTCTTTCGAAGAATTGTAGGAATTAATGAGACAATGTTTTAGTGTTTTGAACAGTATCTGTCATGTGGCTTACTAAAAGCCATTATGGTTATTAATACCTAGGTGGGATATTCAAATTCCATGGCCTGCTGCATCCCAGATACATTTTTATTTCTTGGTCTGTTTTACTGCCATGTCCCTAGAACCTCATATGGGACCGTTATCTCTGCAGTAGACATATAGCTGTTTGCTTCTTTTTTTTTTTTTTTTTTTTGGCCAGGGCCAGGTTTTGAACCCACCACCTCTGGTATATGGGCCAGTGCCCTACTCCTTTGAGCCACAGGCGCCACCACTCTTTGCTTCATTTAATTCACTAATAAACTTCACTCATAAAGAAACATTAATGGTAAAACAGAGTCTGCTGAAGACGTTCTACTATACAAAGAAGAGGTATTGTTATACCCTTGTCAAACAATTTTTAAAATAGCTTTTAGTCTCATACATTTTGTGCTTTAGATTTTTATGTAGCAACTCTCCCATGAGAAATTTCTTTCTCTGACTTTTTTCTCTCTCTGTTTAATCTCCTCAGCAAAGTAATTTTGAATTCAGCTTCCTTTGTCATGCAGAGTAATTCAGTTATTTTTGTCTGAAATTCCTTTCATGACTTTGTATCAACCATAGGATAAATTTCAAAATCTTTCACATGACAGCAAGACTCTACATGAATTGGCCCTGTCCCCCTATCCAGCCTTATCTTCTGCTCCCCTTGCTGCTCACTGGTGCCCTAGCAGTCTTTCTGTGTTCTACAACACTGTCCATCTCAGTGCCTTAGCATGGCTTGTCTTTCTTCTTCTCTAGCCTTCCTCCTTTGTATCCTTAAGCCTTTGGGGTATTTTTATTTATCAGGTATCCTGATTCTGTGCTCTCCTGCACACTACTTAACAGTTTGACAAACCCTTATCCCATTTTTAATTATTTTTGTTCAGCATCTGATTTCCCTACTGGAATCAAGAGAGCAGGAGCTATACCTGTCTTGTTCACTGCTCTATTCCCATCATTTAGAACAGCAGTTCTCAACCTGTGGGTTGCAACCTACAGGAACTGTCTTAACGGGCTGCGGCATTAGGAAGGTTGAGAACCACTGATCTAGAACAGTATATTCACAGAGGAGGAGCTCACTGTGTAATTGAAGACCATGTGAGGTTTCAAGCTATTTATAGCAAATAGTTTTTTGTTACTATAAGGAGGAAAAAAATATAAAAAGTTAAAATGTTACCTTCTAACTTCTCTATAAATAATTGAAAAAGAATTCCTGGTCAATAAGAAATGAAAAAAGGAAAAGCAGGAAAAAAAAGCATTACAGATGATTAATAGAGTGAATAAGTTTTCAGTATAGATTTGAGGCTCCTTCTATAACTGAACTTAGACTTATAAAGTTGAGTATGCGGGACTGTTTGTTGAAATGTGTCATCTGATTTCAATTGACATGGAAAGGGAGAGATGATCTCTAGTATAGCCAGATACAATCTATGTTGGGTGTTTGGGTCAAAATCCACGTACTGCGTTTCACTGGGGAGCACTTGCAGTGAGCCTTGCAGATGTAATTTGTTTCATCCAGCCAACACCTCTGAGCAGATAAGCTTCTATGCTATGCCTAGCAGAGGTTTGTTTTTTCTTTGAATGAGTTGCCTGTGACTTTAACAAAATATTTTGATAGAAAAGGAATATAGAGGTCATTTATAAATTAAAACTTTGCTGTTGTTGGATTTAGGAAGTTTTATAGAGGCTGATGTGAAAATCTATACAGCATCTGTGAAATACACAGGGACTATTTTTTTGTGTAATTTTTGTTCACGTTAGTGGTTTAAACTTACTGTTCCTTTTTAGGTTTTTTAAATCATAGTTTTATAACTGTAATTTTCACTTATTCTGAGAAATACTGAAATACTGCTGTAATACTTTTGTTTCTAGTTTCAGTGTGTTTGATTTTAATCCTTAACCCATGTATGTAAATAGGATTCCTTTGGGGAGAAGAGGAAGCACAGAGATGAACTTCAAGTTTGTTTTAGATGATGAGGTTGTTTAAATAAATCTCTTGGAAATAATCATATATAAGTCAGACAATTAAGTTCATTAACTGATGCTAGAAAAAGTGCTACATACCTCACCACTGAGTATCACTATATTCACCTTTGAGGTGTTTCCCATCAGGAAGCTATGCACCAATGCCAGCACCTAGTCCACCTTCAAAGCCATTTTGGAGCTCTTTTTCTGGCATGGCCATTAGAGATCTTGTATGAGGCCTGATAATTTAGTTCACAAACTCATCCTAGAAAATATGCTATGTAACTCATTGCTGAATATCACTTTGGTCACCTTCAAAGTACTACCCTTGGGAAGCAGCACCTAGTCCATCCTTCAAAGCACTTTTTTACAATGATAGCTATGATGGCTATTCTAGAAAAACAGTTCCAAAATTGCTGAAAAGGGTGAACGTCTCAGCACTGGCATAAGTGCATAGCTTCCCAAGGAGAGTACTTTGAAGGTGACCATAGTAATATTCAGCCATGAGGTATGTAGCACTTTTTCTAGGAGAAGTTTGCAAATTTAATTGACTATATATGTATTACCAATAAAATGAAGCTGTTGGATTACCTAAATGTACTTAACGTAACTGCTGTAGACATTATTCTTTTCCTAGTTTGTGTCTATCCTGCTCCATTTTTAGTTTAGCTATGGGTTCTGTAGCTATTAAAAGCTGAAAAAGAACCCTTATACTATTTATTCCCTGCTGATCAATTTTGCATTTCCCAGTGTCCTCCCTCCCCAACCACACTTACTCCCAAAACAATAACCAACATGGCAGATGCAATATGATGTCCTATTTTCCTGATCATTTTTTTTAGATTGGATTTTTTAAAGCAGTTTTAGGATTACAGCAAAATTGAATGGGAGGGTATAGAGATATCTGGTATATCCCCTAGTGCTTCACATGCATAGTCTTCACCTCATCAACAGCCTCTACCAGCATGGTACATTTAGTTACAACTGATGAAACACAGTGACATCTCATTTGGTGACTTCATTATAACCCAGAGTCTGCAGTTTACTTTAGGGCTCATCTTAGTGTTGTTCATTGCTATTTTGAGTAATAGTCCTTTATTATATGTCTTTTGCAAATATTTTCTCCTAGTGTGTGGCTTTTCTCCATTCTCTTAATGTGTCTTTTGTGAGCAGAATTTCATTCTTTTACTTTTTGCCTTTCTTTTCTTTTCTTTTCTTTTCTTTTCTTTTCTTTTCTTTTCTTTTCTTTTCTTTTCTTTTCTTTCTTTTTAAAGAGACAGGGTCTTACCTTATTGCTCAGGCTGGAGTACAGTGGTACAATCATAGCTTACTCACGGCTCTTGGATCATGACAATGTACCAGCTCTCAAAGCACTGTTTCTAAGGGAGTTTTTAGCCAGTAAACAAATAACTACTGGAACTTCCTCCCTACTCATCTGATCTGTCCCATAATGACTTTTTTATTTACTTGAAGATAAGGAAATATTGAAAGGATGACAATTTGATGACATTCAGGACATGATGGGTAATACATCTATAGCTCTGAAGGCCATTCCAGAAAAAAAGTGATTTGATGGGTGGAGTAGGTGCTGGTATCAGTACGTAGCTTCCCAGGGGTAATACTTCAAAGGTGACCAAAGTGATATTTAGCAGTGAGGTATGTAGCACTTAGGCTAGGATGAGTTCACAAACTTAATTGTCAAACCTCCTACAACAACAGCTCCGATGACTATTCTAGAAAAAAAGTTGGAAAATTACTTTGATGGGTGGACTAGGCACTGGTCTCAGTGCATAGATTCCTAGGTGGAATACTTCGAAGGTGACTGTGGTGATATTCAACAGTGAGGTATGTTATACCTTTTCTAGGGTGAGTTTGTGAACTTAATCATCTGACCTCATGTATCTTCCTTAGGAAATGTCTGTTCAAATCATTTTGAGTTAGTTATTTTTCAGTTGTAAGAGTTTTTGTTTGTTTGTTTGTTTTTGTTTTTTGAGATAGAGTCTCACTCTGTTGCCCTGGTTAGAGTGAGTGCCATGGTGTCAGTCTAGCTTACAGCAACCTCAAACTTCTGGGTTCAAGAGACCCTCTTGCCTCAGCCTTCCAAGGAGCTGAAACTACTGGCACCTGCCACAATACTTGGCTAATTATTTCTATTTTTAGCATAGATGGAGTCTCTCTCTTGCTAAGGCTGGTCTTGAACTTCTGAGCTCAATTGATCCTCTTGTCTCAGCCTCCCAGAGTGCTTGGATTATAGGCATGAGCCACCAAGCCTGGCCTAAGGGATTTTATTTTCATATTCCAGATAGGAATATTTTCTCAGATACAATCTGCTAATATTTTTTTCTAGGTTGTGGATTGTCCTTTCATTTTCTTCATTCCTACTTCTGAAGCATAAAAATATAAAATTTTACGCAATCCACTTTGCTAATTTTTTTACTTTGATCAATTGTACTTTTGGTATGATAGTTTTAACTCTTACATTTAGATCTGTGATCCATTCTGAGGATCTTAGTGTGAGGTAAGGATCTAGATTCATTTTATTGCATGTGGAAATCTAATTATCATATTACTGTTTGTTTAAACACTCTTCTTTCTCCATCAAATTGTCTTGGCATCTTTGTTGTATATTAGCTACCCATAAAGGTAATTATTTTTTCTGCACTATCAATTCTAGTCCATAGATCTATTTGCCTATCCTTGTGTCTATACCACACAGTCTTGGTTATAGTGGTGTCATAGTACTTTCTGAAATTAGGAAATTAGGTTATCTAAGTTGTCCAACTTCCTATTTTGAAATTATTTTGTCTATTCCATGTCCTTTGCATTTTAATAAAAATTTTAGCATTCACTTATCAATTTGTACAAAAAGAGTCTGCTGGTAGGAATTGTGTTTAATTTGTGGATCAGTAATTTGTCATCTTAAAAATATTGAGCCTTTCAATCTATGAATACAGAATTTTTAATTTACATACTCACAAATACTTGGTAAATTTCAGTGCACCAATCTTATAATTCCTTTGTTAAATTTATTTCTATGTGTTTTATTAATTTCATGCTATTGTGATAGAATTATATTCTTATTTTTATTTTTGTGTTATTCCTAGTTTATAAAAATAGTTGAATTTTCTATATTTTTCTTATATTCTAAGACTTTGCTGAACTTGTTTACTACTTGTTTTTATTTTGGATTTTCTGAGATGTTATATACACTGAATTGTGGCATATCTGAACAAAGACCTCTCTTCTACCTCTTTTTCATCTTGATGTCATTAATTTTGTTTTGTTTTGTACCTTAGAGCAGAGGCTAGAATCTCTTGTACATTGTTGCATAGAACTAGTGAGAGCATATATTTTTGCCTTGTTCCTAGGCATAGAGGAAAAGCATTGAGTCTTTCAACATTAACTCTTCTGGTGTCTGTGGATTTTTCACAGTTGCTCTTTGTGGGTTGAGAATAATCCATTTAATTTCTAGTTTAGTGAGACTTCTATGATAAATTGCTTTTGGATTTATCAAATGCTTTTAGGAATCTCCGGAGATGATCATATAATTATTGCCTCATATGCTGCTTTTATTAACTATTACATTAATTATATGATTAATTTCTTTTTTTTCTTATTTTTATTTCTTATAGCATAAGTGTGTACATTAATGCAATCATGGGGTGCTGTTTTCATATACATTTTGAAATACTCTCATCAAACTGGTTAACATAACCTTCATGTCATTTTCTTATTGAGTTAAAACGTTCATACTGTGCTTTTAGAAAGATTCACTTGTACCCTTGTAAGATAAACCATAGAGGTGACCCCACCAATCACCCTCTCTCCCCCCTTCAACCCCCCCCATAATTAATTTATTAATTGACTAAGACAACCTTGTACTTCAAAATATATCTTATTTGGTCATAGTATGTCATGTACTTCATATGGTGTTAAATTTTTAAAGAATTTTTGTGTCTGTGTTCTTTAAGAGATTTTAGTCTATAGTTTTCTTGTAATGACTTTGGTTTTCATATCAAGTTAATGCTAGCCTCAGAGAATGAATTAGAAAGCCTTCTGCTCTGGTTTTGGAAGAGTTCATGAAGAATTGACATTATTTCCTTCGGTGTTTGATAGAATTTACCAGTGATATCATGTGGAATTGGTGGGGTTTTTCTGGTGGAAAGTTTCAAAATTAATAATTGAATTTCTTTATTTGTTGTAGGTCTGTGTAGATTTTCTGTTTCTTTTTTAGTCACTTAGAATAGTTTGTGTCTTTGTAGAAAGTTGTACATTCATCTAAGTTGTCTAATTTGTTGACATAAAGTTATTAAGATGTCCTTTTAATCCTTTATAATTTCTGAAGAGTTAATAGTGATATTACCCCATTCATTTCTTATTTTGGTAATCATTGACTTATTCCCTTTTTCCTAGATTGGTCTTTCTCAAAGGTTGTCACTTTGATAATCTAGACATAGAACCAAGTTTTAGTTTCACTGAATTTTTTAAACATATGTTTCTCAAGGTGAAGACGTAGGTTATTGATTTGAGAGATTTCCTAAACAGCATCTCAGAAATTTTGATATATTTTCATTTTCATTTACTTCAAAATATTTTATAATTATCCCTTATGTTTTCTTCTTTGGAACCTGGGTTACTTAGAAGTGTGTTGCTTTACTTCCAAATGTTTTGGAATTTCACAGGTTTCTTTTTGTTGTTGATTTCTAATCTAATTCTGTTGTTTTCAGAGAACATACTTAGTAAGATTTTAATTCTATTTAATTTATTAAAACTTGTTTTGTGGCCTAACACTGATTCCCCAACCCCTGGGCTGCAGACCAGTACCAGTCCATGGCCTGTTAGGGACCTGGCACACAGAAGGAGGTGAGTGGCATACAAACAAGTGAAGCTTCATCCATGTTTACTGCAATTCCCCATCACTTGCATCACTGCCTGAGCTCTACCTCCTGTCAGATCAACAGTAGCATTAGATTCTCATAGCAGTGTAAACTGTGTACTCAAGACCATATGAGCCTCTCAATAGATGCAGAAGAAGCATTTGACAAAATTCAACATCCTTTTCTTTTTTTTTTTTTTTTTTTTTTTTTTTTTTTTTTTTTTTTTTTTGGCCGGGGCTGGGTTTAAACCCGACACCTCCAGCATATGGGGCCAGCTCCCTACCCCTCTGAGCCACAGGTGCTGCCCTCAACATCCTTTTCTAATTAGAATTCTGAAGAATATAGACATAGGTGGCACATTTTTTAAACCGATCAACGCCATCTGTGACAACCCACAGCTAATATTATACTGAATATGTAAAACTGAAAGCTTTCCCACTCAGAACCGGAAAAAGATAAGGTTGTGCTCTGTCACCAGTACTATTCAACATAGTGCCTGTAATTCAAGGATTTTGAGAGGTTGGACTGTGTGGGTTCCTTGAAATCAGATGCTCCTTAGCAGCCTAAGCAGAGCCAGACTCTTCCTCTGCCAAAAATAGGAAGAGAAGAAAAAGAGCAAAAACAAAAAATAAAAAGGAAAAATTCAGGAAGACTGAAAACAAAACAGAAAAAGTCTGCAGCTTTATCTTGCCGATACTTTCTTCTGAGGGCCAAAGGTAGAGAGAAAGGTCTCTTAGCCCCCTTGAACCAGACTATTGCTGCCAGACCACAGCTGTGTCACCCCAGCTCTCAGCAAAAAAAGAAAAGAAAAGAAGAAATAATATCAAAATAAGAATAAATGTAGGAAATTAAAAATACCATTGTATCAAATAAAGGTGAGATGGGGAAGTTGAGTAAAGAAAGAAAGGAGAAAGACAAACAAACATAACAAAAAAGGGAAGGGATATCTTAGCCGTAGCAGAAGTGATTTATATGGGATAGAGAAGAAAGGTAGTAGAGTCTCTATCCAAAGAGAGAATGTAGAGTAGTGAAATAGGAAGAGAGGATAAATGAGGCTAAAAAACTGTATACACAAAAATATAGGAGTCCTTGCTCTTAATAAAGGTAAAAATGAAAGTTAAGAAAAAAAAGAACCAACCAAACAAATTCGCCAGAAACAAAATACATTAATATAACAAAAAGCTCTAATAACCCAAAATAAGAAACCTCAGCAACTAATAAATGAAGGAAAAAATAAAAAATATTAACAACAACAATAAGGAAAAGAAAAAATAAAAATAATAATTATACATATACATGTTTTTATACCTATATATATGGCCAAAGGGACAGACTTTGTAGTAGGAATATATTTGTGTTGTAATATACTGTTGGGACACCAGATGATGCTGTAATTGTAGGGGACGGACAACACAGCTGGGAACCTCTCTCTAGTTCCGGGGCATAGACCTGTTTCCCAACATAACTGTCTGCGGTGATTGCCTGATTATTTCCTCAGCTTCAGATCCTACTGGGTTGGGGTCTCAAAGCTCTCCAGAATCCTTCATAGGCAGGTCTCGCCATGCCCCCAGATAATAGTTCCCATGGGGTGTAGGGCCAATTGGCACTAGTGTATGGCCAATCTCCATGGGTGGAACTAAAAAGGCTGTGAACCTTTAGGAGGCCCGCCCTCACAACCTTCTGTGACCTTCATGTTCACATGGACGGAGGGTGTACATTTTCAAGATTTATCTATTTCCTCTAGGTTTCCTAGTTTGTGAGTATATTATTGTTAATAATAGTCTTTGATGATATTTTATATTTCTGTAGTATCAGCAGTAATGTTTCCTTTTTCCTTTCTGATTTTGTTTATTTGGGTCTTTTCCTAGTTAGTCTAGCCAGGAGTTTATCAGTTTTGTTCATCTTTTACAAGACCCACATTTTTTGTTTCATTGATTATTTATGTTGTTTTTTAAGTCTCTACTTCATTTACTTGTGCTCTGATCTTTTTTCGTTTGGGCATTTTTTCCCCCTGATAATTTTGGGTTTGGTTTGTTCTTGCTTTTCTAGTTTTTTGAGGTGTGGCATTAGTTTGTTAATTTGCAATCTTTCTAATTTTTTGATGTAGGAATTTAATACTGTAATCTTCTCTATTAGCACTTTCCAGTTAGCACTGCCTGCTTTATCCCACAGGTTTGTTTGTTTGTTTTGAGACTGTATCTTTCTCTGCCTCCCCATGTGAGTGTTCAGTGGCATCATTGTAGATCACTGCAACCTCATAGTCCTGTGCTTAAGTGATCCTTCTGACTCAGCATCCCAAGTAGTGGGTACTGCAGGCATGTGCCACCCCAGCCAGGTAATTTTTCTATTTTTTGTAGAGACAGGATCTGGCTCTTGCTCAGGCTGGTCTGAAATTCCTGGCCTCAAACAGTTCTGCCTCAGCCTCCCAAAGTGCTAGGATTATACACACGAGTTACCAAACCCAGCCTATCACAAAGATTTTGCTACGTTGTGTTTTCATTTTATTTATTTCAAGTAATTTTATGATTTCTGTCTCTATGTCTTACCTAGTGGTCCTTTAGGAATATATTGTTTAAATAGTTTCTGAAGTTCCTCTTGTTACTCATTTCTGGTTATATTTCACTGTCTCCTATTATGATACTTGATTGATTTCAGTTTTTTAAAGAACTTTGAGATTTTTTTTTGTGACCCATCTCAGAGGTGTGATATGGTGTTTCTATTTCTCTTGATTTCAAGAAATGTTAATTTCTGTCTTTATTTCTTCATTGACCCAATGGTCATTTAGGAGCATGTTGTTTAATTGACATGTTTAGATAGTTTCCAGAGTTCCTTTCATTGATTTTTCAACTGTGTTCTATTATGATACTTGATGTGGTTTCAGTTTTTTAAACATCATTGAAACTTCTTTTATAGCCTACAATATCTTGGAGGCTGTTTTACCTACTGATGAATTATGTTGTGCAGATGTTGGGTAGAATGTTCTATATGTGTTTGTTTAGTACATTTGGTCCAAAGTCCGATCTAAGCACAGTATTTCTTCATTGATTTTTCTGTCTAGATGATCTGCAAATGCTGTGAGTAGGATGTTGACGTCTTCTGCTCTTATTGTCTTGTTTTCTGTCTTTCTTTAGGCCTAATGATATTTGTTTTATGAATCTGAACACTCCAGTGTTGTATATATTTAGGATTGTTACATCCTCTTGCTGAAATGATCGCTTTATCGTTATATAATGGCCTTGTTTGTCTTCTAAATTTTTTTTACTGCTTTTGACTTAAAGTCTGTTTTATCTGAATTAAGTATAACTATTCCTGCTTGCTTTTGGTTTCCTTTAGCATGGTTAGACTTTAGCATGGACTATCTTTTGTCAACTCTTTTTCTTTCTGTGTATAGCTTTATTGATGAAGTGAGTTTCTTGTAAGCAGCATATAATTAGATCATGGGTTTGTTTGTTTTTATTCTTATGGCTAATTTACAGCTCTTAATGGAGCATTTACCCCAGTTATTGTCGAGGTTAATAGTGTTATGTGAGGTTTTGTTCCTCTCAAATTGTTAAATGTTTTCTAAATTCTTTCTTTTTCACTGGTTCTTTGCCACTGTCATTTGGTGGAATTCTATAATGCTGCCATTTCATTTCTTTCTCATTCCTCTTTTTGTTATTTCTTTACCAGAGAGTTTTATACTTCCATGTGTTCTCAGGATGATGAATATCATCCTTTCACATCCAAGTTAAGGACCCCCCAGGAGGATTTTCTGTAGGGTTATCAAGTGGTGATAAATTTCCTTAGCATTTGCTTGTTTAAGAAAAATTTTATTACTTCTTCATTTATAAAGGTTAATTTTACAGATAATAGAATTCTTGGCTGGCAGTATTTTCTTTCAGCACTTTGAAAATGCCGTCCCAGGGTGGCTTACTCTAGCCACAGACTGGCTTATACTTGGACTTGTTTTAATGGGCCCTGGGGGCCAATTCTTGCTTATAATGGCAGCAAGGTGTGTAAGCGAGTTCTCAGGCCCCTAAGGAGCTACTGTGATACAGGTGTTGGCAGTACCAATGGTTGAGCAAACCCCAACCCCTGTTTTCTATTTATTATATCCAGCTTTACAGTTTTGGGGAAAGAAAAGATTTTTTTTTAATCTCCATATTTGGCCATAACTGTATATCTCACCTGAATCCTCTTTTGTCAAGCTATTTTATAGCCTATTAGTTTTTTCATTTTAGCCTCCTTGGCTTTGCTCCATTAAGAGTCATGCAATGTAGTGCATTGTGACTTACACAAAAAGAATTACTCATAACTGCTTTATATAGGAGAAGACTGTGAGTAGTGTGGTAGGTACTTATGGTTTCCATTGCTATGTGTAATAAATAGGACAAATAGGCTGGGCATGGTGGCTTACACCTGTAATTGAGGCTGAAGCAAAAGGATTGCTTGAGCTCAGGAGCTCAAGACCAGCCTAAGGAAGAGTGAGACTCCGTCTCTACTAAAAATAGACAAATTAGCCAGATGTTGTGGTGAGCACTTGTAGTCCCAGGTACTTGGGAGTCTAGGTAGCAGGATCACTTGAGCTCAAGAGTTTAAAGTTGCTGTGAGCTAGGTTGGCACTACAGGTCTCTTGCCTGGGCAATAGAGTGAGACTCTGTCTGTCTAAATTAATAAATAAATAAGATGGCACAAATGAATGGTTATATAGTTTCTTGATTCTAATTTTCAGGTCTCTTGCCTGGGCAATAGAGTGAGGCTCTGTCTAAATAAATAAACAAATAAGATGGCACAAATGAATGGTTATATACTTACTCTTTTAAATTCTAATTTTCATGGAATGAAGTCTAAGTCTTTTCTTCTTAAGTTCCTGATTGTATTTAAGAAAATCTTCTGGTCTTCATTGATAATTTTGTAAAGTAAGCTTTTCCCAACTCCTTTAATGTCTTTTCACTCCTAATCATAGTTACTATATATTTTCTGACAATGTCTTTGTTTATCCAGTTATTTTCCCTACTCAACAAATTACCTTCTTGTTACTTTAACAGAAGTCAATCAAAGCATTGACAACTTCGCATCTATACACATTCCCACTGTAGGGCCTTTGCACTTCTCCTGGAATAGTTTTCTTCCAACTTGCCCTGTGGCTCACTCTACAAAATTTCACTTTATTATAGGCCTTAGTGTAGTACTATCTTATCTTTAAATGACACCTATATTAGCTTCTTTCCTATTACCTTGCTAATTGCTCTTTAGAATGCTTATATGTGAGAATTTTTCCCTTTCTCAAGAAGCTTTCCTGAAAGATCAACTCACAATAAGACAGATTAGTAAATGAAATAGGGGTCCAGAAATTTATATGTCCTTATTTTAGAAGGGAAGGAGCGCTAAGGAAAATAGATAACTCTGTTCAGTAGTTACTAGGGAGTACAAACAGCAATGTGGGAGAATGTATGGATGTAAGAGAAGATGATAAACTTATAAATGATTCTCTTTGAGAATTAAATTAACCCAAGAGGCAGGTCTTATATTTAAAATGATTTGAGCCAAATCTGATTGTATTCTTGATCTTCTTTCCTTCAATATATTGAGATAACAGGGAGAGTAAGTGAAGTCAGTTGGTTTTTTGATGCCTATTGCTCTGTGAGGGACCTTTAATTCAAAATACTCCAAAATACTCTTTATACCAAGAAGTCATATTTTATGGTGAAATTTCCTGAACTCCTTCACTTATGACCATTAATATACTGTATGTCATTTTGATTAATCATTTGGTTTTCTTTCTTTCTACCTCTATGTAATCTCTATGAAAACAATGAGTTTATATTGTTCACTGCTCTGTCTCTAGATCCTAGAATAATGTCACATAGTTTATTAACTCATAATATTTCTGTAACATTTTTCATAGGGTCTTTTTCCTTTTTCTCTGCCCTTCTCTCAAATATAAATGTCTTTTATATTTACAGCTTTCCTGGCTATTCTGATCTGTACCTCTACTCTCTGTTTTCACTGTTGGTTTACAAATCTATAAGATTTTGGCTTCTTTATTCCCTTTCTTATATAAGCCCAGGTTTCAGTTTTGTCTATACTAACTAATGTTATGGACTGAATATTTGTGTTCCTCTAAAATTTGTATATTGAATTCCTTATCGCTAATGGGATGGTATTAGGAGGTAGGTGGGACCTTTAGGAGGTGATTACATTTATATGACATCTTAAGGTTGGAGCCTTCATGAGGCAATTAGTGCTTTTTTAAGAAGAGGAAGAAATGCCTGTGCTTTTCTCTTGATCATATATAAGAGAGTGAGAAAGCAGCTCTGTACAAGATAGTTTTAAAGAGGGTACTCACCAAGAACTAAATCTGCCAGCACGTTGATCTTAGAATTCCCAGCTCCAGAGCAATTAGAAATAAAGGTCTACTGTGTAAGCAAATAGTCTATAGCATTTTGTTACAGGAATCTGAGCTGACTAAGATAGCTGTCTATCCCCTGGCCCTGATATTACTAATCTGGTCTTACAGAGTATTAGCAATCTTCAATACCAAAAATTGACCCTACATAAGTCACACATTGTCATAGTAGTCACATTTCTTTCAAAACTGTAGGGTAGCTACTACTACTTTAATTTCCTAAATGTTGGTGCTATTATTTTTAGTCCTTTCTCCTTTAAAAATAATAATTATTCTAATTTGGCATTGTTTATAATCAAAATCATAAGTTTGAGAGAATCTTTAAAAGACAGTATTAAATTTCTTTATGACTAATGACATTCTGATGAGTAAGTCATGATTAAGCCAGTAATAACTTTCAGAAATAGGTGATTTCTTAGATTTGTAAATGTGAAGAAAATCACAAGTTTGAAATCAATTAACTCTTAATATTGTCATTATGAGTATATATTTTGTACATGCAGTACAATCCACATTTTCTACTATAAAACATATTTCAAATGTAGAATTTTGTTTAAGGGAAAATAAAACTAAAGGTAGCTAATTTTTATTTCCTTTTTTTCCCAGGCATTTTAGCCGTTCTCTTCTTCCACTTTATACTCTTTTTATTATTTTTAAAGCCTTGATTCCATGAAAATACCTATTAGTTAAATTAATATCATTTAGAATTAAAGAACACTTTCTTTTTCCAATTTTAACTATTTTCTCAAATAATGAGAAGCTCTCTCAGGAACTCTGAAACCTAGAATTAAATGTTTTTTGTTGTTTCCTGTGTACAGTTATGAGTTACAAGGTCCTGATTTGATATACAATATGGAATGCTTAAATCAGACTGATTAACATAAATATCATCTCACTTATTGGTTGTGGTAAGACATTTATAGTATACTTTAGTAATTTTGAAATATACCATTGCATTATGCACAGTAGGTCAGGTCCCACCAAATACCTTCTCTCCTGCCCCCAAGCCCCCACTCCAGGTATAAGATCATGTCATCTGTGAAGAGTGAGAGTTTGATCTCCTCTGACACCATTTGGATACCCTTGATCACCTTCTCTTGCCTGATTGCCATGGCTAAGGCTTCCATTACTATGTTGAATAGCAGTGGAGACACGGGTATCCTTGCCTAGTTCCAGAAATGAATGGGAATGTTTTCAATTTTATTCCACTCAATATGATATTGGCTGTGGGTTTGTTGTAGATGGCCTCTATCAGTTTAAGAAATGTCCTGTCTAGGGCAGTGCCAGTGGCTCAAAGAAGTAGGACGCTTGCCCCATATGCCAGGAGTGGCAGGTTCAAACCTAGCCCCGGCCAAAGGGAAAAAAAAAAAGAAATGACCTGTCTATTCCTAATTTTTTAAGTGTTCTGATTATGAAAGGATGCTGGATATTATCAAAAGCTTTTTCTGCATCTATTGATAGAATCATATGGTCTTTGTTTTTTATTTATGTGCTGTATTACATTTATAGATTTACATATGATGAACCAACCTTGTAACCTTGGGATAAAGCCAACTCGATCATGGTGTGTAATATTTTTGATGTGTTGTTGAGTTCTGTTTGCTAGGATCTTATTGAATATTTTTACATCTATATTCATTAATGACATTGGTCTATTGTTTTCTTTCATTGTTGGTCCTTTCCTGGTTTGGGGATCAAAGTGATAATTGCTTCACAGAATGAAGAGCACTTTATCTTTATTGTCTTTCAGTCAGTTAAATGCTAATGGGTTTGGGGAAACAATGTCAGTAATTTTGGTTCACTTGTGTTTGTAGTGTATGTGTCTCTGAAGTGTTACCCTCACAGTAGATGATAGAGTACGCCTGTATATGCTGGTTCATATTTGACATAAACCTGCCTCAGTTATACTGGCTTATTGAACATAAGTGTAAAAAATTTGCAAAGAGGATGACTTTTTTCTTTCTTATAGCAAATTAATCATTCAATGACTAAGGTTATGAAAGCAAAGAAAACTGAGGAAAGAAAGTGTCTCCAGTATTGACCAACATTCTTTCCTAATTTGTGAGGTAAAAGTTTATAAGGTGACTCACATTGACCACAAGAACATACTTTTTCCTGTAGTACAATAGAATATATTTTAAACGGAGAAAATGATTCTCTATCTAGAATATTATGTTATTGGGTATATCTCTGTAACACTGTAACAAGAAGATTCAGACTCATAAATTAGATATATATGATAAAGGTTTTATAATTAGTCACTGTTCACTAACTCCAGAATTGATAACACATGTTCTATAAGTAGGAATTTCATAGTTGACCACCTGCCTATATTGGCTACCTCCTTAATTTGACCTTTCATAGACCAGACATATACCACTTGTACATATCAGTATCCTAGGCCTAGTTCCTTATATTGGCCAACTCTGTATGTTGACCAGTTTGTTACAGCTGGATGGCCAACTTATAGAGGTTCTACTATGTATACAGTGCCCATAAAATTTGTGTGCAATTTAAAATAGACAACTATTTTAAATCGCACATGAACTTTATGGACACCCTACATAATTAAAACTATTTTTGTGTCATTTAAAACATTATCTTCTGATTTTACTATGGTATAAAATCAGCAACATGTGATACAATGTAAGGAAATACACAGTAATTTTTAGTTTCATTCAATTGTCAGCTAGTATGTTCCTTTATGGCACTCCTCCTCATTCAATTTCTTAGTGTTGACATATGCAGTGGATAGTCTCATTAATTGTTCTTTATGCATTTGTCCCAAAGCCTCTGTCATATTTACTCCCTTTCACATTATTTTGTCTGAATTATATCAGTTTTTGGTAATCATTTTCTTGAGAACTGTTTTGTTTGTATTCTCTGTTGATGTCATAGAAAGGTCACAGAGGGGATTCTCAGTCTTTCTGCTTTTTTTGTTTTTTGACATTTTGTTTGAAAACATCAGCAGTATCTTTTTCTAAAATAAGAGACACAGATTATAGCATTGGAACTTTACAAGTAAACTAAAAATCCTTGAGAGTCACCCCAGATTGATAGACACTATATGAAGTTCTCTGAATAGTATACAGTTCTGGCTTATCGTGGATGTCTGAGCATAGTGTGGGGAGTAAACAGGACACTGTTTTGCCAGTATTATAAGTACATAAGATGTTTTTATTTTGGAGTATGTTTGTGTGTGTAAAAGGATTACCCATGCAGTGAATGTTTTTTGTGTATTTTTGTCACAGTGATTAATTGTGGAATTTTTCTCATTAAATGTTAATATCTCATCTAGGTATAAAGTGCTTTTTAAAGCAGTCAATCTGCATACTAAATAAATAGATATGAAGTAGTACCTTAAAAGGTACATAACCATAAAAGGTTATGTTGTATATGTTAGGGTATGATATACCCAATTTTAATTTATTGGTCTAATTCTAAAGATGAAGCAGAAATATATCTGAGATAGTCCAGTGTTCTTTGGGATCTTTCAAAAATTTTTAACAGATTTAAAGGTACTCTTCTTCCATCTAGTATAACCACCATTTAGCATTTCTTAGATGAAAAATAAGGTTTGGGAAAAATACCTGTAGCTTACTACCAGTTTTAAAATATGTAATCTAAAATCATTCCTAAATATTTTAAGATGATTTGGCAGAACCTTTATTTTGTAAATAGCAAGGAATTTGATGTAGGTTTTTCAACAATTTTAAAATTAGTTACAGATGATTTAAAGTTTGTAATTCTTTCTTGGGGGCAAAATGTTTTAAATCTTAAGACAGACAAAGTACCGCAGTGCTGACCACATCTTATTATGGAGTTAACATTGTTTCCAATCAAGTTACTGTGAACTGCTATTGTTAGATTTATTCTATTATGCAAGTCTCCATGTCAGAGTTTCTAATTTTGTAATTTTATTAACTATATTTGCTTAAGACATTTTGAATGTTCAAACTTGTGGGAATCTACCATGTGGTACCTACTGAGTATCAAATGCATACTTAGATTCCCTTAAAATATATTTATAGTATTACCCACTTAATAATTCACTTGTTATTTTTTCTTTAATGAAAAAGGAATGTGAAACTATAAATACGTTGTGATCTGATTCTAACTTTGCCTGGCCACATCTATTACCCATGCGGGAAAAATATATATGAAGGAAACTCAGTGTTAATGGAGGCTGAGTGCAGTGGCTCACACCTGTAATCCCAGCACTTTGGGAAGCCAAGATGAGAGGATCATTTGAGGTCAGGATTTAAGGATGCAGTGAACTGTTATCAGGCCTGCAGTCCAGCCTGGGTGACAGAGTGAAATCCTATGTCTAAAAAAAAAAAAAGTACACATTATTAGACATGGCAGAGTATACAGTGAATTATGACTGGTTTTGATAGTTTCTTCTTTATATACTGTACTTATCTATAGTAAACTGTAGTAAGGTACCTCATACCTCTAATTAGAGAATAAATGTTCTCAATGTGTTTTAAAATAATTGAGCTACTCAAGTCTGTACTATACTCTTTGTATTGACAAGCACTAGTAGAATCATAAAGTCCAAAGTACAAGTGATAGGAATGTATTTCCCATCAAACTGATACCATAATAATATATGTTTAAAAATATGACAGACAAAGTACCGCAGTGCTGACCACATCTTATTATGGAGTTAACATTGTTAACTCCACCATAGTTGACCACCTCCCTATAGTGACCACCTCCTTAAGTTGATCTACTTTTCATAGAATGGACATGCACTACATGTATGTATCAGCACAGTAGGCCTTGTTCCTTATATTGACCACTTCTGTATGTCGACCAGTTTGTTACAATTCCTTGGGTGATGCACTTGCAGAGGTTCTACTGCGTTCTAATAAGTGTACTTTAAAAAATTATTTCAAAAAGTACTTTCCCATAGCCATAATAAAAATGATGGTTTTATCTCAGAAATTTATACTAATGAATTGATCTCATCTAAGTTAGTAAAAGATAAAAATATAAATAGTATATTGCTTTTAGTTCTGAAATTTATGAATACCAATTTTTTAAACAAGTACAATTTATTTAAAATAACTTACCTAAGTGAAGGTTCATAAGAGTAGAAAAACAAACACCCCATGTACTCACTATTAAATGGGAATTAATCCATCAATACCCATGTGAACATTTGATAGTAAATCTCGACAGAAAGCAAGCAGTTGGGAGGGGTAGGAGGGGAGGAGTAAGTTCATACCTAATGGGTACAGTACACACTATCTGGGTGAGGGGCACACATAACTTTCACTCAAACTATACAAAAGCAATTCCTATATCTACCTATACCTAAAACATTTGTAATATCTATGATATCTGAATTTTTTTATTTTTAAAGAAAAGTGTATTATGGAAATCCTGGGTCTAGGCCAATATATTGGGCTCTCTTCCTTGATATTTTTGATAACTGCATGATATTACATAATGTTGTTGTACCATAATTTATTTAATCATTCCTCAGGTCATGAAGTTTGAGGTGTATTTCTACATATTTCATCAAAAAAAAAAAGTAACTCATATGTAAAATCATCCTGGGACCATATTAAATGCATGCTAGGTCTTAACCACTACCAATTCTGATTAAGTAAGTCTGAAGTAGAACCTAGCTACTTCTATTTTAAATAAGTGCCTCACATGATTCTGATGCAGGTGGCTTTACAGGTCATAGTAGATTGTTTATTCTTCTTCTTTCTCATTCCATGGCCAGATCTATGGTCATTTTCAATCCATAGATAAATTATTGCCCTTTCCTAATTTAATGTATTTTCTGTGTTCTCAATGGCATGGTGCATATATCCCCAACAGTTGCATGATACAGTTCACTGGGGTAAGAAAAGAGGAAGTTAGAACTTCTATTTATATTTTTATCTCATTTATTTAATTTCTATTCATATGTGTCTTATAAGGTACATAATTTTAGACATGGTATGTTATGATAAATACAAACATTTTTAAAAAGTAATTTTTAAGTAACTTGTAAATTGTTTGGCTACTTTGGGATACTATATTTGCTTTTTTTCTGTTTGTTGTTTGTTTGTTTAGAGACAGGGTCTAACTCTGCTGCTCGGATAGAGTGCAGTGTGCTTTTTATAAGACAGTATTAATCATAAATGTTGAATGTTTTTCATTTCAAATGTAAACAGGCAGGTCATGGTGGCTAATGCCTGTAATCACAGCCCTTAGCGAAGTCAAATTGGGAGGATCACTTGAGACCAACCTGGGCAACATAGCAGACCCTGTCTCTACATAAAATAAAAAATTAGCTGGCTGAGGTTGCATATACCTGTAGTCTGGATAGTCAGAAATCTGAGCAGGAGGATCACTTGGGCTCAGGAGTTTAAGACTACTGTGGGCTGCAATCACCTAGGCAACAGAATGAGACCCTTATCTCAGAAAAATATATAAATAATAGACTATTTACTATCCAGTGGCAATTAACCATATTTTTGTATGTCTGCTTCCTTACTCCCTTTGTCCTTTTTATCAGGTGATGCTTTTCCTTGGACTATCAGCTTGCATCATTTCAGCATATATACCCTTCTTGGAAAACAAGTGACACTTTGCCTGGTGGAACCTATGGGTTGTACCTCTACTCTAGCTGTCACATCTCAAAAGCTACTTGCTACAGGACCTGATATGCGACATTCATTTGTTGTCTGTCTCCATGTTGACCTAGAATCACTAGAGATAAAATGCTCTAATCCCCAGGTTAGTACATTTGATTTATGAAAGGAAATTTAATGTAATGTGATTTTAAAACAATAGTTATCCATTTTGTTGAAGGGTCTCTCTTCTAGTAAGTATCCTAAATTAATTTTAGCTGGGCTATCAAGATTAGCGTGGTTAGATTAAGAATTGCTTTGAAGCTCTCTCAAGTTTTGTAATTTAAACTCTTGAAAATGTAATGGTGGCAGTACAAATGCATCTTTTGTCTGATGGAATGAAATCAGTTACAGATGTAATGTTTTTAAACACTGAAGAATTATTTTACTGTTAGACCCATGAGTCTGTCGAACTGATCAAATGTAATTTTCAATCATATTCTTACTCAGAACTTTGCTTATAGTTTTTTAGAAGAGACAAATAGAAGTATTTACTATTTTAAAAAGGCATTTTATTAATCCCATAAGATTTTAGTTGTCATAGGGCAATCATGTTATGTCTTACAATTTTACAATATAATATAAATTCAAATCAACAGAGTTTATATAAATTATTAATTGTATAAAATTTATTTCTTTAACCTCAAGTAGATGGTACTATATTTTTACTTGTTGTCTATATTGAAAATAATTTGAAGTTATATTTTTAAAATAATTCTTTTTAGGATCCTTGAGCAGAGGAGTTTGAATCTGCCATGATTATGCCTGTGAATAGCCACTGCATTTACTCACTTTTTAAGAGAGTAAAAATAGAGAGTAATAAAACTCTCTTAAAAAATTAAGTTTGATTTTATGAAGTAGGTTCAAGTGTCATTCCATATTTTATATAGCCACCATCTTGATACCATCCTTCTTTCTTCTCTTCTCCCTTGCTCCTTACCATGGACTATACAGTTTGGTATGACTTTTTATACAATATGTTAGTACCCTTTGAAAAGATTAGACCTGCTAATATGTAGATGAGAGCCTTATAAAAATGCATATAATTAAAATTGACAAGGCAATTATATTAAAAGAACACTATTATAAAAACTTAAAAATTTATATTCTATTATAAAAGTCATTTCTTTTAGAATAAGTAGTAGATTCCTTCAAATGATACTAAATATTCTAGTTTAGTGGCCATTTTGCTTTCCATTATAATCTATAATGATAGAGAAGAGAATATTTATGAAATTGACTTACCTTCTCTGAGATTACTCTTTAAATGCTACTGCTAATGGTTGCTTTAAAGACATTTCCAAGAAGAAGGGAAACTGTTAGGGGTTGGATTGTGTTCTCACAAGAAGATATATTAAAGTCCTAACATCCTATATCTCAGAATATGACTTTATTTGCTAATAGCTTTGTTACAGAAGAAATACAGTTAAAATGAGTTAATTAGGGTGGGCCCTAATCCTATGTGACTGGGTATCCTTATAAAATAGGGAAATTTGGACACAGACACATATAGAGGACAGATAATCTGAAGACACAAGGAGAAAGTGCCATATAAACATGGAAGCAGAAGTTGAAGTGATGAATCTGAAAGCTAAGGAACACCAAAGATGCCAGACACCTTTAGAAGCTAGGAAGATAGCTAATGAATGATTCTACTCAGTCTTAGTCTTAAAGGGCATGTGGCCCTGTTGATACCTTGATTTTCTGATACCTTGATTTTGGCCAATAAATTTCTGTTCTTAAGCTCCCCAGTTTATGGTGCTTTGCTATGGCAGCTTTACCAAACAGAATGTAGAAGAACAAATTCAACTTCTTTAGATCCTTTATCACAGGTGTTAACAAAGGAAAGTTTAGGAGATCTACTCCCCGCGTGGCAACATAAGCCCTGTCAGCCTACTTTTTTCAACTGATTATTCCTATATACTCTGGGAACAATATAAAAGCTAACAATTACTATGTAAATAAATGTTCTCAAAGTACTTTTAAATGATGGATTTGCAAAAAGACTTTCAGGCAGCTATTATAATTTTTTTTCACCAGGTGTTGAAGAAAGCACACTGTATAAAAAAGACTTCCCAACTGAGGTATAGAAAGCATAAACAAAATGGAATTTTAGAACTGAAAAATACAGTCGCTGAAGGAAGAAAATTATACTATGTGGGTTTAAAGAAGCCTGAGAATGATAGAAGAAAGTCACTGAACTTGAACACAGATCAGTAGAAATTACTGAATTTGAAAAACAGAGAAAAAAATTTGAAAAATGAACAGAGTTTCAACAACAGAAGGGGAAAAAAAACTAATATTATCTAATGGGAGTTTTGGAAAAAGAGGAGAAAAAGATTCAGGCAGAATAAAATGAATAACTATAGAAAACTTCCCAAATTTAGGGAAAGAGACAGGCTTTAACATATTCAAGAAGTTTACCCAATCCCAAATAGGATAAACTCAAGTAAAATACACTTTGACACATTGTGATTGAAAAACTGAAAACCAAACATAAACTTTTTTAAAAATCTGGAAAGCAGTTATAGGAAGAGACACATTCTATATAAGTAAGCAATGATTTGAATGAGTACAGATACCTCATTAAAAACCATAGGAGACATAAGCCCTTAGAACACTATCTTTAAAGTGCTAACATGAAAGACCTGTTAACCCAGTGAAGACACCCCATAGAAGTGAAAGTGAAATAAACACATTCTTCTTAGATAAAAGAAACTAAAAGTTTGTCACCAGCTGCTCTATTCCTCAAACAATGCTAAAGGAAGTTTTTCAGGGTGAAGAAAGATACCAGATGAAAACCTGGATTTTTAGGAATGAAGGAAAGCCAATAGAGATGGTAAATGTTTTTGGAAAAACTATTAATGTATGTGTAACTTTTAATGTAAAAAGCATGGCATTTTTCAGTTTGTGTAGATGTAATATATGAGACATGGAAGAGATGTAAGGCAAACTATAACATTAAGGCTAGAGAAAGATGGGGTAAAGAGCCAAGTTTTTATATATTATATGATGTAAATTCTTAAGTAGGTTGTGAAAGTTTTGGTATGTATATTATAATATTTTAGAACAACTACTAAACAAATGCAAAAATACAAAGGGATGGGCAAAAACTCCAATAGATTAATTAAAATTAAATACTGAAATATGTTCAAATAAGCCTAAAGAAATCAGGAAATCATAACAGAACAACAAAAAATACAATGGTAAAGCTAAGCCAGTTGTATCAATAATTACATTAAATATTAATGGTCTGAACTAAGAATCAGCAAACTAATGCTAACAGGCTAAATTTGGCCACAAGCATTTTTCCTTGTGATAGCAATCATTGTCTATGGTTGCGTTCATGCTATAGCTGCAGAATTGAGTGTCCATAACAGAACATGAGGAGGGCCTGGTGGTTTATGTCTGTGATCCCAGCACTCTGTGAGGTGGAGGCGAGAAGTATGCTTAAGGCTAAGAGTTCAAGAGTGGTAATAGAACAATGTAGTTCACAAAGCATGGGTCTAAACACTCCAATTAAAAGGCAAAGATATATAGTTGGGGGGCGGGTATAAAAGCAAGACTGTAGTATATACTATCTAAAAATGAAGCACACGAAATATAAAAAAAAAAGGTTATACATAGGTGCCTATGAAAAGATAGAAATGGCATAAGAAGGCTGGACTTATTTGAGTGTCAGATAAAATAAACAAAATAGTATTACTGGGGTAAAGAGTAACCTAAAACAAAAAATTGACAGAATGAAAGGGAAAAATAGATAATTGTACAACCTTGGTAGACAATTTTTATAATATACTTCTCAGTGGTCGATAAAACTATTAGATAAATAAGTAAAGATATAGAAGAAATGAAAAATACCATGAACTCACTTTGATCTTTCTGGTATTTTTAGAACACTATATTCCACCACTGTGGAATGCACTTTTTTTTTCAGGAATGCATGGTCTCATGTTTAAGAGGATCAAAATCATATGTACGTGTATTATTTGACCAATAAATTAGAAATCAATAACAATAAAATATCTTTAAAATTTTAAAATATCTAGACCTTAAATAACATGTTTCTAAATAATCTCAAAGAGGAAATCATTTGAGAAATTAGAAAATATTTTTATTGAATGACAATGAAAAAAAGTAGATATAGCTCATGGCAGTATTTAGAGGGAAACATAACTTTAAATACTAATGGTAAAAAAGAGAAAAGATCGTGAATGTTAATTATAAAACTTGAGCCACATAAACCTCTTTCTTGTGAGTGCTTGCTTCAGTTTATGCTTCCAGACTCTTTGAATTGTTTCAGAATTCCAGAGGATAGCTTGATTTGTTTTTCCTCCCTCCCAAATGCATTAAGCCAATATTTATTGAGTACTTTGTGTAAGGCTCACATAAGGGAAACAAAGACGAATAATACAAACACGTGAAGAAGGCCTTATCTACATACACCATGATCCAACTGTTGAAATCCACAAAGAGCAAATTTTGAAAATATCATGAAAAAAATCTATGTATGACACATCACAGGAGAACCAAGATTTGATGACTGCTTAATTCTTGTAAGAAATCATGGAGGCCAGAAGAGTATCTTTAAATTATGAAAATTTTAATAAAAGTATTCAATCCAGATTCAAAATCAAGTAAAAATAACCTTTTGTATTTGAAAACTAAAGGAAGATCTGTTCAGATAAGAGAATCTAGTACCGATAAAAATATACTACATGAAGTGTTTAAAATATGTTCATGATCAAGGGAAATGACACCAGATGGTTGGGCATCTCTTCAAGTGTTTATTGTTCATTGAGTTGGCTCTTTTGTGAATTAATATTCATGTTGTTTATGTTAATTTGTGTTCTCCTGCTTACTAATAAGGTGGATCTTTTTTTTTTAAAGTTGATAATTTTTTTTTTTTTTTTTTTTTTTGCAGTTTTTGGCTGGGGCTGGGTTTGAACCCACCACCTCCAGTATGTGGGGCCAGCACCCTACTCCTTTGAGCCACAGGCACTGCCCACATTGATTATTTTTTTTTCTAATGTTTATTGAACAGTAAATTTGCTCTTTTGTAAATTGGTAATTCATATCATTTACCCAGTCTTCTAGTTTTCCTTTCTTAGCAATTTGAAAGAGCTTCTCTGTAAATACATACATTTTTTTTCTAGAATGTAATTAATTTGCCTTTAAACTTTATAGCATCTGGCAGGCTTTTATGGCTCCCTAACACAGGTGTTCTGGAAGATTCATGTCCAATTGATAAAGTACCACTGATGAAACTATGACTGGATGGGCATGAGTTATTCCCTTCTGTAACAAGACATCTTTGCCTGCAACATCAGGGAAGACATGAAGAAGGGGTCCTTTCAAGGAATGAGCCGAAATCTACTGAAGTATAAAAAACTGAAACAAATAAAATACACCTTAAAAATTATACACCCCAAGCAAACATAAAAAAAAAGAAAAAGAAAAGAAAAAGAGTGATTAAATGATGATGTGAATTTTTTCTTGGAATACCTAGACCGAACTCACAGATAGTTTCATAATGGGGAGAGTATAGCAAGGGAGAAATGCAGTTGCTTTAAAGAAAGGCAGTCCATGGGAAAGAAGACAATTGAAAAGACAAGCAGCAAAGAAATATGCAATGGTATGTTCTTCTTGTAGAGAACCTGGTCAAGGAGTTGTAGATTCCTAGCAGCCCTTGAAACTCAAGATATGGGCACTGGAATTTACCTATGTGGGTCCACAGAGTACAAAATAACCAAGTGTAAGGCTAAAGTACATACAGGTCTTAGTGAATTTCCTTTTATAAAGTGTTTTGTTTATAGGAAAAGGAGCATTTATCTAGATCTTGTCCTGATAATCCCAAAGGAATCTATGCTGTCAGTGAATACAAACTTTTTGGATCATTTAAAGAAAGGTATCTCTCACAGTCAGAACAGATCTAATGTACGCAGTTGTTCTCTGGGCACAGGCAATGAGTGAAGACTGTGAAGAAATTGTGGATGCACTTAAACCACAGAAACACGAAACAAAGATACCTAATACTGTCAATTTTTAATAATGACTAGTATTATTTTAGTTACAAACTCATTGTTACTTTCTAAACTGAGCCTATTTCACAGCCTTTCCCTCAGAGCCAAGTATATATTGTAGATACTGGTATGGTCTGTCTGTGATCAAAAACAGTTTTCTCGATCTACCCATCCAAGAGTATTGCTGCCTCTGTGTGAGAAAAATCATTTAAGAAAAGAATAAGGTGATTAAATTGGGTTATCAAAAAATATATATTTAACACACAGAACTTAGACATAACTAAGTGGTTTTGTACTTGGTTCTAATCAACAGTCATCTTTTTTAAAAGCAAAAATACACATAAATGTTAAAACACCCCTAAACAAAGGGTACTGCTTTGTATTTGGAAAGGAGTTTTTGGTTATATTGTTTTCTTGGGTAAAAGTAACAATTTATTTTTATAATAGATATTTATTTATAAGTTGCCATAAAATCAGTGTTTTTAAAATATTGAATGAAAATACATTTGCTATTTTTTAAAAATTAAGAAAAACTGACATCTTTTGCCAAAAATGTTTAATTTTTCATTGTTATATATATCTATATTTCTCTTTTTATTTTCCAAGAATCATTTTTTCTTAATTAAAAGAACATCATGAACCCTCCTGTATATGAACACATGTACACATACACATAGCATTTTGTGATTTCTTACTTTTATTTATTCTTTTAAAATTAGTGACTCCAAATCTCTTTCTTGTGAATGTTTGCGGACTAATTCATCTTTTTTTGCTTTTACTTTTTGTTTTTAAAATATATATGTTGTAAGGAAGAGTTGAAGATCAGTACTTTATGTCCTTTTTTATTCCTTTGACTACTTTGAGAACGTGATAAAAGCTATGAACCTTTTTCTCAAAACAATGTATGAGTCTACTAAGTTTTGCATATACTTTAAGAATATGTAAATATGGCTTTTGAATATAGCCAGTATGTAAGTTTTTTATTATATTTTATTAGAATAATTCCCAAATAAATTTACCTTTCTTTGGTGTATCCAATAGGATGACTTTAGAAGTATGACCCTAGTACATTATTGTTTCTTTATTATTCACATATAGACCCCTCATATACTTTATTTTCTTATAAAATATTGCAAGCTCTGTATGTAAAGTAGGCCCAGAGCAAATTTGTTGTCATATCAGAGGTTATTGTTTTTGTTAGTCCTCTCATTGCTACAAGGTTTTTAGTCAGTATATATATACAAGTAAGATGTATCGACATATATGTATATATATAGAGAGAGAGATGGATAGATATATATCTATATATATATGTAGTCACATACATATGTAGATAATAATATAAGGATATATACATAGGATATACATATTCATACACATATATACAAGTATATATACATATCCATACATATATATCCTTGTATTTATATCTACGTATATATCTATCCATCTGTATATATACATATATAGATACATATATATCCTTGTATTTTTTTTTTTTTTTTTATTGAATGGTAACTGTGTACATTGATGCACTTTGGGGGTACAGTGTGGAGTTTTCATACACAATCCAAGACACTTCCATCAAATATCCTTGTATTTTTGTGCCATCAAGTGATTTTCATCACTCCTCACCTTAATATTAACTATTTTATTAAAGTTTCCTAATTCTTCTTGATGTCTTCATATGCTAATCTCACAAACCCTAAAAATTGTGTTAATTCAGAAATTAAATGACCCTATAGAATTCTTTATTTAACATAATAAAACTTTAATTTTCCCTTGGTCAATAATTTGATATATTGTCTTCCTATTTGCATTCTCAAGAACATAAAACTATCTTTGTATTTTTGGGTTTTAACTGTGTGAAACTAGAGAAAGAACAGATTTTTTGCCCTATTCCTATTCATTTATTCATTGTATTTTATTGCTGTAAGTTATGTTTTTACCAAGGCAATGGAATTTGGCATTTCTCTATAAGAACAAAACATTTAAATTCAAACAAAATGGGGTTTGTATCCTTGTTCCACTCACTCATTTTTAATTTCTCTGAGCCTCCTGATTTTTACCTTTTAAACAAAATTAAACAAGTATAAGTATAATGTTTTATATAGAAAGTTGGGTATTTTTAAAAAAGAAAACTCTTTTTGAAACAGTTTTAATAATTAGTAACAACATATATGACAATGAAGTAGTTTTTCGAATTTGCATTCACTTAGAGCTCTCCTCATTATTCAATACAAATCACTAAATTGCTTGGTGAAATTTGGTTTTGCCTTGGTTTCCACTGACATTGTATATCCATGTTTTTCTTCTTCCTCTCTATCTTTATGATTCTATTCTGTCTGACTCCATTGTCTGTTAATACCCTGTAGAATAAGCCCTTCCTCTCTAACTGCATAGGGCTCTTCATTGCCCCTATATCCTAATCTCTACACTTACCCTTTGCTCATTCTGTACTTCTTAATAGAATGACTTTGTATGCCCCTAAATCCTATCTCTCCTTCAGGAAAAATATCTCCTTAAGGCTTTTCTCAACCTCTCCAGTTGAAGTAAGTCCTTTTTTTGAATGGATATAGATAAAAAGAGAAAATATATGTGAAAAAATTTTAAAAATGAAGTGCTATATTTTTTCTATTCAGTTAGCATTTAATACTCAAGATATTATCAATATTGAGTCACCTTCATATAAAACTGATGTAAAACTGCCTAATGTGGTGCTCATTTTTTAGACAATTTTTTTAAAAGTTTAATTAAGGTACATTTAATATACAGTAAACTGTGTGTTTAAATTATGCAATTTGATACGATACATACACACTTTAAACTATCCCCACAATCAGGATAATAATTAAATCCAACATCTTCAGTTTCTTTATGCAGCTCTGGAATTCTCTTTCCCACTTTTACTCTATCACAGGCAACCACTGATTCTGTTATTATAGATTAGTTTTTGTTTTCTAGGATTCTGTATAATGAAATCAGCTTTATTCTTGTTTAGCCTAGTATTCTGCTTAATTATTTTGAGATTACCTCATGTGATTGGCTTACATTAATAATTTCTTTCTTTTTATTGCTAAATAGAGTTCTGTCAAATGGATATATTTCAAGTTGTTTACTACCTGTTAATGAACATTTGTGATTTTTTTCCCCCGATTTTTGGCTGTTAGACATAATGTTGGTATGAATATTTATGTACACATCTTTGTATGAAAATAGGCTTTCATTTGTGGGGGAAATTACTTAGATGTGGAATGACTGGACCATGTATGTTAGGCATATAACTTTTTCAAAAACTAACCATTTTTATTTATTTTTTATTTTTAATTTTTTTGTAGTTTTTGGCTGGGGCCAGGTTTGAACCCACCACCTCCAGTATATGGGGCCGGTGCCCTACTCGTTTGAGCCACAGGTGCCGCCCCAAACCAACCATTTTTATTCACAATTTTATATTTCCACTAGTAGAAAATGGGAGTTTTAATTGCTTGCTATCCTCACTGATACTGGTATGGTCAGGCTTCTTAATTTTAGACATTCTAATAGGTGGAATGTGATATTTCATCATAGCTTTAATTAATATAGTGTTTCAGTATGACTTAAAGGATAATAGTTGAATATCAAATTATTTTGCCTTTTTAAGAAAACTTCTAAATTCGGAAGTCTCAAAGTTTTCTGTTAGCAACTTTCTTTTTTGAAAATAGAAATATGTTTAGGGCAGCGCCTGTGGCTCAAAGGAGTAGAGTGCTGGCCCCATATGCCGGAGATGGCAGGTTCAAACCCAGCCTCAGCCAAAAACTGCAAAAAAAAAAGAAAAAGACAATAGAAATATGTTTAAAGTTTATATCTTTGTTTGCTTGGCATTTTAAACACACAATGTACTTGTTGACATTTATGCATGATTTTTCAATAGTAAGAGGAATTAGTAAACAATAAAGGGAATCAGAAGTAGTGACAATAAAAGCAACCATTCTCTTAAATAAATAAATCAATGCCTTTAGAAGTATTGAGAACTTAACTTTTATGGTTTATGCTATTATTGCAAGAAAATTGTTTCTTTTTAGAGAGAAATTTATTCATGATTGTAAAGAACCAAAAATTTGAGCTAACATTTTTCTAAGAAGCTTTTTGTAATATATTTATTCATTAGATTATTTCTGAACAAAATAGTTATAACCTGAGATTTGAAACTTTATTACACCAAAAGCAAGAGGGAACTGCACACTCTAGTACTGTTTTATATCAAATAAGGATTGACAACAGTGTTTTCATGCATCTGTTCTACCCACATAAGAAGCCAGCTTCATCATCTGGATTTGTCCTGGGGCTGAAACTTTTTATAAATATGAGAATTATACTTTAAAAAAATGGCAAGTAGAATATGGTATCCAGCTGTGGATTTGCTTATATATTATATTTGCATTTATTTCTTGGGCTTGTTTTATACAGTGCATGGCAATATGTTATAAAAATTCCATGATTAATGCTTATTTATGAAATCTTGTGTAAATATCTTAGAACTCAGTCAAACAATGTGCAAGTTAAACAGTTTATTTTCCACCAAATATTGGAATGACATATCCTATAGTAAAGTAAGTTGGATATATTATCTATGGAAAAGTTTCATATGTAACATTTTATCTTTACTATTATATATTATATCATTCTTTTAAAATTTATTTTTCTGGGCAAGAAATCTAGTTTTACATTTATTCTGGAAAAATAGATAAGGATGGTAGTAATTTTCTATTTCACTAAATAATTGCATTTACTAAGATGTATTTGATTTCTACCTTTGATCCTGTCTTCTGGTTAAGAGGCATTTGTATTTATTCTATATATATTAAAATAAATCTGTTTGGTACTAAGTTGTGCTTTTATTACTATAGTTTTAATTCACAGAATGTCAGATTATAAAATATCACAAGTTATGAGTATGAGACAAATTTCAAGTATGAGTAAATCATGATTTGTGATGGATTTAGCAGATTTTTGTTGTTTAGAATTGTATTTTTCCAGTCTGGTTGTTTTATTTATATTTAATATTTAAGTGAATTATGACTAGAAGTTGATAGACTTGTTTTCTGTTGTTGTGGTGGTTTTTTTTTTAATCATTATTGTTTGTTTGTTTTTCCCTTTATGGTCAGGTCCAGCTGTTCCGTGAGCTAACTGATACCATGAATAAGGTCTGGAATAAGATTCAAAAGAGAGGGAATCTCAATTCATCTTCAGTCTATCCAGAAACCATCGCAGGTCCTGTCCCTACTTCTCCAGTTAGAAGCAGTGTAGGCACAGCTCCTCCAGATACTAGCACCTGCAGCCCCTCTGCTGACATTGGAACTACTACTGAGGTAAGTGTTTTTGAAAAATCTTGCTAACAAATAACACAGAGTTCCATATTATGGCTAAGAATGAAGATAATCTTACCACTTTGGGAACTAACAGATTCCACAGGCTTGTGAGGAACACTAGCAGCAGTGAATTGTGCATACTATTCTTTTTAGGTCCAAGTGTTTTTTATCACTTTCAGAGGGAGTTTAGGAAAATACATGTTGTATGAAATGGTAAAAACTGAGACATACACACAGAAAAATACATGTTTCCTCAGAAGTATGGAAACTTAGAAACTGAGTAAAAAAGAAACTCATGTTTCCCTTTTCCCTCTCTATTTCTCTATCTCTTTTATGAACTAGAGTATTTGTAATCTTTAGATTAATGGTTTTCCATCCTACCAGACCCAAGGCCCTCTCCTACTTCCCCCCTCATCATAAAAGCCTTTCTTTTTATTTTTTATGTAACAGATGTTTTATGATGTTTCCTTTACTGTCCTGAAATGAAAATGTAAAAGAATGTAACCAATATATACATGTAATTTCAAAATACATCATAACATAAAGAAAATTTAAAGGATAAATAAAATGAAACCAATTTAACATACAATATTATGTATTCCATTATATAAATGTCTAGGCAAGATTATATTAGAAGACAAAGTACTCAGGTCATATAATAACTGTGAATATGATGACTACAAATAGAATTGTACAAGTCTATATTAAATACCACAAGTGGTATTGCTGTTGGTGGTTTGATTTTTCTGAAATAGAGGCAAACTCATGGTAAAGTTTCAAACAAAACAGTTCCATCTTTCAGTATAATGGCTGTGTTTTAAGAACTCTTTGAATATATTCACAGCTATTGGCAAAATATGGAATGTGAAAAGAGTCAAGTAAAAGGGATGTTGATGTTCTGTCTTAGAAATCAGTAAAAGCAAATGCACTTAGGCAAAAGGGTAAATTTCACCTGCTATGAGGTTTTAACACTTTGAAGTAGATCTCTTTAACCCCTTATACAAGCAACTTCTCTATCTGCCTGTCTGCCAATCTGCCTGTTTCAAATCTTAAAAAACCTAGTGACCTAAGTGATGGAATTATTCTTTCCTTTCCTTTTCTTTTTTCCCAATGAGAAAGAGGTAAAAAGTCTAGAAATGGATCCTTAATGTAGTTATCCTTTCTAGAGTAAAAGCAACGAATTCTTTCTTGGAAATTGTCAATGTTATTAGCACACACAAGTTTCTAAAAGTCTTGCAATAAAGAAAGCCACTTAACATTATTAAATGCAGCAGTTTCCAAACTTATTTAATCAAAGACCCCTTTTCACAGTCTACCCTATTAACATTGTACAAAATACACCTGGTTAAATGCTTTCGTAGAGTAATGAAAGCTTGAAGTAATAAATTACTAAATAAATTGAGCCAGGCCTGGTGGCTCATGCCTGTAATCCTAGCACTTTGGGAAGTTGAGGTGGGTGGATCCCTTGAGCTCAGGAGTTGCAGACCACCCTTGAGCAAGTGTGAGACTGTGTCTCTACTAAAAATAGAAAATTAGGCAGGCATCATGATGCATACATATAGTCCCAGCTACTGGGGAGGCTGAGGTCTCAAACAAACAAACAAACAAAAAAACACTAGATAAGAATAGTATAAGTGAAATTGATAAATAATGTTAAATCTTAGAGACATTTAATGGCAGAAAGGAGTGTTCAATTTAACAGTTGTTTGGTAAGTATTATATGCATAGGGATGTCAAGAAGAATATGACATCCTATTTTGGAAGTATTCGTTTGTAAAGGGTTTAAAAAATATTGCAGGTGCAGGAAAGACAGGGCACACATGAAGTGGTCACAGCCATTGGTCAGACATTTGGGGATATAGTGTGAATGGTGCACTCTAGAATTATATAGTGTGTATAGCTTACACAAAAGGATATAATGGCTCTGATGTGAAATGTAATAACAATAAACATGCCCTACAGTTACAGAGGAAGGTATTAATCCTTGGATAAACTTAGAATAAATTTGTTAATAATAGCTGTCCTTGAAGAAATTATATGTGTCTTATGTGGCTTATGCTAGATAAACCATTTCAAAACTAATGTAATACCAGAAATGCTATTTTATTTTGCCCTGTTGAATATGTTGATATCTGAGGTGTTTGGTATGAAAAGGTGAGAAGAAACAAAGTGAATCCAAGTATCTTTAAGGTACTGATGTTTTTACTTAGAAGAGCTCATTTCTGTCATCTCAATATGATTTGCTCAGTACTAGCATGAATGGTCTAGAATTATATTAGCACTTAATATTATCCCTGAATGTGTTCAAGCATATTTCAGAGTTTGGGCAGAAAATACTGGTATCAAAGAGAAAAAAAAAAAAGGAAAATTTGAGTAATGTTTAGTTTCCTTAGTAACTGTTCAAAGAAAAGATAGAATGTTAGTAATTTATACTCTAAGGTATATTGTTTTTTTCACCTGGGGAAATCTAGCAGATGTGTCTGCTGCTTTGTATTCTTTGGTATATACTCTCTTTCCTTTTGTTAGCCCTAAGAACAGGCTTCTTCTGACCTGTAAGCAAAGATCTTTCTCTTAGTTCTGTCAATTTGTAACTGTATGGTTGAAAGAGATTGTCAGCAAGGTCTTTTACACCAGCATTTTCAACTTATGTACTATAAAATTGAAGAACAGTAAATTAAAATTAATGTTACACAAGGTAGGAACTGGGCCAATTTGTATGTACAGTAGTATGATTCTAAGTTAATGGGAAGAGACCTTGGAGTCAGACAATGTGAAGTTTTATCTCTGTAACTTACATGATTTAATCTCGATGTCTTAACTTATCTTTAAAATGGGGATAATATTAATGGTTATCTCAACATATTAGTACAGCCATTAACTATTATGTACAATTTGTCCAAAGTCTCTATGATATTCCTCTATTTATTTTTGTCTTCTTTAATTTTAGTAAGATTTTTATTTTCTTGGAAAAGATCTTGCTCATTTTGTAATAGATTTATTCCTCACTATTTGAAATTTTTTATTCAGTTGAGATTATCATTTACTTGATTTGTCTCCTTTGTTCTGTTAATGTGACTAATTACATGGATTTATTTTCACATGTTGAACTGACCTTGCATTTCTGAAACAAACCAAAGGTAGTTGTTATATATTTTTCTTTTTATATATCACTGAATTGAGTTTGCTAATTGTTTAGGATTTTGATATCTAGTTATAAGTGATATTGGCCTTTAATTTTTCTTCCTTATAGTAGCCTTGTCATATTTTTATATTAAGATTTTATTGTCTTCATACAATGAGCTAGGACGTAATCTTTCTTGCTCTACTCTTTAGGGAAGTATGTTTTTCATCTGACCATTCTTATAATCCCTATATATTCCCATGATTATTAACAAAGTAATCCTAATTTAAAAGACAGTTGGCTGTAATACATTACTCATCTAAATTGGAGGGTCTTAATTTAGGTGTTACTTATATATAGAAGAACTTTTAATTTAGAAGATTATTAGAGGAGAAGGGTAATGAAATGGTAAGAACAAGATGGACAAATGACACTAATTTTATTGTTACAAAGGGAACACAGGCAAGCATTTTTATCCTTTCCCTATCTCCAGGATTGATATTGCTACATTTCTAGAAACTATTATTTTATACCACTTGTTGATAAAATACTACTTAATCATAAAATAGATATTTGGATCCCTTCAGTGGCCCAACGTATGGCAAATAAAAGTAATGAACATCTCTCTTATAGCTGGTAAACACGTATTTTTGTTGCTGTACAATTACAGTTTTAAATTACAGTTAACTTTTTTGTCTAAATTTAAGTATACAATACTGTGGCATTAAGTACATTTACATTTGTTGCACAACTATCAAAACCATCTATCTACAGAATTTTTTCATCTTTCCCAACTGAAACTGTGTCCATTAAACAACAACTTACTATCTTAATAGTAAATCTTCAAATATAGGAACACCAGATATCTTTCCAATTATTTGTGTCATCTTTAATTTCTTTTAGCAACATGTTGTAGTTTTCATTGTACAAGTCTTTTGCTTCTTTAGATTAGGTTATTCCTAAGTATTTTATTCTTTCATATGCTATTGTAAGTGGAATTATTTCTTTTCTCATTATTCACTGTTAGTGCATAGAAACAGAACTAACTGATTTTTGTGTATTGCAACATTGCTGAATCCATGTATTTTATAAGTTTCCTTGATGGAATCTTTAGAGTTTTTTTCCATACAAGATGATACTATATTTTAAAAGAGATAATTTTACTTCTTCCTTTCCAATTTGGATTCCTTTATTTCTTTTGTTGCCTAATTGGTCTGACTGGGACTTCTAGTACTATGTTGAATAAACTTTCTAGGTTATTTTTAAAATATTAGGCAATATTTTAAAGTTGAATGTAAGTTTCTTTTTAAATAATTTTCCTTATTGTGAAGGGAAATATCTAGCTTTGTTTTGGCTGTAATTAACTTCTGTACAAATAGACATATTAACGAATTGACCTTTGTTGCTTTTTCTATTTACATATTGTACTTTTTATGCTATCTTTTGTTAATATGAAATAAGGTGTTAAGTGAAACATGATAGGTTTTAAGATGATTTATTTTGAGAGGCTATCATTGGCTCAGAAGTATAGGTATTAAATAATGATTATATTGTTTTAATGTCGTATCAGATGTGGAACAGTAACTCTCCACTACCATCCATCACTTGTTATCTTTATTATCAGACGATAATCACAATCTATTTTAAAGCTGACATAGAATAGATTCTATTGTTTTTTAGATATGGATGTTATATGATTTTGAATTATCAACTCATATTATTAGTAATTTAAATCTTAGTCATAGGGTTACATAGCATAGAAATGTGTATGTTAATTAAATCACTACAAATATTTGTATGTAAATAAAACTCTATATATAATATGAGTTTATAATTTCAGTTTTTATATCCTTAATCACCTTAAACATAATTATTTTATGTTTTTGGTCAGATCTAGTATCTGAATTTAGAGACTATTTATTGTTTTCTTAATTCTCGCTCTTAGTTGTTTCCTTGTGTATTATGTACTCATTGTTTAGCCATCAATTACCATTCAATGAAATATTTTTATATAATGCTTTTCCTATTTCAAAATTATCATACCAGAAAGTGTCTCTCAATTATTGGTCCCTTGATTTAGTTTTTTTAAAATTCAGATAGTTTTATTGTATTCAGATGTAATCTACTAATCTGAAGTTGTCTTACATGTCTTAGATTTATTTATGTCATTTATCTACCATTTTGAAATTGTAGCATTGTTTTTTTTATGTTGAGTTAAAATTCACATCCTAAAATCTTCATAAAAATTTTAAACATTTTATTGTTTAAAATATTATTTTCCTGGTCAGGTGGGTCAAAACTATTATTTTAAAACTCTATTTAAATATAGTAAAGAATTTACTATAAATGAATCTAGTTTAAGAAATCACATTGTAACAATAGTTATTACTCTATAGAAGTATTTATTTCTATGATCCTTAGATGATTTATACTTTAAACTACAAGTAATTCTTTTTGTGCTGACATGTTGAGGGAGTACTTCTATCTTTTTGCACAAATATAACTCTAGCTTCCTGTATTTCAGTCTGGGTCATGGTAGAGTAGGAGATACGAATTCAAGGCTTAAGCACTGAGCTTAAAAACACTTAATCATTTTTCCTATCCTGGCACTGAAATACTGAGAGCAAAGGTATGGGAGACCACAGCAGGCTACTTGCTTCTGTTGACTTAAACACAAACAGTGGTGGAAGTGTTTAGCCTTTGGGGAAGTTTTGTCATTGTATAAGAAGGCTGCAGTTATTTTGATAAGAGAGAAGAGCAGTGTGGCCAAAACTATGATCATCCCTAAACTTTAAAGCAGGCCAAGGATTGAGAACTGAAGTGTTTGCTCTTCCAGATAAACAAAGATAAATTCACCTAGGAAAAGAAACTCAGTATTTTGGTCAATTTGCAACAAAATGATAAAAGAATTGAACTGTTTATATTAGAATTTGGCCTAAGGAAGTGTGGGAAAGTAGTTCAGCTTCTCTATTTCTGGCCCAATTTTCATTTTAGATTTGGAAACAGAGCAGAAAATTAATACACAAACTATATGAAATATTATGAATCTAAAATGACAATTAAAACTGCATGAGGAAATAAAGCAAAGATTTTTCTCTGGAGTGCTCACTCAATTTGAAGCCACAGTTCTCTTAGCATTCTTACTAAGTATACCCAGTAGTGCTAAAAATTGAGGTCTTGGGTGGCGCCAGTGGTTCAAAGGAGTAGAGCGCTGGCCCCATATGCCGGAGATAGATTCAAACCCAGCCCCGGCCAAAAACTGCAAAAGAAAAAAAAATTGAGATCTTGTTGATTTGAAATGCTATTTTCTCTAAAGTTTTCCATTCTTGGGATATGATATGCTTCTAACTGTTGCAGGGAGATTTAATTTTAACATACTTCTGCTCTAAAAACCTGTCCATAAAAAACAGCATACTGGGCAGGACTCAGTGGTTCACTGTAATAGTAGCACTCTTGAGGCTGAGGCTAGAGGATCACTTGAGGACAGGAGTTCAAACCAGCTGAGTAACAGTTGAGAGTCTTTCTCAACCAAAAGCAAAACCCCGCCTCTATCCAAAGTAGAAAAAATTTAGGTTTGATGGCACATGGTCATTGTTGTGACCCCTAAGGCCCTGGTCTCAGTCGCAGCAGGAAGGAACCAGGCGTGACATGGATTAGAAGTACAAGCTTGCGGGAGGTGGGCTAACCTTAAGTGCAGAGTAGCTCAGAGCCCCCTCCGCAGCAGCTGTTTATTAAGGTTATACACAACAGGTGTGGAGAGTTAAGGCATGCGTAAGGATTGCCACGTGCTCTTTCCTCACCTGTTCTTTCCCTAGTGTTCTTTTCCCACAACCCCCATGAAGAACTATTAAGCATCAATGTTTAACACAAGCTTACTAGTGAATGACCAATCTTATCTCATTCTGGAACACTGAGTTACTTGGAGGACTGCTCCCAAGTCACAAAATGACTGTCCTGTTCTCAGCATTTCCTTTTAATGTGATAAAAATCAGTAACTGTCCTTTGCAAGCATGGTGTCTATTTCTCTACAGGTCATGGTGCCTATAATCCCAGCAACTAGGGAGGCTGATGCAGGCAGATGCTTGAGTCCAGGAGTTGGAGGCTGAAGTGAGCTGTGGCCATACCATTGCATTCTACCTGGGGCGACATAGCAAGACTCTGTCTCAAAAAAATGGAATAAAAGAAAGTCATACTGGCCATGTTATGTTGTCTTTTTTCTTTTGAGACAGAGTCTCACTCTGTCACCCTGAGTAGAGTACTGTGGCATCATAGCATATAGCAACCTCACATTCTTGTGGACTTCAGCAGTCCTTTTGCCTCAGCCTTTCAAGTAGCTGGGGCTATAGGCATTTGCCATAATGTCTGGCTAGTTTTTTGTTTCTTTGGTTTTTTGTATGTTTGGTTGGTTTTTTTTTTCTTTCAATTTTTAGTGGAGACTGGGTCTCACTCTTAATCAGTCTGGTCTCAAACACCTAAGCCCAAGCAATCTACCCATCTTAGCCTGCCAGATTACATGTGTGAGCTACTGTACCTGGCCTATGTGGTCATGTATTTAATTGTACAATACATCATTTTCTGGAATGTCCTTTTCATTAAATATTGCATTATGTGACATAGCTAGCTTAAAATCTTATTTTTTAAATAGATTCTCAAGTAGTAGGAATTTCAATTGTATAAATTGTATTTATTTTGGAGAAGCGTTTTCCTGAAAATCCCTCAAATAGTGAGCTGTTTGCTTTGCTTGCTGTAATTGGGACAAAGAATGACTATACTATCTTCAGATTTAACTCTATAATTTTCTGTCACAGTAAATTCCAGGACAGTGTTGTTTTGCTCCACTTGGTGGCTAAGTGTTGCTATAATAAACACTTGCCCGTTGTTCTATGAAACTTTTCCCCATTTTGTCTCCTTCTGGGGTTGCAGAAAAATTAAATTTTCTTCTGATTGAAAGGTATTATAAAACACTGAGGTCAAGGCAAAAGCTTCATATGGGAACTTAATATACCTTTGTCTAGATGGCCTGTCTGTGTTAATGAGAGCAGGGTTTTTGGTTAATTTTGTGTGAAGTTTTACTTATTTTTCTTGCTGTTAAGTGTAATCTAATGACTTGACTTAGAGATTAGTGGTCTCTGTTCTGACAGACTATCCATAGAAAATGGCATATTGACCATATTATGTTGCCTTCACCTAAATTTTAAGGGATGTTTTTTTCTGTCTGTTGACTACTGGTCATGTCTCCTTAGCATAGGAAATACACATTTTGTTTTAGACATTCAAATCAACAATGAATTCAATAATCATTTCCAGTCAAATCAAACCTCCTTTGTATTGGAGGTTGAGGTCATACAGCTAATGAAAATGTGTCTGAAGTAAGAAAAATGACAAAATGAGGAAGGTAAGAGTGATACTAAATTCTAGAACGAAGAATTCTTAAACCTAGGTTCAACTTGCTGGGGATAATTATACCTACCTTTCATGAAATGTTTCTGTGTGTAAACACTTCATTCACATTTGAATGAAAAAAAGAAAAAAATAAACTTTTCTTTTTTTGTGTGTGGATAATTGTAACAACTCTCAGAGGTAAATATCATTATATTAATAGTAACCATTTTATAGAAGAACAAACATACTCTGAAAAATTAAACTACTTACCTAAAATCACCTGACTGGCATCTGAAGTCATTAACCTAATACATCATACTGATTGCCAGCCTAAGCTTATGTATATATTACTGGTATTTAAATACATCTTTTAAAAAGGGAGGATGTTATATTGTATTTGATCAGTTCAAAAACAATATAAAGAGTATTATAGGTTTAGGCTTCAAAGTTTTGTTTGCTAGTTATAAACGAACAGCAAAGTTTGAGATTTTAAAACCCCAAATACTTGCTCATTTTGAAAGAACTGAACATATCAATGGGTAATTAACTATCTTTAGCATCACCTCTTCGGCATTTAAGACTAAAGCTATCCAGTTGAACTTCAAATAAAATATTTTATTTTACTCTGGGCTACTAAACACTGTTGAAAAGACCAAAAACAAACCAACAAACCTTTCATAGCAAGTTTGGTAGCATGGAATTTAAAACCTTACACCTATCTGGAGTTCAGTATGCATTTGTTAAATTAAATAAGATTCTGCCCTATTTCTTAAGAGACTTTTAACTATATAAAACATTTTAAAAAACTATTGTCAGATCTGTTAATTTTTAATGTCTCCTTATAGTAACAGAGGTAAGGCATGATGAATGTTTTGCTATTGCTTAAACTGTGCTAATCATTTTGCTATGGTTATTCTAAATTCATTTATAAATACTTTATAGCAGGGGTAGATAATTTTTTTTTCCTGTAAAGGGTAGATAAAATACTTTTAGACTTTGTGGATAATAACATCTCTATAGCAACTCTCCAGTTCCATTGAAAAACAGTCATATACAATAGATAAATAAATGGATATCTAGCAAAAATTTATTACTCAAAACAAGTGGCTTTGGACTTATCACCATAGTTTGCGGATCCTACTCTACGAAGAAATACTAGTATATTCCTGAATTGTTCTTTTTTTTTTTTTTCTCTCAATTTCA
Source organism: Otolemur garnettii (assembly GCF_000181295.1). Classification (NCBI taxonomy): domain Eukaryota; kingdom Metazoa; phylum Chordata; class Mammalia; order Primates; family Galagidae; genus Otolemur; species Otolemur garnettii. The sequence goes on along the minus strand of NW_003852399.1, from coordinate 27,107,383 downwards.
GCTGGCTTTCCCTTATCCTAGTTTGAAGTTTTTTTTTTTTTCTTTCTTTCTTTAGCGATTCTCTTGCCCTTTGCCTCCCAAGTAGCTGGGATTACAGGCACCTGCTACAATGCCTGGCCCCTTTTTTTTTTTTTTTTTTTGGTAGAAACAGAGTCTCACTCTGGCTCTCTCCGGCTCAGCCAGGTCCTATGGTGGTCTTATGCTGGTCTAGAATTTCTGAGCTCAGGCAATCCACCCACCTCAGTCTCCCACAGTGCTGGGACAATGGGCATGAGCCACCACGCCTGGCCTCCTGAATTGTTCTTGATTGTATATGACTTTTAAAAGAAATTGGAATGATATGCATGTACAGTTCAACTATAAGAACTGTTTGACTGGTATATGTCTCTGTGATTTCAATTATATATTAGCTTTTATATGATTATCATTAACATATGTGATACAGAAAAGTTACTAATAATAATTGCTGATTTTAAACATCAATTGCATTTAGTTATTATCTTTTTGTGTTACAAAGTATTTGTACTCCCTTACCCCAGGGAGATTCTATACAAGCAGGTGATGACTCCCCATTCTCAGATTCTGTTACTTTGGAACAAACAACAAGTAATATTGGTGGATCCAGTGGACGTGTTAGTCTATGGATGCAATGGGTACTCCCCAAAGTTACTATAAAGCTCTTTGCTCCAGATCCTGAAAATAAAGGCACAGGTACAGCATTACTTATTTTCTTTACTGAAAAATAAAACATACTATTTTTAGAAGAAATATTAGACTGAATTTTATTTATTGTCCTTTGTAATTAAAGAAATATTATTTATGTAATCCAAGTAATTTATTTTAGCAATACTAAAATGTTGAATCTTGTCAATATTTAAAGTTTATATCTTTATGTGTACATATTTTTTTTACTTTGTGATACCTAAATTTTGTTTTGTTTATATTAAAATTTATCCCAAAGGCCATGAGAAAATTTTCAAATTAACAAATTATTGTTACTAAAACTATTGTAAAGATCCTTGATTAGCATTACATATAGGCCTTCAGACATGAATTGAGATTATCCCTGTCTTGAAATAGATGTTTTATCTTAATTGTGAGGCCTATAATGAGATTAATTTTGCTTATTATTCTGGAAACTTATATGGTCTCAGTGCCTGTGTACATATCCAGGATGTATATTCTGATGTGAAATGTAAAATATAGAGTTTTAATAATGATTTTTAGGACTGTATTGATATTAATGTTTACTTCTTATTACAGAAGTTTGTATGGTCAGTGAACTAGAAGATCTCAGTGCTTCCATAGATGTCCAGGATGTATATACCAAAGTGAAATGTAAAATAGAGAGTTTCAATATTGATCACTATAGAAGCAGGTAAATAATGAATATAATGGATATAGGAGGAGCTATATTTTTTAACAAAGTCATATAATTTTTCTATTTTAATTTGGCTAGTTATGTTTAAAAATTACTATATAGTCATACCTCAGATATATTGTGGGTTTGATTCCAGGTCATAGAAATAAAGCAGATATTGTAATAAAGGAAGTCACTCAAATGTTTTGGTTTCCCAGTGCATATAAAAATTGTTTATAATATTGTCTATTAAATGAGTGATAGTATTCAGTTTAAAAAAATATGCTTACATTAATTTAAAATACTTTATTCCTACAAAAGCCTAACAATTATCTGAACTTCCAGCAAGTCATAATCTTTTTGCTGGTAAAGTGTCTTACCTTGTAATTGATGGCTTCTGACTAACCAGGGTGGTGATTGTTGAAGCATGAGGCAGCTGTGGCAATTTGTTAAGATCAGACAATGAATTTTACCACATTGATTGACTCACTCCTTCACAATAGGTTTCTCTGTGGCATATGATGCTGTTCGATAGCATTTACACACACTAGAACTTTCAAAATTGGAAGTCATTTTTCTCAATCCCTGCTGCTGCTTTATCAACTGAGTTTATGAGATATTCTAAATCTTTTGTTGTCATTTCAACAGTGCTTCCATTGTCTTCCCCAGGAGTAGTTTCCATCTCAAGAAACTATAGGTTTTGCTCTTCCACAAGAAGCCACTTTCAGATTTTCTCATGAGATTGCAGTGATTTGCTCACTTCATATCTTTATGCTCCACTTCTAATTCTACTTCTCTTGCCATTTCCCCATATCTGAAGTTACTTCCTCTATGAATGTATTCAGCCTCTTGAAGTCATGTATGAGGGTTGGAATCAACTTCTTCCAAATTCCTATTAGTGTTCATATTTTGACCTTCTCACGTGAATCATGAGTGTTCTTAATGGCATCTAGAGTGAATCCTTTTCAGAAGGTTTTCTATTTACTTTGCCAAGAACCATCAAAAGAATATCTATGGCAGCTATTGCCTTATCAAATGTATTTCTTAAATATTAAGACTTGAAAGTCAAAATTACTCCACCATACATGGGCTGCAGAATGAATGTTGTGCTAGCAGGCATGAAAAAAAATCCATGGCCTTGTACATCTCCATCAGAGCTCTTGGGTGTTCAGATGCATTGTCAAGGACCACTAATAACATAGAATGTCTGTATGTTGACCACTCTAGGACTGTAACAAACTGGTCAACATACAGAGGTGGTCAACATAAGGAACTAGGCCTAGCATACTGAAACATACATGTGGAGCATGTCCAGTCTGTGAAAATTAGGTCAAGTTAAGGAGGTAGTCACTGTAGGAAGTGGTGAAATATGGAGGTTCTATTGTATTTTGAAAGGAATAGTTCGTCTGAGCTATAGGTCTCCATGATAGGCTTAAAATATTCTACACATCATTCTGTAAATATATGTACTGTCATTCAGGTTTTGTTCTTTGATAAAGGGGATAGGCAGAATAGATTTAGCGTATCTTAAGAGACCTAGGATTTTTCGAGTGGTAAATGAGCACTGGTTTCAACTTAAAGTCACCAGCTGCATTAGCCCCTAATAAGAGAGTCAGCCTATCAATCCCTTGAGGCTTTGAAGGTAGGCATTAACTTCTCCTTTGTAGCTACTAAAGTCCTCCATGGCATTTTCCAATAGGAAGTTGTTTTGTCTATATTGAAATCTGTTTTTCAGTAACCACCTTCATCAATGATCTTAGGATACCTAAGATAATCTTCTGGATACCTTGCAGCAACGTTTATCATTCCTGTATTCACCAGTAGCTCTTGTGATTTCTTCCAGGAATATCTATTTATTTTGCATTCACAACTTAGCTCACTAGCACAAGAGGCCTGCTTTTGGTCTGTTTCGGCTTTTGACTGGTCTCTTTACTAAGCTTAATCTTTTCTACCTTTATATTTAAAGTAAAAGATGTGCTACTCTTCCTTTCACTTGAACACTTCAAGGCCATTTTAAAGGTTATTAATTGGGCTAATTTCGACATTGTTACATCTTAGGGAATACAGAGGTCTGAAGAGAGAGAGAAAGAGATGAACAAGGAGAAGTCAAAACACACACAACATTTATCAGTTAAGTGTGCGCTGTTATATGAGTGTAGTTCATGGTGCTCAAAAAAAATTACAATAATAACAATTACCACTGATCACACATCACCGTAACAGATATAATAATAATGAAAAAATTTGGAATATTGAAAAAATTACCAAAATGTGATACATGAAGTGAGCTTATACTATTGGAAAAATGATGTCAGTAGACTTGATAAATGCAGGGTCGCTGTAAACTTTCAACTGGGAAAGCTCAATATCAGCAAAATATAATAAAGCAAAGCCCACAAAATGAGGTATGCCTATATTTATTCTCAAAGAGGGATCTTGGCAGGTAAGTTGGTTAATCTTACTTATTATTCATGTCTATATGGAGTATAATAAAATTTTGTTGTATAATATGGTAAAGATGTTCATAAATAACCATATTACCTAATTAAATGAAATTAATTATGTACATTTGCTAATCATCTTACATAATTTATTTTGTATATTGCATATTTGCTAAGATCACTGGAAGACAGGTGATGGCTCTGGTTTTTGCTGTATACTTGCCATCCACTCCTCATACCAATATAATTGTGCCCTGAGGTGGAGCAACAGCAAAAGTCCCTTAGCATTCTGATGACTCTTTTCTTATCTCACAGATTATTAATACATGAATACCTGTGATGGATATTCCTAGAACCATTGTTTCTTCCCTAATAAATTTCTCTCAAAAGTATGATTATCTGCAAACATGATTTTTTTTTGTAATAAAAAATAATGGTGCTAAAAAGGTTAAGTTTTAGATATTTTTACAAAACTCTGTAGCTGTTTTGTCATTAATTTTCCCCAAATAAAAATATAAATGTGCTTTTTTTTATGACTTTATAGTAGTACTCTGATATTTTATTTTTTAATTGAAATATAATTCACGTAACACAAAACTCAAATGATTTTTTAAAATATTTAAAAATAATATATGTTTAATTTTATAGTTTGTGGCTTGGAAACAGGCTTAAAATTTATTCATTTGGGGATTTATAACATTATTCAACAATTTTTTATCATGTACTCATGGAAGCACAGATGTGCTTCTGTACTTGCTATAACTGTTTTGATTTATCAAGTTTCTACTTCTATATTAAAAGTATTTGAATCTTTATCCATTATTTTGAAAATCATATTGTTTATATCAGTAACTAACCTGTCAAAACTGAGAAAGTATATTATTTATGGGATAACAAAATATTTTGCTGCATGCATTTTAGGGCTTTTTCTAACAGTGTTATCAATCATATCATTATTTTCACCTTATTAACAGTGAATCATTAATTAGTTTTTGATAATAGAATTTTTATATAGTTAATTCTTTCAAAATGATATCTATATTTCTAGCAATACATCAATGTAATATAGCTGAAATAATTTTTAATGATGTGAGCAATCTATATGATAGTTTATTTTTGACTTTACTATTAAATTTATATAAATTTAAAATATTTAGATTTCAGTCATTTAACTCAAATCTTGCTTGAATATGTATTATGTGCCAAGTGCTATGCTAAGTACTTGAGATGTAATATTTAAAAGTTCTACCCTTATGGACCTTACAGTCTTATGGATAAGATAGACATTATCCAGCTAAATAAATGTATAATTTATGATTAGGAGAAATGTTCTGTGCAGAGCTGTCAGAGTGTGCACTGCTATAAAGTATTCTATTGATTACATTGTCAGATCCATGTTTTAGTTCAGTGCAGTGTTGTTTACTTTAGAACTATTTAAAATGGTTATGTATACTCTATTTTTTAACTCAGAAAATTTAAAGAGAACAGATAAGGTGAACTTGTGTTTTCCAGGCCAGGGGAAGGTTGGCAGTCAGGACATTTTGAAGGAGTGTTTCTACAATGCAAAGAAAAACCTTTGGTGAGACTCATTTAGTTTTTATGATTTTTGGAAATATATTTTAAACTGTTTATGTTTGTTCTTTCATGCAATAGGACTAATAGTTACAAGAATTAGAGTTCAGAGTAAATTGTTTTTTATCTCTTCCTCCAAAATTACATTATAAATTTAAAACTATTCTTTTAAATTGCTCACGTTTTGTAACCATCTTCCTGTTATAATAATTAAGTAAATTTATCAAAAAGGCAAAGGTAGGATTGCTTTTATTAATATATTTTATCTTTAACATGCATTATGTTGACGTTTTGGAAATTTTTTCTATTTCATAAGTGAGTTCATGCTGGATTATTCATTACCATAAATTAAAAGTAGTAATTTTGCACTAGAAACAATTGTTTTTTGTTTACTTCATTAACAGTGCTTTTGCAGAAGATGGTCCAGGCTTAGGCCCTACCTAGCAGTGGCTCAGACCTAAACCTATACAAACTTGAGCAGAATTTAAAACTATCCAATTTTTTTTTTTTTTTTTTTTTGCTTATGGCTTTTATTGCTTTTTGTCTTTTCACCTTCTTTGCTCCTGTCCATCACCTCAAGCCTTGGGGAAGAGTGTTGGTCTTTGGGGCAATGTGGAGGTGTCTTCCTTTCCTGTACTGACAAGCTGAACAGACGCACCTTGTTGGTTCGACCCATCAGCAAGCAGGACCCTTTCAGTAATTGCTCTGGCTTCTTTCCTTCTGTAAGAAATTATTTTTAAATCTATGCTACAGAACTCCAGTTAACAGGAACCCAGAGAAGAAACTGAACTATCCTTAGAGTCAACTCTTGATTTTCATTTCCCACTCTATCATCTACTTTGTAAATAAACTATAATGTAATTTAAAATCAACAGCTGATTTTCCACAATCATCTGTTTCTGGGTCACTTGCACATGTTATTGTCACTCTGATTTTGTGAGTACAAACTAATTTTACCATCAATATAAGAAAATCAAAGTAGTAATGAAATAAAATTTTTTAATTGTGTATATATTGAATGATCAAGAGTTGACCAGTACTGCTTTTGTCATTCTGTTTATGATCTTTACTGAGAATGCTTTTTATTATTTTTTCCTATGTTATCCCCTTGTTGTCTCATTAATTGGAAGTATATTATTTGGTATCTTCTTGAATCTGGATAAAAGATGCATACTCTTCTGTATACCAGTGACTTTTAGAAGTTGCTCTACAACTTTGCTTTTTGTAACACACATAGTACAACACATCTGAACATATTCTTAAGCTAATTTATTTTAAGTGATATTTTAAAAATTATTTTAAAAAGTATGTTATTTTAAAATAGTAAAAGCAAATCTTCATAATGGCAATAACCATTCCTTGAAGAATTTATTAAATCATTGCAGACATTACTGGATATTTTCTCAAAATGTGTGAACTATTTGTCTATTTTTTATCCCTTTTTACAAGTCACAAGAGGTTTAAGATATAGACTTTAGCATTATAAAAATATTTTAAATAATTTTGTTCCTAAACTTAATGTTTACTAGTGTATTTACACAGCATGTGCTATTTTCCAATTTGATATGCAACTTTTCTGTAATGGTCTATATTAGTGTTGAGAAAAGATGTATCTAGAATATGGCTTTTGTAACAGGAATTCTATCTAGGAGTTTTTGCTTGTTTATTTTTATTTTATTTTATTTTTTGACGCAGGGTCTTATTCTCTTGCCCATGCTAGTGTATAGTGGCACCCTCATAGTTTAATGCAGCCTCCAACTCCTGCTCTTGTCTTAGCCCCTAAGTAGGTATGACTACAGGGGTGCATCACCATGCCTGGCTAATTTTTTTTTTTTTTTAATTTTTGTAAAGATTATGTCTCACTATTGCCTACACTGGGCTCAAACAACTGAGTTCAAATGATCCTCCCACTTTCTTCTCAAGTGCTAGGATTACAGGTGTATGCCACCATGCCCCAACTCTAAAAGATTTTGCTCTCTTTAAATGTTCATTAGTGTCTCTGGCAAATACTGTATTTTTTTTCTTTTTGAGGCACAGTCTGACTCTGTTTCCCAGGCTTGAGTGTCATGGCATCATAGCTCACAGCATATTCTTAATAATTCTAACATATATTCACAAAAATCTCTAAAATTATTCTTAATATTCTTTAAAACATTTCTGGTATCATTTTTCTAAAATTTTAAATTAAATACCTTTTGTTAAAATTTTTAAATTGTCAGTATTTTCTAATTTGTCATTTAAAATAGTATAAAATATTATTGTATGAAAATGATATTTATATTACTTGAATTTTAGCTGCTATTTATTTTTTCTTTTGTAATAAGGGAGTTAGAAATGTAGCAGTTTAGGACAGTACCTGTGGCTCAGTGAATAGGGCGCTGGCCCCATATACCAAGGGTAGTGGGTTCGAACTCAGCCCTGGCCAAACTGCAACAACAATAAAAAGAAAAAAAAAGGCTGGGCATTGTGGCGGGTGCCTGTAGTCCTAGCTATCAGGAGGCTGAGGCAAGAGAATCACCTAAGCCCAAGAGCTGTAAGTTGCTGTGAGCTGTGATGATTTAGCACTCTAATGAGGGTGATAAAAGTGAGACTATGTCTCTAAAAAAAAAGAAATGTAGCAGTTTAACAAACAATAGCAAAAATAAAAAACCTCTTCCTCCTATAGTTTACCTCTTAATAATATTGTTTGAATATGTTCAAAAATATTTTTCTAAATCAGAGAATTCACATATTAAAATACCTTTTACGCTATTTCCATGATAGTAAAAAAGGCATTGAGTTGGATATTTAGATTGGTGCTCAATATTACCCTTTCCCCAGTTTAGACACCTAGATCAGTGCTGCTGTGACCTCTTTCACTGGGACTACACTGAAGCCACCCTTCCTTATCCATTATTGTCTGTTGTCTAGGAACATGGTGACAGACTGGTAGCATCTTTTGGGTTTTTTTTTATGTTTTACTATGCGTCTTCTGAGTATAGAAATAGAAAAAATAAAGAGCAAAAAATCTTTTGTTTTCTTTTATGTTTTACTATGCATCTTTTGAGTATAGAAATAAAAAAAAAAGGAAATCAGTTCAGAGAAGCAGTCAAAATTTTGGGAACAGTAAAAACTGATTTGAGGGCGAACCATTGGGAGAAAATAATTACATTGCACCACCATTTAATGCTCACTTCTAAGTTTACAAAAAATAATCAGGTGACTTGGGGGAAAATATACAAAGGTACTTTTTTTTTAACTTTCCTTCATTATAAAGTCTAGATTAAAAGCAAAATTATCAGTGATAGCTGAGTTGCATACTTTTTCCCTCCTATTATGTCATTGGATGCCAGGCAATAAGAGAGGAAGAAAGTGGAAGTTAAAGTGGTTTAGGAGGGATGAGTTGACATAGGCTCAGAGACACCACTGCTTTCCTATTCCTCACTTTCTTCACTTTATATGAATATATTCCCTTTTCTGTTCTTCTTCCATATTCAGTTTCCCTCTTAACAATCCCCTCTTTGGACTCTTGATAACTTGAAAACTCTCTCAAGTGTTGGGAAGAGGGTTGGGAATGTGGGATAAAACAGTTCTCACCTTATGCTGAGTAATTTGTCAAATAGGATTTTATTTATATTAATTGCTTCAGGAAAATATTTTTAATGAGTGTTCTTTTTGTATGTTGAGGAATACAAAAGCATGAATTTTACTTTACCCTTTTAAAGTATGCTGTTTTATTATAATTTGTTTACAGTGTGCAACTTGAATATGAGAGTTAATTGGGCTATTTTGTCAGAAATATTGAATTATAGAGTATAAGATACATTTTATACTCTCAATCAAATGTTACATGTTTTCCAGTATAGAAGTATAATCAAAGATGATGAGCTATAGGATTGCTGACAATTAGCTTTTGGAAAACAATGTTATAGCTACTAAAAATAGGCAAGTTCTAAAAGACAGATGTTTTATTTTTGTGTCACATTTCTATTTCCTTGAAAGATGCACTAACTGGTTAATTATGAAAGGATAGAATCAGTGAGGAGTCTTTTATAGGCTCTATCTTAATATAAATTAGCCAAATTATTTACTAAAGGGAAAACTCTGTTCTTATAAATATTATGCCCCACCTAGGCAATTATCTGGCCTATTTAAGTTTGATCCCACATAAAAATATATAACACAGCTAGTTCAATTTCACCTGAACAAACAATCTTGTGACCTATTTTATGACAGCCTATTGGTATTCATAATGAAATATTAAGAAAATCAAGATGTAAAATCAAGAATAGTCTTTTGTCAAATTCTCAAGCTCAAAGGGGATAATTATCTCTCCTACTGTCTAGACCTGAAACTTAGGATTCTTAACTTTTAGTTCCGTTGTTCTATCTTAGAAGTTTTTGTCCTATCTATAGAATTGATCAGTCTTCTGTTTATTAACAGATATAGAATGATAGGTACAACAAAAATGGTCAACATATTGAGGTTGTATTGGTCTTTCAAATAGTTTTGTTTCTTTTGTTAATGATATGTATATTGTGATTTCCTTTTTCTGGAACAGACAACTACAAAGCTTCTAGATGGCTCTCATCAGCAGCATGGATTTCTCTCTCTAACATATACAAAAGCTGTAACAAAAAATGTCCGCCACAAGTTAACATCAAGAAATGAGCGAAGAAGTTTTCATAAGTTATCGGAAGGTTTAACGGATGGTTCCCCTCATTTTCTACATGAAATTCTTCTTTCAGCACAAGCCTTTGATATTGTCCTTTGTTTTCCTTTACTTAATGCCATTACAAGTATATTTCAAGCAAAACTACCAAGAACACAAAAAGAGAAAAGAAATTCTCCTGGTCAGCCCATGAGGACCCATACATTGACATCACGCAATTTACCTTTGATATATATCAACACAAGTGTAATCAGAATTTTTGTTCCAAAAACAGAAGAAATACGGCCAGCTGTTGAAGGTATTGTCATCTTTTTGTAAATAATGAAATAATTTTATTATAAAGACCTTAGTTTTCTGGGGTTTGGTTTGTTTTTTAAAACAAAATAATTTTTATAATGATGAAATATAAAAATTCTATGATGTAAATAAATATTCACATGATTACCAAGGGTAAGCAAAAAAGCTAGTCAAATTCTCAAGGTTCTTATGGCTTGTCCAAGCTTCTCAATGCCTTGTGAAATAATTCTGTGTTTTAAACTGAATTGAATTGATAATCCACTGCCTCCACTTACACAGTAATTTTTTAAGTTTTTATTTCCCCGTGTTATAAAAAAATGGAGAACTTTAGGTATTTTGGGTGACATTCTGGCACCATGGTTAGTGGTATGGACTTTGAAATTACACAGATCTTAGTTCAAATTCCAATTTTACCAGTTACGAACTGTGATATCTTAAGCAAGTTAACCTAAGATCCTCATGTGTAAAAGAGCAATAAAAGTACCCAACTTGAGAGTTAGCTGTATTAATAGCTTTCTTTCAAATGATGACAACCTGAAACTATGTGTATAGTGCTGATTCCATAGTAAGTTCTCGGTAAATGGGAATATTATCCTGCGAAGGTTGTGCCATTTCTTTGATGGTAGAATTCCAGATGTCTCACATTTCGTTACCGCTTATACTTCATTAGCCAAAACTTAATCATATGATTGTACCCAGCTGCAATAATCTTTTACCCACACGGTAGTATGCTTTCTTAGTCCCTTCCTGCTACTATAAAAATCCTTAGATTGGGTAATTTTATAAGTAATAGAAATTTATTTCTCACAGTTCTGGAGACTTAGAAATTCTAGATCACGGTGCCATCAGATTCAGTGTCTGGTGATGGCTGCTGCTTCCAAGATGGCTCCTTGTTGCTGTGTTCTCACATGATGGAAGAGCAGTAAGACAATAAAGGACAAACTCCTTTAAGCCCTTTTATAAGGGCACTAATCTCTTCCACAGGGAAGGAACCCTCAGAGCCAAATCACCTCCCAGAGACCTCACCTCTTAATACCCTCACTTTGGGGTTTTAAGTTTCAATATATAAATTTTGGAAGGACAGCTGAAGCTATAGCATATGCCTAGCTAATAATTAGGACCCTCTGAATTTGACAGAGAAGAGAGAATGCATATTTAAGGATTAGATAATAGTGTGCCACATGAAAAAGCAAAGGTCTTTTTCATTTCTTTAAGTTATTACATGAAAGAGAATGGCAAATCACCAAGGAAAAGCACTTGGCTCCATTCTCTTTCTTTTCAGAATCTAGTTCTGCTTCGTGTTCTGTCAACAGATGATCTTAATTAAGGAAAGTATTCTGCCTAATATTATTATCAATATTTAAGGTTTATTAACAGTGCTGGGTTTCTTTTTCATTTTTGTAATAAGAATTATTTGTAGAGCCTTATAGTCCTTAATTACCAAGGTGTCTGGAGCTAAATTGAATATATTACACTTACAGATTCTTAATAGAAAGTAGTCCCTACGTTTTTATGCCTAATTTCTGCTAGAGACTATCTTAAAATTGTTTATTTTGAGATACAAAGTTACTATTCTCTGAATATGCTGTATTCTGACAGTGTACAGTAGCTTTCATGTGTTCAGATAGTTTGTAGAAACATATGGACAGCAAAGAATAAAAAGTTGGTCTTTATTGAGCAATTATAAGAGATGAGCTGCTAACCAGAAAAGAAGCTGTATATTCATTGCAAAGGTAATCATTTTTATGCTTCATCCTTCTTATATTTTATATATGAGTATCTAATGAGTTTTTAGATAACTTAGATTAAAGTTACGTAGGTAAACAAAGAAACTTTTTTAAATTTAAAAATATTAAGAGAATACAATATTCTTATTACATGGATATGTTGTACAGTGCTGAAGTCAGGGCTTTTAGTGTGCCTATCAACAGAATAGTGTTCATTGCACCCAAGAGGTAAGTTTTTATCCCTAACCCTCTCCCACCTTTACCCCATCTCTGTTTCCACTGTCTTTTACATCTCTTCGTGCCCTATGTGCCATCGTTTAGCTCTCAATTATTAGAGACTACATGTGTTATTTGTCTTTTCATTCCTGAGATTCTACTTCACTTAGGATAATGTTAGGATAATAGTCTCCAGTTCTCTCCAAGTTGCTGCAAAAGACATTATTTCATTCCTTTAATGGCTGAGTGGTACTCCAGGGTGTGTGTGTGTGTGTGTCTCTGTATGTATGTATACACATTTTCTTTATCCACTGAAGAACTGACAGGCACTTAGGCTGATTCCACATCTTTGCATTTGTGAATTGTGCTGTCATAAACATTTGAGTGCAGTCATTTTGATAAAATGACTTCTTTGCCTTTGGGTTTATACCAAAATATAAACTTTGGATTGCTGGATCAAATGATAAGTCTGTTTCTCCGAGGAATCTACATACTGTTTTCCACAGAGGTTGTACTGACTTGAAGTTACACCAGTATTACATAAATGTTCTTTTTCTCTGCATCCACATCATCATCTATTGTTTTATGACTTTTCAACTATGGCTATTTAGACAGGGGTAAGGTGATATCTCATTGAATTTTTCATTTGCATTTCCCTGATGATTTGTGATATTGAACATTTATATATATATACTTGTTGGCCTTTTGTCTACTTTCTTTTGAAAAACTTCAGTTCATGTCTTTTGCCCATTTTCTGATGGAGTTGTTTAGAAACCTACATTTTTACACAAGATAATTCTCTGAGGACCATAGGCTAATTACAATGACATTTTCTCCTAACTATAGAAGAGGCATGAACATAAAAGATCACTGATATTATCAAAACATATATATATATTTCTTTTTTTTTGCAACTGACAATAGGAGTAAAACACCATGGAAACTGAAGTAGTTTGGCTTTATTACAGAAAATGTACCAATAGTTTGAGGAAAGAGTTGAGGGTAGTCCATTACATCTAAGAAATAGCATTATTTCGTATTATCTATAGCTATTTTTATTAAAATTAAATCATAGAAATTTTGTATGAATTAGAATTTTAGATGAAAATAAGAAGAATGTTTTATGCTTTCTATTTTATAAAAAATTGTAACTATAGGTTTTATACTAATTAAGGATATTATTTTCCATAAATATCTCTGATTCGTTTAAAGCATTTCTTTTCCTACCTCAGGCTGGCTTCTATATTTTATTTTAAAATAATGTATGTTAGTAAACTTTTATGATTGCCTGAAAATTTCTCATAGCACATATTTTATCCCCTTTACTCCTTCACTGTGTAATTATTTTCATTTGAACATAAACAATTGGTAAAGCCAAAATTTCATTGAAATGTAAGAAATAATCAGAGGTAGAGGTGAGAGGGTTGGATGGGATGGAAAAAAATACAAAGAGAATGCGGAAAAAATAATTCAGAGACAGGAAGTAAGGCAATACATCTGACTGTGATACTTTGTAGTAATCTGGAAATGTTCATGATTTACAAATGATCCTCAGATTTCATGACTTAATTGATTTCTACATAATAATTGCGTATTTTGTGACCCTAAACTGAGTCCTTTTTCCTGTCACATTCCCTACATTATTTCAGTTTAAAGTTTCCTTCCTAAAAACCTATTTCACATCATAAAATATCAATATTGGTCATGAATATAAATTTTACAAATAAACTAAACACATATGCTTCATTACCCATTTATTAAGTTTTAAAACTTGACCAAGAATATAAAGTAGTATCAGAACATTGATTTTTTTTTTTTCCAGCAAGCCAGGCTAAGACTTTTAAATTAGATGCCTGATAGTGTTTATATGGATAAATCTTCCTGAATTAGACATAGCTGCTTCTCTATGTGGGCATTTGATCTATACTCAAAATTTTCTATTTTATCATAAAATTTTTTTAGCTATTTGATATACTGAATGCTTTGAAAGTCTTTTGTACTTGTTAATGGAGAGAACGTTTTCACAGTGCATTACCCACTCTTTCATTTCAGTTTGATCTTCATTGCAGAGCTCCTTTGAATGAAATTTTTGTTACCATAACTATGGGAAAGATATGTATGACTGACTTGTTTTCCTCATCCATGTCAGTGCTAATCTTAGCCCTTAGGTGGTCATGAGTATGAAGGTCTCATTTATAGTAGCCAGTATTTCCTCCTGAAGCCTATAACTATAAAATGTCGCCGTCATTTATTTTAAAATGTTTTCTATCTTTTTAATTGTGGTAATGTGTATATGTGTGTGTGTGTAAATTTATATATACATATATATATATGTATACATATATAAAAACATTTCCCACTTTACCTTCTTTTGAAACTTCAGATTAATTTGAAAGTACAAACAATTAGGTTGCAATCATTTTCGCTGTTTTTAAGTATATAACTCAATGGCATCAATTATATTCACAATGTTGTGCAAGGATCACTACCATCTATTTCCAAACATTTCCCCCCCCCTCCCCCCCGAATGGTCTGTATCCATTAAGTAATATCTCTCCTCCAGCCCTGGCAATGACTAATCTATTTTCTGTCTCTACAAATTTGTCTAGTCCAGAAATTTTAGATAGGTGGAATTACATTTCTCAAAAGCATGGTTTCATTTTATTCTAGAAAGGCTTTTAAAATTGTGTGAACAATATTTTAATCTGATTAATTAAATTAAAAATGTATATGTAAAACTGTCTTAATGAGTTGATAGCATAATTGAATATTGCTACATCAAACTGCTCAGCAGAAACTATATTATGAAAATATTATAAAGCAATCTATGTTGTAGCAATATATGCCTATCTAGAGCAAGCAATCTGTGTCAGAGGTGATTCATAAAGCAAGGGCAACTAAACTTTGTATTGATATGTACAGTAATTATTAATTTACACATTTATTGGAACTTTTTTCTGTCTTTAAGTGCCAACTGAAGCCTTTTGTTGATTGATGGCTTTGTATAGGACATTACACAGTGGCAATTTCAAATACTCTTGAGACGTTAGATGTTTTAGTATCTAATTTATATTGAGGATGTTATAGGAATTTAAAGTCTTCAAAACACTTTTACTTTTTATTAGACTTAGGAAAGTGTTGTTGTGAGTAACAGTCTTACATCATATGACAATTGCATGAAAATTCTACTCTTTCTTCAAGCTTTTGGTAACTGATATAATTTCATGATTTTGGAGTTGCTTATCGCCTTTTCATGTGCAATACACAAACACACTTTCATGCTTCTACACACACACACACACTCTCTTGCCCCAAGAAGAGATAAAATCTTTCAGATTTATAATTCCTATTACATCAGTGTAAAACTTTTTAATCATCTAATATTTAGTTAATGATAAAAATATATTTAAAATTCTAATATTTTATTTAGAGGAGTGATATTGAAAATCTGATTTTTTAACCTGAATATTATTTGTGTTACGTGCAATAATTATCAAGATTCTGAATCTACAGGTGTTTGACTTCCAGCTTAAGCTTTTTATTTCAAAAAAAGAGGACTGTAAGTCTTCTATAATGAATAGTTTCTCATGAGGCTCAGTTTTTAAAAATAGAGTTGAGGCAAAGAAGGAAGGCATTCATTTCCATGTTGAACATACTTCTAGAGGGAACATTTTCTCATATGGTCCAACTATTAAATGCAGGTGAAGTAAACCAAAAAAGGGAAGATTTTTTTTTTCCAGCTATAAAGTAACAGAAGAAATGACTCAAGGCACTTTCTTGTATAGTATATATTTTTATTCTTTTTCTTGTATCTCAATGATCTATTTTGATAATCTAAATACTTTCTATAATAAAATTAATTGTTTTAATCTAGTTTGTGAATGCTCTACATTAAGTGCTTTTTTATTATAACTTCATAGTCAATATAATCTACTAAAAACACTTTTGGCTCTGACAGAAGCAGAATTCTGTTCTTGAGTCTGGCTTTATGTATAACACCAAGTACGTCATTTTTCTTCCATATGTACCTCATTTACTGCAGTGTTTCTATTACATTTCAGACTTTCATATGCAGGGTAGTATCTGTAGCCTGGAAGAACAGTTAGCAAGTACACTAATTGCACTTTTGTGGTATAGTCTATTCTCCAGGCTTACTATTTATTGATTTAATTGATGCCTGCCACATAATCAGAGGTTTTACCCACATGGAACTATTTGATAAGCTTGGCATAAAATGCAAGATCTGTAAAATGTAAACAATGTTTGTAGTATAAGGACCTATAATCAACTCAGACCTCTAGTCATTTGAAAATAGTGCAGCTGCATGAGAAGTCGTTTCTTATTTGATCTTTTTTGCTGTGGACATTTAAAAGTATTGTCTTTACTGTGGCATCCACATGCTAATATTTAGTATGGTAGCTCCTCTCTTTTTCCTCTGTTTTGCTATCCTTCCTCCTCCCACTGCCCAACCATTTTGCCTTCCCCTACTCCCTTTATGGTCATTATATTCTGGTTCCTTCTTTCCCTCAGTAAATATCTCCTTCTTCTGATTTCCTTAATTCTGACTTTCTTTTTTTAGACTAATCTAAATCAGACCATACTAAGTGTACTGCTAAAGCAGCTGGAAATAATCTCATAGCTTTTGCATTCTTTGGGCACCACAGTTTGGGAAATATGGATTGTATGCCTTTGTAGGCATGTTCTGTTCAGGATATTTCTGAAGACTTACAGCCAGTCCTTTTCTGTTCTATTTGTGGCAGATGATAGTTCTTTGAGAGAAATTATGAGTTTTAATATATGTTTACTTCAAAACCAAGAAAGTTGTATATTGTAAACAATTTTTAAACAATTTTAAACACTATACAGCTACTATAGTAGAATCTTCTGCTAGAGAATAAAGAGTAAAATTTAATGAATGGGGCCATTAGTACCTTAGAAAAGATGTTGAATTACCCAGTGTTGCACTTCATAAGATGAGTACATATGGTTAAATATCATCTTATTGAATACTAAGAAAAGAATTAGAGCTGGCATATCCTTTTACCTTTTTTTGTTTTCTTTGATTGCTTACCTTAGTTTTAGACTTCATTAAGAGGTAGAACTTTTAAACAAGTGTGAAATTACTATTTCTAAGGAAAATCACAGTAGAAATTTTAAAATTAAAAAATGCCTAGGATAAAAAGTTGATATGCTGTCTCATATTAAATAGTTATTTTTCATGTGAAGACATTTATATTGTACGTTTAGTAAGTTTCACATGTACCATTGTAAGACGCACCGTAGGTGTGGATGAAGGCTATGTTAACCAGTTTGATGAAAATATTTCAAATTGTATATAAAACCAGCACATTGTACCTCATGACTGCATTAATGTACACAGCAATGATTTAATTTAAAAAAAGACAAAACAAACAAACAAAAAATATTTATTTTTTTCTATCTTCAATTTTGTAACCATCATTTTCCTTTTGGATTTTCTAATAGTTTAGAACTTAAAGCACTATATTGTATGTTGTGAGTGTATGTCTGATATTTAATTATTAATCATGTAGATTTAAAAGGCCTTCAGAATTTGTTACTGACTGTAATATCCTTTAATATATTTGTAGACAACGATGGAGTATTTATATATATATTTAATTTCATATGTTTTAATGTTGGGAGTGGCAGAGTTGTTTTTCCGTTGTTGTTTTAATTCTATATTGTAACAGAAAAACCATAATATCAGGGCACACATGATTAGGTTACACTGTTTGCCTCTGTAAGGTAAACTCCAAGTTGTAGTTGTTTTCTTCACCCAGGAAGTGTGTCATATACCCATGCATTGTTACTTTTGGATGGGAACTTGCCAAACTCTCTTGCTCCCAAATGCCTTCTTGAATTATATGAGTTTTTCTCTCAGGTGAGCTCATAATTGTTAATCTACTAGTGAACACATGTGATGCTTATTTTTCCATTCCTGTGATACTTAGAGTTAAGAAAAGCATCAGACATTTATAGTTTAAACATCATTTTTCCTTTTGCTTTTCTTCATTTATTGGTCTTATATTAGTATGTCTTTATTACAGTCCCTCAAATATTTCTTCTGATGCATAAAGTTAAGCATAGATCCATAGTGTGTTCAAGAATGTCTTTCTTTCTTTTTTTTTTTTTGTTGTTACAGTTGACCAGGCAGCAAAAGAAGACACCATGGTTTTGAAGATTGGCTCTGTTGCCATGGCTCCCCAAGCTGACAATCCCCTTGGCAGATCTGTCCTCAGGAAAGATATTTACCAGTAGGTTTATTTTTTTATATTCAATCTTTCCACTATTTCATCCTGCAAAGAAATACAGTGATCAATACAACTTATTTAGTGTGGCCTGTAGAAATATTTTTCATTTGGGTTCTTTTGATATTCAAAACCAGGTTTTTCTGATTTTCTTCAGTTGTGGGTTTTTAAATTCATTCAGACAAATCAACTATTTCTGTGAAGTGTTGATGAATAACAGAATGTAAGTACCAAGTCACCATAAAATAGAAGTATAGTTTGGAAAAATTTTAGCAGACTTCAAATATGACCAAATCTCTAATCACATAAGAAAATGAGGTCCTCTCTAGAACTACCACATCCTAGTAGTCATATTGTATCAAAGTGAAGCATTTTCTTAATTTTAAGTGTAAGCCATTATTTGAAATGTAGGAATGTGGATGTCATATGGATCAAAGCTGTAAAGAAAAGCAAACTTCTAAAGAGAAATTTCACAGTAAACACTTTCTGTGAAAATGCTATGCTCTGGATTTTGTCACTGAGTATTTGCAAACCACACTGAGTATATACGGATAAGCAAACTGCTGAACATATGTAATCAACATGATAAAAATAATATATGATTCATGCTGAAATTGGCACTGCTGCCAGACATAAAAGTACAGTTGCAAATAATACCAAGTGAGAAAAGTCACAGAAATACAGATGAACAAGTGTCTTATTCTTCCTGTTGGTCTGTTTTTCAGATGTTTTAGTCTTATTCTTCTAAAAAATAAAGTCCTACTGTTTCCCAGTAAATGTTACCACTAGGAAAAAATTCTAATTTTGATACTGCATGTATTACCTAGAGGCAGACTACAGAAAACAACTATTTTACTTTAAATAGATCTAGGAATTTTATTTCTCAAATTACATTTTGTTGGAATTGACAGTTTTTTTCCTTTGACTTATATATCTTGATCCTTACTTATATTCATTTTAAAAAGTATAATATTCATCCCTTAAATAAGTTTTTATTTAGCTTATTCAAATGAGCTAAATATACAAAATCTTAGGATTTCAGAACTGAAGGATACCTTAGGAATTATCTAATCCACTTCTTTATTTTAGAGAGTAGAAAAATGAAACTCCAAAAGAATACTGTAGTTATCTCTAGTCAAATAGTGATAGAGCCAAGGTTATAATTCATGTCTTTTGACTCCCTTAGAATCTCGGGAAATAATTGCAGTACATACATTCTGAATGAAAAAACTTAATTTTCTTTTTTTTTTTTCTTAAGTCATTCATACATAGATCATAAATACATTTATGCCATTATGGGATTCAATATGTTGATTATTTGTACAAATTGGAATGCTTACATCCTATTAAACAAGATAGCCTTCACCACTTTTACCTGATTACAGGATTAAGACATTTATGCTCGGCTCGGCGCCTGTGGCTCAAGCGGCTAAGGCGCCAGCCACATACACCCAAGGTGGCGGGTTCGAATCCCCAGCCCGGGCCCGCCAAACAACAATGATGGCTGCAACCAAAAAATGGCC